>NW_006290031.1:5672370-5679652 GCF_000327345.1 Myotis davidii | reverse complement strand
TGCCTGCTCCCTCCTTTATGTTGTAAATATTCTTTTTTTCTCAGAGGGACCTTAACTTTGATGTAAGGGATTGTTTCCATTGTCAACTGTTTTCTTCCTTGCCAAGTAAGAGAGTTGTTGTGAACTCTTTGTGATGCCTTCCCCAGGATATTTGCAGATGTGGTTGGGAAAAAGTCATTTCATCCCCGACCTTTGCATGTCAGGTGCTGGGGTGCCGGGGTGCCGCCTCGCCTGCACCCTGGCTCTCCAATCGCGATGATGATCACAGGGCCATATGCAAGGCGGCTCCGGGGTCACGGGGGTACTGCCTCGCCTGTGGCCCGGCTTTCTGATGGCGATCACCGGCTGGGGGGTGGGCAAAGGCAGCCTCAGTTCTCCACCGAGCTCTTGCCTGCCGCCTGGGTTTCTGATCACCGTTCTTCCGTCCTTCCCCTTTCGCCTCCCATCATTGTGCCTATGTATGCAAATTCACCACCATCTTTGTTGGCGGTTAATTTGCATATCTTGGCAGTTAATTTGTATATCGTCCTCTTTAGCCAGTGGGAAGCGTAGTGAAGGTACGGTCAATTACCCTTTTTGTCTTTTATTAGATAGGAGATATATATATATGTACACACACACACACACACACACATACACACATCTCATATACATACTGAGTGGCCAGATTATTATGACAACCTGACGTTTGTAGGCAAATTAGCTATAATTTTGCACTGAAGTTGCTAGAGGGCCAGACCATTATAAATAGGGAAGCAGATTGTTTACCATGACAGTAGAAATGATTTTTTTTCTGAAGATATGGGTAAACAATGTGATTTGACAGCCTTTGAACGTGGGATATATATTACACTGAGTGGCCAGATTATTATGACCACCCCATCAGTACTTCGTTGGGCCACCTTTTGCCTTTAATACTGCGGCGATTCTTCTTGGCATTGACTCCACGAGATGCTGAAAGGTGATGCGAGGAATCTGACACCATGCCTGATGAATAGCACTGTCCAGTTCTGTGAGATTTGATGGCTGTGGAACCAACTGCCTGATGGCTCTTCTAACTTCATCCTACAAATGCTTAATTGGGTTGAGATCTGGTGATTGTGGGGGCCACCTAAGCAAGGTAAACTCTCCCTCATGTTCTTGAAACCACTCCTGCACAATATGAGCACCGTGGCATGGCGCATTGTCTTGTTGGAAGAAGCCATCTCCATTGGGATACACCATCAACATGATAGGATGAACTTGATCAGCAACGATACTTAGGTATGTTGTGCTATTCAGATGTTGTTCCATACGAATTAAAGGGCCCAAATCATGCCAGGAAAGCATGCCCCAAACCATAACACTGCCCCCACCAGCTTGAAAGGTTGTACTCATGCATGTGAGGTGCATCCTTTCATGCTGTTTCCACCAAATTCTCACTCTGCCATATGCATGATACAACTAGAAATGTGATTCATTGGACCACATGACTTTTTTTCCAATACTCGACTGTCCAATCCTTGTGTTCCTGTGCGAATTGGAGACGTTTTATCCTGGTAACTGCAGACAGCAAAGGTGTTTGAACAGGCCTTCAGTTTCCATATCCCATACGATGCAGTGTACGGCTAATCTGCCTACAAACGTCATGTGGTCATAATTACCTGGCCACTCACGTTCAAATATATCCCACGTTCAAAGGCTGTTAAATAGCGTTGTTTACTCATAACTTCAGAAAAAAAATCACTTCTACTCTCGTGGTAAACAATCTGCTTCCCTATATATTATGGTGTGGCCCTCTAGCAACTTCAGCGTGAAATTATAGCTAATTCACCTACAAACGTCAGGTGGTCATAATAATCTGGCCACTCAGTGTATATAACCATTGTTCTAAAGGAATTGTAAATATCTTTAGATTTCTTTGAGGACCATAGAACTACTTTTGTTAATCTGTATCCTTACATCTTTCTCTTTTCTTACTGATATATGAACAAGACCTTAGTCTTTCTGTTTTCCCGATTTCAAAGTAAAAGATGTGTAGCAGTTTACATGTTATGATTGTTTCAAGGATGCCCTTAAGTTTCCAGGGCTTTAATGCACACTGACCCTGAATGAAATCCTATATAATCCTATGTAATAAAAGAGAAACATGGTTATTAGCGTATGACCGCTACCCTTCCCATTGGCTAATCAGGGTGATATGCAAATTAACTGCCAGCCAAGATGGCTGCCGGCAGCCAGGCAGCTTGAAACTAACATGAGGCTTGCTTGCTTCAGTGACGGAGTAAACCAGTTTTCCCCCACCTGTCTTGCTGGCCTCTGAGCTTGCAGTTTGAAACATAGTTACAAATATAGAAGCTAAACAAAACCCCAGAAACCTGCTTTCAGCCAGCCGGTATCTCAGAGTTGGAGTTGATACAGTGTTTCGATTATTGAACACAAACAAACCAGATACCTGCTTTCAGCAGCAGAGGCCTCAAAGCTGGAGTCAGAGCTAAAGCTGGCCCAGAATTTTAAAAAAAGGAAAAAGGAGCAGTTGGGAGCTTCAGTCACCCACCAGCCTGAAAACAGCCCTCAGCCCCTCACCCAGGCTGGCCAGGCCCCCCAGTGGGGACCCCCACCCTGATCCAGGACTCCCTTCAGGGCAAACCGGCCAGCCCCTACCCATGCACCAGGCCTCTATCCTATATAGTAAAAGGGTAATGTGCCTCCCAGCACCGGGATCAGCAGAGCCGTGAGGCCTCCTGGCACCGGGATCAGTGTGACAGGGGGCAGCACCCAAACCCCCTGATTGCCCTGCAGCTCTGTGTGTGCCAGAGGGCGGGGCCACAACCCCCTGATCGGCCCTGCTCTGTGTGTGACAAGGTGCGGCGCCCCAACCCGCCCCCCCCGCATGGGCCCTGCTCTGTGTGTGACGGGGTAGAGCCATAACCTCCCCATCGGCCCTGCCCTGAGTGTGACAGTGGCGGCGCCCCAACCCCCTGTTCAGCCCTGCTCTGGGGGGGATAGAGGGTGGCGCCCCAGCCCCCTGATCCACTCTGCTCTGTGCGTGACAGGTGGCGGTGCCCCAAATCCCCAGTCGGCCCTGCTCTGAGCCCGACCAGGGGCTGTACCTATGGATTGGGCCTGCCCTCTGCCACGGGGAGCAAGTCGTTATCTCCGGAGGGGTCCCAGACTGCAAGAGGGCACAGGCCGGGCTGAGTTACTCCACCTTCCCCCCCGAGTGCACAAATTTTTGTGCACCGGGCTAATATGCAAATTGGCCGAATGGCAGAACAACTGGTCTCTATGTTGCAAACTGACCACCAGGGGACAGACGCTCAATGCAGGAGCTGCCCCAGGTGGTCAGTGCGCTCCCAAAGGGGCAGTGCTGCTCAGCCAGAAGCCCTGAGCTGGGCTCGCGGCTGGCAAATTCAGCGGCAGTGGTGGGAGCCTCTCTCACCTCCGTGGCAGCGCTAAAGATGTCTGACTGACAGCTTAGGCCCACTTCTCCCAGAGCGGGCATAAGCCATCAGTTGGACATCCCCTGAGGGCTCCCGGACTGCGAGAGGGTGCAGGCTGGGCTTAGGGGATCCCCCCACCCCCTCCCCCCAGTGCACAAATTTCATGCCCTGGGCCTCTAGTAAAGAAATAAAACTGGTGACTCATTTCCAAAATGAAAATCCACATTGTGTGGGTTAATTTGTTTTCTACCATAGTCATTTCATGTTTCCCAGTATTCTGAGAGGAGGTACATTTATTTTCTCCACTCTTCCTTGACATCATCTTAGAAGCCAAAGGGAATGTTGTGTTCAGAATAGCCCTTTGTGGTACTTCTTGGTGCATACCGACAACAAACTGATAACATAGCTGAGGGACCTGAGGGGCACAGGCATGTACCATCTACTAAAACATGAAAACATGTGTTTGCCCAAAGTTGCCAAGTTGGGATTGCTCCTATGGCCCTTGCTGTGTCCTTGCTCACAGTTTGGAGGATTCCTTTCATTGTTTGAATTTGGTTGCCCTGAAAAAACAGGCCTGTTACTTCATTGGGGGAAAAAAGTGCTTGTCAGGGCACGTTGCGTGTTGGCAGTTTAGAGCCGCTCTTTTGCCCTGGAACTTGAACAACTTTTTAACCTCTCCAAGGCAAGGTAGGTGTGACAAGGTGTCAGTTACTTTCAAAAAGTAAATAAATCACAGGCTTTGAGTTTCATTATAATAGTAAGGATCCAATGTCCTCACAAGAGTTTCTCATTCCATGATTTTAAGTCATATTTTTTTGTAGTGAATGCTCTACCTTCAAAGTAAAACTTTAAAAAGGCATGGTTTAGAGAGCCAAGTACCCTGAGAGGAAGATTTTTAAGAATTCATAATGAACGAACAATAAGCTGACTTTAATCAAATGAACCAAAAAAAAAAAAAAAAAACAACAAAGAAAATTGAAGATATATTTTAAATTTAATTTTTCATTGCCTATTTTTACTTTTCTGAGAAAGTACATGAATACCCATTGAGATATGTGCTATTAATAAATGTGTGAGGGCATTCCCTTTCTTCACAAAATTATTTTTGCTGTTTTTATGTTTCATCAATTTTATCTTACTTATGATTACAATTTTTCAGAATATCAGGCAGTAATACGTGGTATGGTTCAGTAGCATGGATTGGATTATGAATTTTGGAATCAGTCTGTTTTGGTTCATATCCCACCTCTACTTAGTAGCTGATTGACCCTGGACCTTGGGTCATATATATTGTCCCTGTATATAATTGGGACAAAATATTGTCTCATATATAAAATTATGATAGTAACAATACATACTTCATAGATTATGAAGCTTGTAAGATATTTATAAAGCATTTAACAGATAATGACTCAATAACTGTTAATTATTATATTGTTATAATCCTCACCTCTATAATCTCTATAGGACAAACTGAACACCTTTTATAGTTACAACAAATTTTACTAAATGAGACATTCAAAAAAGTATGTACATAATAGTACTAAAAATATGGCTACCTTCATATGTTAGTACAATCGAAAGATGGATTTTGAATCAATGGAATACTTGAGGGGGCAAAATTCATCTCTTATAGATACGGCACTGAACACAAAATATGTAACAATATAAAAATATAAATCAGTAGAATAAACACAATTCATTCTCTAGTTACTAAATACCTACTATATGCTGTGGAATACCTACTCTGTTGTCTTCAGGGGAAAAGCCCTGGGAGACATAAGTAAGACAAACCATTGGTTCATGTTCAAGACCTTTTTCCTTTAAAAATGCATACAAACGTAAAGTTTGTTTGTGTTTTCAAGGTGTTTCCCAATCCCTTGACATTTGTCCAGGAGCACCAGCATATGAATATCTAAACTATTTTTAAAACCTTCCATGGCATGCTTGGTGAAGGGAGAATATTTTATGACAAGTGCCAGTTTTATCAGCAAGCTAGAATGGGCCTTAGAAAGTGCTGGTAAAACAGAAGTAAGAACTGTAGGGAGAAATTAGTAGAGATCTTCAGTCCTTTGGACCCTGACCATCTAGTCCAGCAGATCATGAGGAGCTCCCTTTTGTTGAAATTGTCACAACAGTTGGAAACTAACAATTGGAAACTAACCTTTTATACAGGGTGTGGCAAAAGTAGGTTGACAGTTGTGGGTACGTAAAACAGCTTATTCTTGTGTTATTATTTATTAATATGTTATTATTTTCCATACGAACAACTGTCAACCTACTTTACCCCACCTGTATGTGGTTTGACTATAGCTAAGAGTCAATGATAGTGATATATTTTTTTCACTTAACGTTGAGCAATATTTAGTCATTTAATAATTTTTTACACCCACACTAATAATCTTGTTTCTATGTTCAAATGAGTAATGGAATTGGGATAAATCTTGAAAATCTTGCTACCTTTAGACCACTGAAAAGCACTTTGCCCGCCTGCTCTGTGGTTTTCAGTTGGCTCGGGTACCTTTAAGATACTGTGGGCAAAATACTCACCACAATACCAGACCAACTGGGCACATGACATAGGGAGGAGGCTCTGAGCAGTTGTACACTGAATGCCTTCAACTTGGTTGCTGTTATCCTCTGAATACATATTAGTGACCAGTAAGTTTAAAACAAGCAAGAAAAAACAATCCCATTTTGCTGTTCTTTTTCATAGACAGGCTTGGATATATCTATCTAAAAATAGAAAATGTCTGGAAGAAAAATGGTTTCCATGGAGGAAAATTATTAGATTGGAAGAGGAAACCGGATCTTTGTTCTTCACAGTACACATTTCTATACTGCTTGTTTTTGCTGTGCTTTTACTATGAGTTAAGTTAAACAAATAACAAAAATAGGTGAGGCTAATGTTGCTCATTGGTTCTATACCTGGTCAGGGCAAATGCTCAGCTTGTTGGCTCGATCCCCCGTAGAGGGCATGCAGGAGGCAGCTGATGATATATCTTTCATTGATGTTTCTCTCTATCCCACTCCCTCTCTCTAAAAGAAAACCAATAGAAACATATTTTAAAATCAATAAATAGGTGAGGACAGGACACTTTTATTTCTATATTGATTATTCTTTTTTTAAAATTAAATCTTTATTGTTCAGATTATTACATTGGTTACTCTTTTTTCCCAACATAACTCCCCTCCTCCCACTTCCCACCCCACCCTCCGCCCTCACTCCCCACCCACTGTCCTCATCCATAGGTGCATGATTTTTGTCCAGTCTCTTCCCGAATCCCCCACACCCTTTCCCCCCCCAAGAATAGTCAGTCCATTCCCTTTCGATGTCCTTGATTCTATTATGATCACCAGATTATTTATTCACTTGATTCTTAGATTCACTTGTTGATAGATGCATGTTTGTTGTTCATAATTTGTATCTTTACCTTTTTCTTCTTCTTCCTCTTCTTAAAGGATACCTTTCACCATTTCATATAATACTGGTTTGGTGGTGATGAACTCCTTTAGCTTTTCCTTATCTGTGAAGCTCTTTATCGGACCTTCAATTCTGAATGATAGCTTTGCTGGATAAAGTAATCTTGGTTGTAGGTTCTTGGCATTCATCACTTTGAATATTTCTTGCCACTCCCTTATGGCATGCAAAGTGTCTGTTGAGAAATCAGCTGATAGTCGTATGGGTATTCCCTTGTAGGTAACTGAGTTTCTTTCTCTTGCTGCTTTTAAGATTCTCTCTTTGTCTTTTGCTCTTGGCATTTTAATGATGATGTGTCTTGGTGTGGTCCTCTTTGGATTCCTTTTCTTTGGGGTTCTCTTCGCTTCCTGGCCTTGTAAGTCTATTTCTTTCACCAATT
>NW_006290031.1:5670564-5671341 GCF_000327345.1 Myotis davidii | reverse complement strand
GTTTCTGAATGATGTCCGTTTCGTCTTTTAGTTGTATTTTTGAAGTGGTTGTTCGAGGCAGCAAACTCTGGTGTTTACCTATGTTGCCATCTTGGTTTCTCCCTATATTGATTATTCTTACCTCATTCCTAGTCTCCTGGCTTCTATTCCCTCAGTTTTTTCTCTAGTTACTTATTTTTAAAAATATATATTTTTTTATTGATTTCAGAGAGGAAGGGAAAAGGAGAGGAAAAATAGAAACATCAACGATGAGAGAGAATAATTGATTGACTCTCAGTTTATTTCTTCATCAGCTGTGCACAACCTAGATCTGATCATACATGAAACCTTCTACCCATACACTTCCCTCACATCACCCACCTTTTCCTTGTCTTAACTCTTCCAGTTATTCCATTATTTTTGTTCTATGCTTTGCAGAATTCATTGTTTATAAAGAACTGAAACATTCTGAGTTTGTCCAATCTCATCTCTTTCCATAATGTTTTTCAGACTAAATTCTAGTTCCTTTACATTTTATTTATTGTTGCACTCTCTGTGAGATGGAGACTTCCTCTATAAAAGGAAATCTCAGATCTTGTGGCTTATTCAGGAGAATGTGGCTAATGAGAGCAAATTAATTTATGGCATTTGGTTTTTTTAATTGAAAATAATTTGCCAGAACCGTTTGGCTGAGTGGGTAGAGCGTCAGCCTGCGGACTAAAAGGTCCCAGGTTCGATTCCGGTCAAGGGCATGTGCCCAGGTTGTGGGTTCAATTCCCTGTAGGGGGCGTGCACGAA
>NW_006290031.1:5665348-5669383 GCF_000327345.1 Myotis davidii | reverse complement strand
GGTCAAGGGCATGTACCTTGGTTGCGGGCACATCCCCAGTAGGGGGCGTGTAGGAGGCAGCTGATCGATGTTTCTCTCTCATCGATGTTTCTAACTCTCTGTCCCTCTCCCTTCCTCTCTGTAAAAAATCAATAAAATATATTTTTAAAAAAAGAAAATAATTTTATTAGAGGCTGACCACTTTTAATGGATATACTTAAATAGTATTTTAAATCTACGTTGTAGAGTTTTTATTCAAAGTTTCCAGCATTTGAAGTTAAGAATCAATGATAGTGATAACAACATCAGTCTTTTTTACTTAATACACCTATAAAACTAGTAGTTTCGTTATTTAAAAACTGAATGCCATGGTAGTGGTATTTATCTAGTATGTTATCAACATTTTGAGTTTTGTTATTTCCTATATGCAGGTTGATTCTTGCATATGAGCTCAAGCTAAGCTCTGAGCTAACGAAATCTGAGCACACATACTATGTGGAATAAAGTTTTCTCTGAATTCCATTTTCCTTTTCCTGAATTCATACATGATTATGCAAATACATCCAATCTTACTTAAGTTTAGATTTCTTTTGATTAAAATCATATGTTTAGTCCCACATCTACAAATGTATTTTTTAAGTTAGGGAAAAGAGGGCACTCCAACAAAACTATTAAGTGAACTTCTGAGCTTAGCACAAGTCATGTCCGAATTCAAGTGGATAAAATTAGCTACCACTAAAAATGAACCATTGGTAGATGCTGAACAAGGCTTGGTAAGACAGGAAATGACAGATAATGGAAAGAACCTAGTGCTCTGCCTCTAAGAAGAGCTGTTGGCTGCTGTCTCTGGGGTTTCTCTGTGTGCTGGATGCTTCTGCTCCATTGTTGAGGCTCAGCACTGTCTCTACCATTTCAGTAGAGCAGAGCACTCTTGACAACCAGCCTTCTAGGTAGGAAATGAGGCTTCCTTGCCAGCAAGTCCACATAATACCACTGCACTTTTTATAGATAGATCATATATATATATACAAGCACACATAGTTAACAAGGAGATGAAAGTGTAGCCTTTGGTTGAATGTGAGAATTACCAAGATGATTTACATGCTAATCACACTGTTATAATTGTGTCCTTGCCAGCTTCCTTCAAGGACTCACCTTTTTTTCTACTAATCGTACTTCTAGGAATTAATACAAGGATATATTAAGACAAGCAGTCCAAGATGTTAGTTTAAGATGTTCATTGCAAGATTTGTTTTAGGACTGAATCTGTAAAATAAGACTAATGGTGTCTACCTATCTTAGAGAGTTGCTTTGAAGAGTAAATATTACATATATGGTGAATGTACATAACCGAGTAATGGACAACTATTAAGAGAGTGATAGATATCTGTATGTCCCCCAAAAATGTATAAACACTTTAAAAGCTGATATCTTAATTTTGAAAATGAAATGTTTTTTCATAAACTCTGCCTTTATAATTATTCAAAGTATGTGTATACATTTTGGGGGTACCCTATATTAACATTAAAAGAAGTCCATGTATTGTATTTACTGGGAAATAAAATTAGTTTCCATAACAGTCATAAATAACATTATTTTTCTGTAAAACAATGTTCTGGAAAATTGTTGCCCAAAATGTTAATAGCGCCATCATTTTGGTGATTTTTACTTTCTAATGAATGTTATTTAGTATTGTGTCAAAATTATTTACAATATGAGTCACTTTTCTATTCACAGAAAGCAGTGTAGTTACTAAACGGAATGTGCATAACCTTGCTGTTTATTAACTTGTGACTTGGGAACTTCCTCATATGTAAGAGGTGGTTAATAGTAAACTTTCATTGTAGATGTCAGTTATTATCCACATTCCACCTTCCTGACCATTCATGAGTCCTGAACCATCCTTGGCTCCATAATTGCTGAAGTGAATAGCTTCCTTCTCAGGAGTGTGGGATCAGATTTCTCAGCAGTGACTTCCTTAGTAAAAGTAATGCTATCAGAGAGGTGAAGGGTCTGGAGGAAACCAAGCTATTGACAGAGCCCAGGAGAGAAGTCAGCACTATGATGCAGAGGAGTGTTGGCAAAGTCCGGAATCAGGTGGCAGTTTCAAGACTATTTAGTTTTATTCATCATTTAGAACTCAGTCATGTTTTAAACATTCTCCTGGTGAATTTCAGGAAAGGGAGACCATCTCTTTCCATTCATTTGGTTTCAGCAATTTTTTTTTTAGGTATATATAAAGGAGAAATTCTCTTAGTTAAAAAATACATATATACTGAGTGGCCAGATTATTATGACAGGCCAGATAATTATGACCACCCCCTCAGTACTTCGTTGGGCCTTCTTTTGCCTTCAATACTGCAGCAATTCTTCTTGGCATTGACTCCATGAGATGTTGAAAGGTGATGCGAGGAATCTGACACCATGCCTGATGAATAGCACTGTCCAGTTCTGTGAGATTTGATGGCTGTGGAACCAACTGCCTGATGGCTTTTAACTTCATCCTACAGATGCTTAACTGGATTGAGATCTGGTGATTGTGGGGGCGACCTAAGCAAGGTAAAGTCTCCCTCATGTTCTTGAAACCACTCCTGCACAATAATAATCTGGCCACTCAGTGTGTGTGTGTGTGTGTGTGTGTGTGTGTGTGTGTGTGTGTGTGAGTAATATGCAAATTAACTGTCACTCCATCACAAAGATGGCAATGGCCTTGGTGCTGGAGTGAGCAAGAGGCTTAGGTTGCCCCTGGCAGTGGAGGAAGCCAAGTTTCCCGCCTGCCCTGGCCAGCACTGGGCTCCGCTCAAGGCTAAAAAGTTTCAATTATAGAAGATAAATACATCCCAGAAAAAGAAAAAAAGGAGAGGCTGGGGCTTGGTTCGCCGGGGGAGCGTGGCCAGCTTAAAAACGGCCCTCAGCCCCTCACTTAGGCTGGCCACACCCCATGGGATGAGGGTCCCCACTGGGGTGGCTTGACCAGCCTGAAAACAGCCCTTAGCCCCTCACCCAGGCTGGCCAGGCACCCCAGCAGGGACCTTTCCCCCCCACCCCCCGCACCTGATCTGGGACTCCCTTTAGGACAAACCAGCCGGCCCCCACCTGTGCACCAGGCCTCTATCCTATATAGTAAAAGGGTAATATGAAAACTGACCCTAACAGCAGAAAGACTGGGAATTACTGGTCGCTATGACACACACTGACCACCAGGGGGCAGATGCTCAATGCAGGAGCTGCCCCCTGGTGGTCAGTGCACTCCCACAGAGGGAGCTCTGCTCAGCCACAAGCCAGGCTGACAGCTGCCAGCACAGCAGTGGTTGCGGGAGCCTCTTCCGCCTCCTCAGCAGCACTAAGGATGTCCGACTGCAGCTTAGGCCTGCCCCCTGCTGGCAACTGGACATCTCCCAAGGGTTCCCTGGTGGATCGGGCCTAAGCCAGCAGGTGGACATCCCCCGAGGATTCCCAGACTGCAAGAGGGCACAGGCGGGGCTGAGGGACCCTCCAGAGTTCACAAATTTTTGTGCACCGGGCCTCTAGTGTGTGTGTGTGTGTGTGTGTGCGCACGCGCGCTCGCGCGCAAATTATCCAGGACGCCGTAACCTGTCACAACTGGACCATTAGCATATTAGCTTTTTATTAGCTTTTATCATCAGGAGGCTGCCTGCTCGTGCCTCTGGGTGTTGCTCTGGAGATGAGGTGGAAGTGGGGAGGCACCTGGAGGAGGCGGGACCATCCCGTGCTGGGGAGGGCGAGGGTGAGAGCCCATAGCGCCCCCCTCACCAGTCCTTCGCACCTACCACGGGCACTCAGAGTGCCCCACCGGCCACCTGCCAGGGGAAGGAGCACAGTCAGCAGGCAGGAGGCTTCCACGCTCTACTCTGGCGCCATGACAGGGCGGAGCTGCTGCATTGCTCTGTAGACAGGGCGGAAGCGGGGAGGCACCTGGAGAAGGCGGGACCAGCCCGAGATGACTGGAGGGTGGGCGGTGTTGTGAGATTTCACAGGCTGGGCTCCTAATGTAAGTGTGTGTGTGTGTATACATTGAGTCGCCAGATTATTGTG
>NW_006290031.1:5650912-5665196 GCF_000327345.1 Myotis davidii | reverse complement strand
TAGTGGAGTCAGTACCAAGAAGAATCACCGCAGTATTGAAGGCTAAAGGTGGTCCAACGAAGTACTGATGTGGTGGTCATAATAACCTGGCCACTCAGTGTGTGTGTGTGTGTGTGTGTGTGTGTGTGTGTGTGTGTGTGTGTGTGTGAAAAGAAAAAACCTCAGACAGCTAACTGAAGTGAATAGTACTTTGTATGCAGGATGTAGTGAGTGACAGTATGTCCTACCTTCCCACCCATACCAGAACTTTTACCTTGAGATATGTGCACTTTTTCCTGCCTCTTTTTTTAGGAATAATCACGTTTTTGATGTGTGTTGTGTGTGTGTGTGTGTGCGCGCGCAAAGCGCGCACATGCCTTGTCCAGAAATCAAACCAGTGACCTTTTAGTATACAGGACAGTGCTCAACCAACTGAGCCACACTAGCAACGGCTATAAATAATCATTTTTTTTAGGAGTACTGTATGATAAACTTTGAGGGGTATAAAAATAAGTCAGACAGCCTTGGCCAGTATGGCTCAATTGGTTGGGGTATCCTCCTTTGCACCAAACGGTTTCAGGTTCATTCCTGGTCGAGGCTAATACCTAGGTTGTGGATTTGATCCCCAGTCAGGTGCTCACGGGAGGCAAGCAATAGTTGTTTCTCTCTCACATAGATGTTTCTCTCTCTCTTTTTCTTTCCCTCTATAAAATAAAGAAAAAAAGACAAGTTATCCTGGATTGCAGCATATAACTCTTCAGCACTTGCATTCTTTTCTCTTCTAACATTCCCAGTTAGTTAATACTGAGCAGTAAACCCATGCAGACTTTTTCACTGACAAGGAAATGGTGTAACTGTTCACAGCTGTTGCTGCAGAGGTCAGCTGCAGCTCCCTCAGACTCCGGATCAAATTTGAGTTAATATCATTAGACTGCCTCTGCCCAAGATAATAAAATTTGAAGTCCTGTGTGTTAGGAGGACATGTGTGCAAGTACTTGAAGAAGTTTGTTTAAAGTATTTCCTTTTCAAAAAGCAGGAATTTCAAGAAGCAGGAGAGTAGGACCAGGATAGTATGCTGGGGGGTTTAGTTCAGTTTATTCCCCTGAGAAATTTTAGTTTTATTCAGTGGCCTGGTTGTTGCATACAATAGTGACTCTTACAGAAAATATGAAACTGGAGAAATGAAGAAATTCATTTGCTATTTGTACTGGATTAGGTATAGGTGTAAAAGTAGGCAACTGATACTAGGAAAAAGACAATTCTGCTTTATTAAGCTGAAGTGAATCCTATCTCTTTCTATAGTTTGAAATGTTCATTTTTGTTATGATTATTTTGTTTAGACAAGTTAGTTGTACAGATTTTGCCATTAAGAACAACATTTTCATATCTCTCATCTCCATTCTCTAAGCTCCTTCAGGCCAGAGCAATATTGCTTGTCTCTGATACATCCAGTGCCAGGCTGATAAATATTTATTTAGTTGGCTAGTTAAGTAGTTTTGCCTTTTAATACAGGTGATTTTAACTAACAGTAGGTTTTTTTTAATTGATTTTTTTTACAGAGAGGAAGGGAGAGGGATAGAGAGTTAGAAACATCGATGAGCGAGAAACATAGATCACCTGCCTCCTGCACACTCCCTACTGGGTATGTGTCTGCAACCAAGATACATGCCCTTGACCGGAATCGAACCTGGGACCCTTGAGTCTGCAGGCCAATGCTCTATCCACTGAGCCAAACCAATTAGGGCGATTAACAGTAGTTTTACTTACACACACACAGGCCTACATTCTATATTCTGCTGCTTCTAACTTCAGAAACTTGAGAATGGGAATATTTTTTGCTACAGCAATTTAAAAGTTGTAGCATTAAGAGCAGAAATCATCCTAAATTGAGTAGGAATTGAAAGGAATTGTAATAGTAGGGTCTATGCTTCAGTTTGGATGGTCTTATTGCTATGTTGTATCTAATCTGTTGATAAATCCAACCAGTGAATTTTTATGTCTGATACTGTATATTCCAGCTCTATAATTTCCACTTGATTTCTTTTATAGCTTCCATTTATTTCTTCTGAACTGTGCTTTCCTTTAAATCTTTAAATACACATATAGTAGCTGTTTCAAAGTCTGCTACTTCTAGCACCTCTATGAGTTATGGTCTATTGCTATTGACTGCTTTTCCTTCTAATTATTCAGTTTTCTTATTAAAAAGATATCAGGTAAAACTGAGGACAGAGGAGATGGTACTGGAAGTTTGAAGAGAGAGAACATATGAGATGGTTGTCTAAGAGAGTGGGAAAGCAAATAGACTGGGAATACATAAAATGTTCTTTTCCTGAAGAAACTGAAATTAAGAAGGAAAAAAAAAAACACCTGTGGTGCCCTGACCGCTCATTGGTTAGAGTGTTGTTCTAATACTCCAAGTATGTGCTCTTGGGGTTGTTCAAGGATTAAACAAAATAATGTATGTTACAAGAACTAGCACAATGTCTGGTTTATAGCATTTCTATTAAATAATTTTAAGTATTTGAGAAAATAATTATAGGCATTCAGTGCTATGTATAAACACCAACTGCTATGGAAACATTTAGGAAGGGGAACATCTCACTTGTTCTGGGAGATTAGAGAAGGCTTCCCCTGAGTTATTGATTTTTCAAATGAATCTAAAGAGTGAATTGACTGTTAGCCAGAAAAAGAGAGAGTAGGGTACAGGAGATCATCCTACTCAGAGAGCTCAGTGTTTGAAGATTGGTTGGACAGAGCAATGCATGTTCTATGCAAATGAAGATACTGAACTGACCTCAAGGAGCAATATTGAGGACTGCAAAACAAAAATTCTGATTTTTCTACAAAAATCATTAAAGCAGAATTTCCTGTTTTTGATCTTTTATAAGGTCTCAATGTCTGAGGCAGTATTAATCCCGTGACCACACATGAAAAATTTGTTAAAATGCTTTGTTAGAGAATGTAGTTGCAACTTGCAAACTCTTTAAAGATTCTAATATTCGGCTAGAGTTCCATTTTTCTCTTTTGCATTCTTACAAAGAAATCACTGCCCTCCCCCACCCCCAGAATAAATTTGAGATAATTCAGCTCTGTCAGAGCTGTGCTAACCTCTGTCATCCAACTGTTCTGGTTATAATATTTTCGTTCCCTTTCCTTTCTCTCCTATTTTCTCAAACCTTCAAAAAAAGAGTTGAGAGGGGGAGAAAAATCATCTCTCTTTTCATATTGATATTTAAGGTAGAGTAAATGTGGTTATAAAAGCATCAATCAACACAGCACTAACTTTCCAAGCCAAGTATTTGGGTTGGAACTCATGGCTCCCCAACTGCTTAAAAACAGGAAGTATTTCTGTTAAGTGGTAGGTAGCTCCCTATGGCTACATTTTTGAACAATAAAACAGGTTCTGCAGTTTCATACATAGGGGCCAAATACTTGCATACACACACACACACACACACACACGCACACATATATATATGCAAAATGGGTTTGCATTGTGAATGTACACACACACACACCAATAAATATAAATATATGTTAAAATACTTTCAAAGGCTTTAAACATAGAATCTCTTTCAAAAGCCAGCCCAGGCACATCTTATTCAACAATTCAAGCAAAGCCCTGGGAGCTGTCAGGAACACCCTATAGGTTTGGGCTCAGTGATTAATTGCCTGAGGAATCTGGTTCTATATTCCATTACATATAATTGTTCTCTTGTCTAAAGGTGTTTCTTTATTAAGCTTCCATTTTAAATGGGGGGAAATACACACATAACTCCCATTTCTGGTGTTTAGCCCTTCTTACAAGAAAGAGAACTCATCATTGGTGTTTCTATTTCTCTATCCTTCTCCCTTCCTCTCTGAAATCAATAAAAATTTTAAAAAGAAAGAGGAGAACTAATACAATTCACTAACAAAGTCAGGTTTACAGTCATTTCCCCCCAGTTTTTACTAAAACTTTACTAGTATTTTCTTTTGCCTAGAAATGTGTCGTGGGATGGCAGTATGGAGTAATGGAGTATAGCTTCATTGTTGAGATCTGGGGGTGTAGAATGGACCCTGTTTCTCATTCCAGCTTTACCACTAATGTCACTCTGGCTAATGACAGTTACTTAACCTCCTATAAAGTGGGTAGAAGAATATCTCCTGAGTGTTCTTGTAAGGATTGTACAAATTGCCATAGTAAAGCACTTGTCACAATTTTTAACATATCATAGGAGCTCAGTACATTATCATTACTAAGTTCTGCTTAACCATGTATGACTTGACATGAATGACTTAACCATGTATGACTTGACCTCACTCTTCTCAGCAAATGTAGGAGTTTAAAAATGGAGGAAATCCTGTAATAATAGTATCCTGTGATTCTCTAATTCTCTTCATGTCAAATTAAGAAAAAATATCTTTGCTTTAGATAAAAATGATTCTTGCCCTCAGAACTGACAAAGTAAGACCCTGGCTTGTGTTTACAATGTAGTCTTTGTTTTACTTTGTGAGTATCTGGTAAGGTGTTTTCTGGTGCAGAGCTGAAGTAGACTCAAGTGAAACCACCAAGGGTCCAGTCCTGGCTTCGCCACTTACTGTGCGACTTCGGGCAGGTTACCTAACCTCTCTGTACCTCAGTTTTGTTATTTGTTATCTGTGACACGTTACATTTTGATGAACTGTTGTTGTTTATTTGGAAAAATATATATCCCTTGAATAACTTAAAGTCCAGTGAACCATTAGGACATGAGAACAAATATTATGGTCTATGTAATATGTGCGGTAGATGTGTGAACTGTGTTTAGAAGTAATATAGAGGGGAAAATAAATATTCTTTTGTTTTATGCAGATGTGATTTGAAGGAAGAGCTAAAATTTGCCTGGAATGCTTGGCAGAGGTTTGGGTGGAGTGATGTTCAGTCAGAAATCAGCATGTGCAGAGAACCACAGGTGTAGAAAGGGTGTGCTTTCAGGGAACTAAAGGGAGTTCTGTGTTGGTAGAACATACAGGGCACTGAGACGTCAAACGCTAGGAGAGGATCCTGGAACAATAAGCAGGGGGCAAGATAGTTCCTTCCCCCACCGCCACCCTGAGCCTCTACCCCTGCTAAGAACCTATGAGTTTATTTATATTTAAGTGTTATAAAAATCAATGTACAAGGTGTGGCAAAAGTAGGCTGACAATTGTATGTGAAACATGAGTTTATTCTTGCATTATTATGTATTAATTATTGTATTTTCCATATGAACAACAGTAAATCTCCTTTTGCTTCACCCTATCTACATGTAAGGAAGCCCCCTCCTACCTCATGAAGAACTTTTTAAAGCAAATTCTATAGAGATACTTGAAAGATTAATTGCAATGTTTTCCGCTTTCCTCTTATCAAAAAGCAGATTCACTGTTTATAAGAGGAAGAATTAGGATTAGTTCTAGATAAATACTGTTTTGGCCTTGGAAAAGGGCCCTTTATTTATTTTTGTATTTAAGTATAGTTATATTAGTTTCAGGTGGACAAAAATTGAAGTGGATGAAGAATATATAATTCTAGCAAAAGAACTTTGGAGTGAGTGAGTGTGTGTGTGTGTGTGTGTGTGTGTGTGTGTGTGTAATTGTTTTCTTCACCTTTTTGTGCTCATCATCAAGCGCTGCCATTTATTGTGGCCCAGCGTCCTCAACAGCTGTCATGCAATGTGCCAAGTCTTTTCTTGCTCAGCGCCACAGGCTGTTACAGAGCTGAGCAAGCCCCACGTTAGACAGGTAGCCTACAGACTGATGGATTGGTTTGTGTTAACACAAACACAGGCTCAGGTGTTGTCATACAGAAACCCTTTTTTATTTTTTTATTATTTATTTGATTTCTTTTTACAATTAAATTTATTGGGATGAAATTGGTCAACATGATCATATAGGTTTCAGGTGTGGGTTTCTATGTTACAAGATCTGTATATTGTACTGTGTGCCTACCACCCAGTCAAATCTCCGGTCATCTCACTTCCCCTGTCCTCTTCCTTCTGGCACACATACTGCTGATTATGTTCACGAGATAAACCCTTTTTTAAAGAATTATTTTGCAAAGGACAAAGAACATTGTAATTCTAGCATCTAATCCTGTGCCTGGCACATAGGAGATACTCGCAGATGCTTACAGAATTGAACTTCTCTGTGAATCTGGAACAGAGCACTGAAAACTCCCTCAATTCCAGGAATAACTGAGTATCTCAGTAGCTGTAATACAATTGGAAATGTTGTTTAAAAAGACTTTCCAGCAATTGCAAAATATAATCATGGTATATGGTAAGATCCAGATTTTTGGCAAGAATCATTCATTCTCTTTGCAGAATACAAATACACATATATCTAAAAGAAACCTTGCTTTATCTTTTATCTTCCTTTGCTGCAGAGAGGCATTGTCAATAAGTTCAACACTTTGGGCAGATCTGCTTCAAAGATATCCCTTCAATCGTCCTTTTTCAGGCTCACTGCCTCTGTTATATTCGTGTTCTAATTTAAAGCTGAAGGTTGTCCTAGCTTTCTTTTTTTAAAAAAATTTATTGGGGTGACATCTATACTAACAAAAGGGTAATATGTTAATTAGATCGGACGTCCTTCCGGACAAAGCCATGGTGGTGGGGGCCGAGGCAGAGGTAGTTAAGGGTGATCAGGCCGGCAGAGGAGAGCAGTTAAGGGTGACCAGGTCAGCAGGGGAGAGCAGTTAGGGGCAACCAGGCCAGCAGGGGAGAGCAGTTAGGGGTGAGCAGGCTGTCAGGGGAGAACGGTTAGGGGTGACCAGCAGGCAGGCGGAGTTTCAAGTGTACACTTCCATGATAATGATCTATATATTGCATTGTGTGCCCACCACCCAAAATCAAACAACCTTTGTCACCATCTACCTGGGCCCCTTTACCCTAGCTTTCTTTTTTTAAACAAATTTTTTAAAATAGATTTTTATTGATTTCAGAGAGGAAGGAAGAGGGAGAGATTTTCAGAAACATCAATGATGAAAGAGAATCATTGATCAGCTGCCTTCTGCACACCCCTTACTGGGGTTGAGCCCACAACCTGGGCATGTGCCCTTGACTGGAATCGAACCTGGGACCCTGGTCGAACAGGGCATGCTTCAGTCTATAGGCTGACGCTCTATCCACTGAGCCAAACCAGCTATGGCTACCTTAGCTTTCTAACTGGACGTTCCACTTCATTCCTGTGCCACCTACACTGCTTCAGAATTGTTTATTTTCTTAAACAGAAAATCGGGCCTGTCCTTCACCTAATTAGAAACCTCCACAATTTCCTATGGACCATGAGACAAAGACCCAAGACCTTGGAATTCCCCACCATATATAAAATAACTGGACCTGGGTGTTTTATTTTACTTCATTTCATTTACCTCCATGTGCCCATGTTTCAAGAATCCTCCACCAGTGATTCCCAACCCTTTTCCATGACCTATCACATATGGAATACTAACCAGAAAAGGTTGCTGTCCGACTATGAGAGCCTCTGGCCTCTCTGGGCTTCTGGAGCTCTCGAGAGCTAAGGGAAGCAATGTCCCAGCACACCTGTGATCCATCCAGGTGCTGCCTCCTAAGGTTGGCCTCCCAGTGTGACTACATAAACCTTTGCCTGCCCAGGAATGGTTAGTGCGTTGCTGCCCCTTTAGTTCTTTGTACATAGTATTCCCTCTACCTTTGCCCAATGTCTCAGCCTGGTAAATTTCCTTCTTATCTCTCAAGGCCCAGCTCATTTGGATCAGGGAAAGGTTTCTAGATTTTTTTAAGGACATTTGAAATTCCTTGTTTCCAAAGTCTTAAATCAGTTAATCTCACCTCTTGGAAATTCTCACTTTTTATTTTCTAAACCAGTTAAATAACTTAATTTTAAGGTTAGACAGTTACCTACTGCACTAATAATAATTGTATAATTTTTAAAAATACAAATAAAATTCTCATTCCTTGGCTTTTTGGAAACCAGTTCATTCCTCCATATTGTCCATGATATCAAATATACCCATTTCCAAAGGGTTACTTATTTAAAGGATGATGTGTGTAGTACAAATTATATTATTACTACTTACTCAGTTATACTATAAAATTAAAAGATATCAAATGATTTTTTTGTGAAAAGGTTTACTAAGCTAAAAGTTGTAAGAGAAGAATTACAAAAGTTAGTTTCCTTGTTTAACAGAGCCTATTGCTTAAGAGTAATTTAGCTTGATCTCTGACAGCATCCTCACTTAATTATTTCTGCCTTTCTAAAAACGTTTTATGTATGCATTAGGTAAATATTGCTGGGTTTAGCTCATTCAATGATTGGCCTTCAGTATTGCAGCATCCATCAGGTTGCAATTTGATTTTCTCCTTACCCTGAAATTCTTAAAGTAGAAATTATCATGTACTTTTTCATCTTTTTTACTACTATCTTAGCCTGTTGGTTAAAACTTACTGCATTTAACTCTATCTGTTGACTTTTCTTCACTTTTAATGTGTTCTTAAAGGTAAGGACCAAGTCATGTGCTTTTTTTGTATAGCTAATAGTGCTTTGCACACAAAAAGTTGATCAGTTGATATTTCTAGTTACTTTTAAATATGTGGATATTATAGGATTTTTTTCAAATTTTATTTTTGAAATATTTTTCAAATATTATTCAAATTTTATATAAAACCTGTTTCTGTTTTCTAATATCTGTTCAACAGATAATTCCTCCAACTTAAGTACAATTTATATTCTTTTTCATTAACCCAAAAGTAATACTAATATAACGAAGAGTGTTCCTTACCTAGCAGGGCTTACATGATTTTTACTATGTTACTTATTTTATTCTAAAGCTAATCTCCCTTCAGTTTAATTAAACTTTTAGAGATTACTAATTTATATAAAAGACATTATGAAATTGTATTCCTGAAACATTGAGAATTTAAGGCTTAAAAGATAGCAGCTAAAGTGAAATAAGCCAGATAGAGAAAATCAAATACTATATGGTATCACTTATATGTGAAATCTTAAAAAATAAGATAAAAAGGCCACTTTTATAAAAACAATAGAATGATGGTTGCCAGGAGCCATAGGAAATGGGAAATGGAGACATGTTGGTCAAAGAGTATAAATTTTTAGTTATGAGTAAGTTCTGAGGATTGAATGTTCAACATAATGACTATAGTTGATAACATGGTGTTGCGTGCTTGAAATGTGCTGAGAGTAGATCTCGTATTTTCACCACACAAAAAAGAGTTAAATATGTTGGCCATGTAATTATCTTGATCTTGATAGTCATTTTACAGTGTGTATATGTATCAGATCATCACATTGTACACCTTAAATATGTACAGTTATATGTATCAATTCCTCAGTAAAACTGGAAATAGAGAAATATTTTAAAAGTTAGCAGCTAATGTCGAAGATGTGAAACATTTCTAGACATCAACTATGTCCATCTATATGCTGAGTGATCTGGATCAACAGCATGTAGAGATTTAATAAATACAGGTGTGTTCTACGGCTTCCTCTCTTAGTGATCTCTCGATCAGATTTCTGTTGAAAAGAGGGAGCAGTTAACTATCATTCCCTGTATTCATAGGGCTCAGTCAAGTGCTAGGGATAAGTACCATATATAGGAACAATAATAGTGATGATGACATGTAAAGTGAAGCATACATGCCATGTGCCAAACACTGCTCAGCACTTTATATAGGTTATATCATTCAATTTATACATTCATCCTCTGAGTAAATACTAGGACTGTTAAAGATTTTATTTACCAGTAGGTTTAAATGATTTGTCTGAGAAAAAAAAATAAATAAAGGAAAAACAAACAATAAATAAAAAAATAAAAATAAATGATTTGTCTAGACAATAGCTAATAAATAGTGGAGCTAGAATTTTAACCCAGTTTAATTTTAACCCCTTCAGTCAATTCTCTTGCCCTTGCTTTTAACCTGTATGGCATATTACAAGTTACATACTTGAAAGAGTCATAGACGTTTATATAAAAGAGAAAACAATTAAGCTGAGACTTGAACAAGAGGAGGAGCTTGCCAGATAGCTAAGAAGATAAAATATCATTCTGAGCAGAGAAAAGGAGATGTGAGGCAAGGAGATGGAAGATATCCTAGTGGGTTTGCCAATTGAGTGGTTAGGTGCACTGGGAGCCATAGGTTGAGAAAGAAGTAGCTGCAGATAAAGTTGGAAAGTTACACCAAAATTAGGCAGGCTCCAAGTATCATGCTTGCATTTGACTTTTCTCCTTGAGGGTGCCATTCATTAATGGTTAGAAAATAGGAAGTTACAGCATTTTCAGTTAGAATGATCACTTTAGCAGTGATGCGGACAGAGGGAGGGAGAAGAAGGAAAGAATAAAGCTGCAGGCAGAAAAATATCTAGCCATGGCAGCTAAAATATTTTAAATGAGATTGCCTTGGCTTGACTTTGTTGAGTAAACATTTACTGAGTGCCTTGTCTGTGCCATTGCTGAGTTTACAGTGTGGAATAAAACAATATATCCCCTTCCCTTACATATAGCCTACAATCTGGTGGGAAAGTCATGTGTTAAAGAAACACAAGTATATAATAAAGAAGATGGAGAATAAATGAACGTTTCAAAAAGGGTATCATGAACCACACATGTTAATCAGTTGAATTTAGTAGGAGAGAGAGATGCCTAGAATAAGTTAAAGGTTTCTTTGAAATAAGTCAGAACTGTTACCAAGGATTCACCTTTCTCCCCAGTTTCTGGAACTATTTTCTCTATGAATCATGAGACACTGATATGTGTTTTATTGGAGCAAAATATAAAGACTCAGTGCTGCTTTTCTTTTTAGAGGAAGATACTCCCCACGCTTACATACACACCCTGTTGATCATTTTAAATGAATGACAGCCATAGGATCTGCTTTTTCAGTGTCTGTTTTAATACTTTGGTCTGAACAAGTATTTCTATGCTAATTAAATTAGATTTGAATATTGATAGAATATGAAATTACAGGTATTAAATTTCAGAATCTCTTAAAACAAGCCCCGTAACTGTGGTATATGGTTGGATCAATAAGAATCCTGAATGTGAAATACCAGAAATGCTTTTGAGTTCTTTTTTGTGAAGGTCAGAAGCAAAAAATGTTAATAGTATTCGTTCAATTAATTAGTACAATTAGATAAATAGAACACTTTTTAGTAATGACCATGTGATATAAGCTGTGGGCATGACGTTGGGTAAGATACTGCATTGGAATCTTAGAATTGGGGCTGGAAGGTCATCAAATCCTACGCTTTCTTAGTCTGGGGTGCACGAGCAGATTTCAGGTGAACTCCATGGAATTATTTATAAAATTGTGTGAAGACGTTTTGTCATCTGTGTAATTTAACGGTAATTCTTGTCAGATGCACATAGGCTTCTCTTATTAAAAAGCCATCTTCATTTTCACACATAAGGAACAGGCTGATAGAGGTCTTGAATAAGTTCTCTTGAAAAGACAGTTTTCCTTATGATTTTTTTAGAGTTTTCATGTAGAGGCCACAGTATCTGTGATCTTGGGCAGGAGGGGTCAGAGTATTAGGAAGCCTTGGCTTGGTTTCTCATTGAGAGCTGTCTTGTGGTGATTTTAAAATAACAGAATCTGCCATCATTCAGAACCTGCCATCATTCTTCCACCCTAATATCTCAGGGCAGTATTTTAAAAGAAATTCTAGGAAGGCTGTTAATTCATTTAGGGTTCTGCAGGAAGGAAAGCTCTGTTTTTAAGCTCACTTTCACTGGCAAGATCGGGCCAGAAAAAGCTTAGCTGGCTGTTGGCCCAGACAACATTATGGTCATTGAAGTGTGCTCAGCCTTGCACTGTCCAGGTACCAGGGGGGAAAGCACAGATGCATGCTGACTGTTGTTCCAGTGACTTAGCTATGTCCTTTGCTGTGTTGTTCTTTCAGCTATGAGAAAGGGAAGTTTAAATGACCCAGAACATGACTTTTTCTAGAACGGTGAGAAGGATAACTTCAACTTGATAAAAAAAATAAACCAAGTTATTCACAGCTGTATCCCAAGCCACTAAAACAAGGTCTAGCACATAGTAGATGTATAATACTTTTTTTGATGAAATAATTATTCACATTTATTTTGTTATCCATGTCATATTTCAGAATAAGAACATTTTTCATTTGTCCATTGATAGAATTGCATATTGTACTGGAAGGATAGTAAAGTACTAGTTAAAAAGGACTGATTCAACTTTGAGACTCCTGACTTCAGCCCACTTTTCTGCCATTTATTTTGTGATCTTGGGCCTCATTATCTTTTTCCTAATGGAGTATGATAACATCTACTTGACAGGATTTGGAGAACTATTAAGTGAAATATAGTATGTGAGAAGTGCTTGATAGATTCTTAAGGGCTATTTAATATTAATGTTATTTGTCTTAGATAACATTTTTAATAATTTGAAAATATGTATTTACTGGAGTCATTCTAATTTCCTGAATCATGCATTTGCTTTAGGTGGGAAGCTGTGTTCCCCATGACTGAATTCTGTGACATTGTATATTTCAAGGAAGCCAATCATGTGTCACTTCCTCCCAATGGACTGATGCTAGGGTTGGGGAAGAGTCTACAAATAATTAAAGCATTTATTTTTTAAACAAAGGGAATATATTTACTACATATTTGTTAGTTGACTTGCTTGCTATTTTTGTTTATAACTTAAAAATTAACAGTTATCTGGTAGACACTCATCATGTTCTAGGTATTGTAATATGTGCAAAACCTATACAATAGCATTTTCTAAAATGAGAATGGAATATTAGTTTTTGAGATGTTCTAGGATTAGAATTTTGGAATTTGGGATAGAATTTCTATAGACTACTGCAGTCCTCTCCTGCAGATTTTTCATATCCAATCTATTTGGAATTCTAAACATGACATGATAAGATAAATTTAAAAATAAAAAATAAAGATAATTCTTCCTGGATTTATATATTTCTAATTTTTCTCTTTCTTTTATAGGCACACTAATGTTAGGATGATAAAATTGTCAATAAATACTATTTCTCACACCTTTTTGTAAGCTACCAGCTAGCCTGCCACAAATAGATTACCCTATTTGTAAGCTAACCAGCCAGCCTGCCACAGTGTCATGGAGACTGGCAAAAGACATGAAACTCCTGGGTCAGAGACAGCAGACAATTTATCGTGTTCCCTAAGAACTAATTTCCACAGAGCAATTATATTAGGTTGATGTTTGCATTTTCTGTAATGTTTTGTGTATGGTCCCAGGTATATTTTCAGGGTCTTGTTTTTTTGGTTTTCTTTTTTCTTCTTCTTTTCTTTTGTTTGTTTAATTAGAAGTTGTCCATGCCTAGTTCTTACTTTCCTTAGTTTCGGTATTTACTTCTATGGCATCTTCTTTCTGTATACTTCATCTAAAAAGGTAGATATAGAAATGTGCTATTTTTAACTATTTATAAGTGAGCGTCTCTTAAAGCTTCAGGAAATGCCATTTCTGATTATGCCAGCAACAAGAGTAATTTTTTGGAAGTGGAAGAAGGCTACATTTTGGGAATGTTTCATTTACAAAGCTCTTCATTTGTTCCTGAATATTCAATTTTCTATCTTATGTCATTTTCCTTCAATCTGAATATCTTTCTTTAGCATTTTCTGTGGTGGTTTTCTTTGTCTGACAATGACTAAATTTTTTTTTTTTTCATTATTGAAGGATATTTCCACTGGGAATAGAATTCTAGGGTGACGTTTTTTGTTCTCCCAGTACTTTGAAGATGTTGTTCAACTGGTTTCCGCTCTCCATTGTTTAGATTGAGAGTCATTCGTGATTCAAACCATTGTTCCCTGTATTCATTTTGGCAGCTTCAAGATTTTCTTTATCTTTGGTTTTCAGTAGTTGCACTATGATAATATTTTTAATCATTTGAAAATATGTTTACTGGAGTCATTGGTACTAAGAAATAGCATAAGATAGATGTAGGTGAAATTGGGATAAAAGTTCTCATCCTTTTCCTTGGGCACTTTTCAAGTGGATGTGGTCAGGTGTGGTTTTCTTTGTATTTAATATGCTTGAGATTCACTGAGCTTCTTAATTATGTAAATTCATTTATTTACCAATTTTTTTAATATATTTTTTATTGATTAAGATATTACATATGTGTCCTTGTCCCCACGTTACCCTCGAACTCCCCCGCCCCCACGTTGTCCGTGTCCATTGGTTAGGCCTATATGCCTGCATATAAGTCTTTTGGTTGATCTTTCCCCCTTACCGCCACCCTCCCTTACCCTCCCTCCAAAGCCCGACAGTCCAATCAATGCCTCTCCGTCTCTGGATCAGTCCTT
>NW_006290031.1:5644401-5649171 GCF_000327345.1 Myotis davidii | reverse complement strand
TACCTCTGCGCTTCTCTTCTGCAGCTTCTCTGGCTCTCAGTGTGCTTTTCTTTCCTTCTAGTTGTAGAATTTACAGTCAGCCAGGCTTCCTGTGGTTCTGGATGATGTCCGTATTGTTTTTCTGAGGTATTAATCAATTGTTGTGAGCGGCATCAACTTCCCGGTGTTTATCCCTGCCGCCATCTTAGTTTCTCTATTTACCAATTTGAGGAAAGTTTTGGCTCTTTTCTCATGAAATATTTTTCTGCCTCATCTTTTTCCTTTTCTTTTGGGACTCCAATTACATGTATGTTAGACCTTTAGATATTGTCTCTCCTACAAGAGTGATCTTTTAATGTAAATCTTACCTTTTCAACTTTCATACTTAAAACCTGCTAGTAGCTTCTCATTTCAAGAAGAATGCCATTCAGACTCTGTACCATGTCTTGTAAAGCCTCTGATCTACCCATAAATATCTGTCTGACCTCATTTCCTACCTTTTTTCCCTCTACTCACTGTTTCTACCACATTGGGATTTTTCTTTCCCAGGAACATACCAGTCATTTTGCCCATTGCACTTGATGTTCTCTTTATCCTGAATACTCTTCTCCCAGATCTTTGTATGGCTGACTCCTTTGGGTATCTGCATCAGTTACCTCCCCAGAGAGGCTTTCTCTCACTTTCCCAACTAAAAAGCTACCCAGCCCCTCTACACACACACACACACACACACACACACGCACACACACACACACGCATGCATTTTGACCTGTGTCTCTTTTAATATCTATCTTATGCTATTTCCTAATACCAAGAACAATGTCTGGTATGAAATGCATGCTCAATAAATATTTTATATAGATGAATTTATTAGCTCTAAGATAATTTAGACATTAGCCTCCAATAAAATATGCGGAACATTTATTTGGCTACATCAGTTCTAGAAGTAGTCTTTTATCAGAGCTGTGTTTATTTTAGGGCTCTCTGAAGGAGCTTAACTCATATTCTAAGTTACTGCAAGAAGTTACAACGAATATCTTTTGATACGATGAATGTCATATTTGCATTTCCCTAAAAGACAATAGTCATCTTTTACTAACCTAACAGTTGCTGAGGAAATATTGCTGTTCTATTTTCAAAAGTAGCCTGAATATTGTTTATTGCTTTGAATCTTTAAAATAGATTGTAGAATCTATCGTAGGTATTTTCTTTTATTTTTTTCTAGATATAAACTTTATTTTATTTTCTTCTCTGTGTTTTTATTTTTTTTAATTTTTTAAATTATTTTTTTTTCTTTATTGGTTAAGGTATTACATATGTGTCCTTATCCCTCCATTGCCCCCCCCCTCCCCACTACCAACTTCCCCCACTCTTTATCTTTCTTTGACTGGCTTATTTCACTTAGCATAATGCTCTCCGGGTCCATCCATGCTGTTGCAAATAGTAAGAATTCCTTTTTTACCGCAGCTTAGTATTCCATTATGTAGATATATCACAGTTTTTTAATCCACTCATCTGCTGGTGGCACTTAGGCTGTTTCCAAATCTTAGCTATGGTAAATTGTTTACTAACTATGAAGAATAGTGGTTTATTCGTGAGATTCTGGACATCCCTTTCCTTGAGCACCTTTCACATGGGATGTCAATTTTGAGCCTGGTTAATCCGCATTGCCCCATCTTCTTTCCAGGCTTTGATGCGTCCTGGAAGAATCGATAGAATCGTGTATGTGCCTTTACCAGATGCAGCAACAAGGAAGGAAATATTTAACCTGCAGTTTCACTCGATGCCAATCAGTCAGGATGTTGATCTGAATGAACTCATCCTCCAAACAGACACATATTCTGGAGCAGAGGTAAGAAAGTTCTCAAAATATCTCAGTGGGAGGAAAGTAGTGGTTTGGGGTCATTAGCAAAAGACTGCTTGATGCCAATTGTTTTAAATAACTATATATTAAAAAATATTAAAACAAGAAATGCACTGCATGACAGGTGATCGCTAAATGAAATTGCATTTTACCTGACCTCTGATGTATCTCAATTGTTTTTACCTGGCTCCTGTTATTGCTCAAAATGTAGTCTTCAGAAAAGTAGCAGGAGTCCTCTTTGAAGCTTCTTGAGACAGCAGCTTCCAACTATACTTCTTTGAACTTTGATCTCTTGGCCTATCAAATGGAAATGATATACAACTGCCTACTATTTTCTCATAGAGATCATATAAGTGAAATTAGGATATCATGAGAGCACTCTGAAGTTCAAAAGACTTGGCAAAGAGATTGTATCATTATTATCTTTTATCAAAATTTTGGAAAATTATTTCAGCCTAATTGTGTATTATCAAAGATTCTCTTCTAAAAACTGTAAAAGGGACAGTCTGCCCTTAATTGAAAATATACTCAATAAGAACAGCCAGAACTCTGTGAAAATAGGAAGGTTTTAAGTATGGCAGACGTATTTTTTTTTTGTCCTTAGCAACTGTTAACTTAGGTTGTTTTTATTTACAAAATACAATTCCATTAAAATAATTGTGCATCTTTCTACATGCATTTCTTAAGAAAAGGACAAACTTAACAGAAATATCTTCTGAGTACCATTGACATATATTTATACTGGGAAATTGATATTTTTTAACTAAGAAATTGTAGATTCTTTCATTCTGAGTTATCTAGCAGATTGGAACTGCATTCCTTTTTGCTTCCTGTTGTTTTTCTCTCTCTGCTATAAAATCCATAGATTAATACATTACAGGTTGTTTAATAGTGCTCAGAAAATACATAGGTCAATTTACATGTGGAATTGGCCTTAGTGTATCACACAGTCATAGATAATAACTACCAAATAGATTCCAAAAGTACTTGTTTTGCCTCAGGTATGAACTATGTATATTTTATTTTCCCCCTTTAGGTTTCTCAGTTGCACTGGGGGGAGAAAGAGGGAAGCAATGTAGAAAGTAGCTTAAGACACATGAAGGGCATTTACTTTTAAGTTCTATCTGAAACAATAGTCCTAATTAATGAGCATCTCTTTGACATGACTGTCCATTATGTTAAAATGAACATGTAACTACTGTTGACTGACTGCTGCCACATTTCAGGAGTTCACTTTCTGATGTGAAACCAAAGGCTGGCATCATGTACATGATGTGTCAGTTTACAGGAAATGGCAAGGAGAAGACACCATAAATCTTTCACTTGAGCTGAGTGAGGAGGAAGAGTAGTTAGCAAGGTATAAATGTGCCTTTCTCACTTTGAAGTAATTTATGGCAGTAACAGAGAAGAACAAAACAAAAATCAAAGCCAGTGAGGTTCTGTCTGGCTGAAACTCAGGTGGTGCCAGGAATTACTGTACCAGCTTGCTAGTTCCTATATGGTGCATGCCTTATTTAGTCTAAAATACAAGCACATTCGTTTCTGATTAATATTTATATCAGATATCCTAAAAATAGTCACAGGAAAAGTACCAGAAAATTCTGTTCTTCCTCGAATTACATTTTTCGTATTCCATAATGCTTGAGTGGGGGAAGGGTATCCCACTGTGGTCCTAATTATAATCGGTATCATCGAAATTTTGTTGCAGAGATATATCTTACTAGGACTGGGGTTTTCAACTTGGACAAGACAGGTTTGTATAATACTTGAGGGGTCTTTTGGGGGCTGCCCTATTGTTTGAGGACTGTTATCTTTTTTTTTTGTCTTCAAATTGCCCTGGCCATTGTTGCTAAGTGGTCAGAGCATCGGCCTGCATATCAAAGGGTCTCAGGTTCAATTCTCCATCAAGGGCAGGTACCTTGAGTTGTAGGTTTGCTCTCTGCCCTGGATCTGGGTACATGCATTAGACAACCAATGTGTCTCTCTCACATCTATGTTTCTCTCTCTCAACCTTCCCTCACTCCCTTCCACTCCCTGAAAAGCAATGGAAAAAATATCCTCTGATGAAGATTAACAACCAAAAAATGTCTTAAAATTAATATATAGGAAATGTAAGAGATAAAATTTAGCTTCAGATAAAATATAAGATCTCATCCCGCCCCACCCCATCAAAATGAAATGGTGCTGTAATGTTGAGAGCCAAAATTAGTTTTGATTTTTTAAAATAGTAAAATATTCAAAGCCAGAACTTCCGTCACCTGCTTCCTACAGAGTCATTGCTTTACCACTGATGTAACTAATTTATTTCCTCCCCAGGCTAAGGCCATATTGTTCAACAGAGAACCTTCTACATAGTATATATTTAACACTTATTAAACTGAAAAAAAAAAAAAGACTTTAAAAATTATATTTAGGGAAAATAAGCTTTCATTCTCATTTGTCTTAAGAGGAGTCCTCTAACATTGTAGCAATGCACCCTGTTTCAGGCACAGCCAGTGTTTCAGAGTTCAACCATTTTGGTATCTATAATAATAAAAGCATAATATGCTAATTAGACCAGATGTCCTTCCAGATGAAGCTGGGACTGGGAGGGAATCCCGGGTCCCAGGTGCCAGAGGGAAGCCGGTGCCGGCAGCCAGGGGAAGGAAGGCCTATTCTTGCACAAATTTCGTGCATCAGGCCTCTAATAAAAATGAAAACACAGATCAATTAATTGTCTTCACAGGAAGTAGATCAACCAAAATTACATAATTTTATATAATTATACACTATTAACTATATGAACAAGAATTTGGCCAGGTAAGCCAGAGATGAGGAAATTGCTGACTGTTTTTTACAAACATAAAATGTTTAACTGTAGTGAGGTTTGTTTGTTTGTGGGTTTTTTGAGATTTTTTTTCATTGATTTTTAGAAGGAAAGGGAAAGA
>NW_006290031.1:5642129-5644370 GCF_000327345.1 Myotis davidii | reverse complement strand
GAAGGAAGGAAGGAAGGAAGGAAGGAAGGAAGGAAGGAAGGAAGGAAGGGAGGAAGGAAGGGAGGGAGGGAGGGAAGCATCCATGTGAGAGAGACACATCGATTGGTTGTCAGGGACCTAACTTGCAACCCAATCCAGGTACGTGCCCTTGACTGGGAATTGACCCCATAACCCTTCAGTCCCAGGACTGATGCTCTAACCACTGATGAGGGCTGTAGAATATTTTTTCATTTTAATTAAAATGTTGTAGAGGATGATTGAAATGGAGATGATACTGGTGATACTTTTGAAGACTGTATTAGGGAGGTACTTTAAAAAATGTTTTCTTTCCACCTGGTACTTCATTTTGCCCAGTCAACCTTGTTCTATAAAGCTTACACAGGCCCAATGTTTGAAGTAGCTCCTTACACCCTTCTAAGTTACTCTATTGTTTCTCCCTGGGGAGAGTGTCCAGAAAATTTGAGCATTTGGGTAATCATCAGGAGAGCCCCAAGAAGTTTGTCACCAGCTGAAGGAGAAATGTGGCAACTAGGGAGCCTCCCTGGAGGCTGGCAGGCAGCATCTTTCAGCCACCCTGCGCCCACCACTCCCCTGTGGCCAGGACCTCATTGTCTCTGGCTTCAAGGCTATAGCTCCCAGTTAGTGGAAAAACATGTTACCATTTAAAAGCCGATGGTAATAACAGATACATGTTATTATACATTTGTCCATACTCATAGAATTTATAACACCGAGAGTAAATCTTAATGTAAACTGTGGACTTTGGGTGATAATGGTGTCAATGTAGGTTCATCAGTTGTAATAAATGTACCACAGTGGTAGGGGATGTTGATGATTGGGCAGACTTTGTATGTATAGGGAAGGGGATATAATGGAAATCTCTTTAGAATATCTTATATAAAAATATTTATCTTCCCCTCAATTTTACTATGACCTTAAAACTACTATTAGAAATAGTTTTTTAAAAAACTATGTCATGCACAGAGGAAAGGACCATAATAAACATGTACAGCACTGTAGTATTTACAAGAAGAGGAACAGATCACATCTCAATCAATTATTTTATACTTAATTATTAGTAACTGTCACCAACCCATTCCTTGTAAATTTGTGGATATACTCTTGTGGACCTAATTAGCTTTGATTCACTTTTCTAAAAATAATTTTTTATTTTTCAATTACAGTTGGCATATAATATTATATTCGTTTCAGGTGTATAGCCCAGTGATTAGACATTTATGTAACTTATGAAGTGGTCACCCTGATAAGTCTAGTACCCATCTCACAGCACACAATAGTTATTACACTATTACTGACTATATTTCCTATGCTGTACTCCACATGCCCATGAGTAGCAATTTTATAGATAAAGATTCAGCCTGGGGGCCAGCCTTGGAGGAGACTAGCAATTTTATAACTAGCAATTTTTACTTAATCCCTTCCCCTTTTTACCCATCCCTCAAAACCCCTCCCATCTGGCCACCATTAAAATGTTCTCTGTAAAATAAAAGCAGATGGGAATTCAGCTCAGGAGGAAATAATAAGTCTTTTTTGGATATAAGTATTGTTTTCTTTGATTTTTTTAAGTTATTTGTAGCAGATTCCATTTTTTTCATTTGTCTTTTATCAAATTATTCTAATTACTTTAGAAAAACTTTTATCTTACCACCAACAGGAAACCAACAATCACAAATAAATGGACATGAACATAGCTGGGTTCATCACCTGCATACCCTGGGACAGGGTGACGAGTAAGAGACATTATTTCCTCTCTGCGTAGGATTTGCTGGCATGGACGGAAAGCTAATGTCTATATAACTGGAGTTGAATGTTTGTGTTTGAATACTGTCCTCCTTTTAGTGCTTATCTCATTCAGTGAAACTGAGAATATATCTAAGAGCCAGGTATCAACTATCCTCCTATATAATAAAAGAGAAAAATGGTAATTAGCGTACGACCGATACCCTTTTCATTGGCTAATCAGCGAGATATGCAAATTAACTGCCAACTCAGATGGCAGTTAACCGCAAAAAAAGATGGCGGCTAATTTGCATATTGCAGGCAGGATGGTACAGCGCCATCCGAGAGCGGGTTGGGGGTGTGAGTGCCAGCAGTCGCCCGAGACCCTATCCCGCCGGCAGACCCAGACACGGGCCTGCGGGGCGACTGCAGCGTCCGCCCGCACTCATGCCACCAACCCAAGAGAGCAGGTTGGGGGCGTGAGTGCTGGCAGTCGTCTGG
>NW_006290031.1:5630475-5640431 GCF_000327345.1 Myotis davidii | reverse complement strand
AGTGAGGGAGATCAGGTCGGCAGGCAGGTGAGCAGTTAGGAGCCAGTGGTCCCAGATTGCAAGAGGGATGTCCGGCTGCCAGTTAGGGGGATCGCAGGTATCGAACCCAAACCAGCAGTCAGACATCCCCCAAGGGTTCCCCGATTAGAGAGGGTGCAGGCTGTGCTGAGGGAACCATCCCCGCCCCCCGCCCCCCTGCACGAATTTCATGCACCGGGCCACTAGTATGTTTTATAAATAGCATAGCAATCATAGCATTTTTCAACTTCCCAGAAAGGAAGTAATTTATTAGCGGGGGGGGGGGGTGATTTTTAACTTTGCAATTGGGTAGATGTCTAATAGGATTGTAGCTCCTTTCAGGATAGTTTCAGGTAAGTTATTAATTTTTTTGAAATCTCATTTTGCTCATTTGTAAAATATCTACATGCTTTTAAGAAACCTGGGATCTTAGAATCTTTGCTAGTGTCCGTAAGTACTTGTTACTGTGGCCTAGAGATCTTAATCGTAGCACCAGATTTTGAAAAAAATTCTCCTTAGCAAACTTTAACAATTTTCTATTCAATGGAGAAGGAAGTTTTACCTCCTAAGAGATTCCCAGACCCAGTGACTTTATTTTTTCATCTAAAGTGTTTCGTTTTTCTGCTTTTCAACAGAACACTTAGTTTAGTTCAATATCTATGATTCTGGGGGCATTAGGATAAAAAGTGTTATAAAGTGGGAATATGTAGCAGCCACTTTTCTCCTAAACTCTCTTAGAAAAGTAAGTACAAGTTTCAAAGTTGCAGTTTTGTTTAAATTATACTTTTTAAAACTTCCAGTTTATGAAGGTGTAAACATTCTCTATGTTTCCAAACTTCAACTCCTACTGAAATTGGCAATAAAAGAGCCTTAATTCATCTTACCTGAGGGCTATCTCAGATCGGATGTTTACAGCAAAGCAAGTCATCCTCCAGAACACCCTGTGCTGCCATACCTGTAGTACTGACTCCTTGCCAGGTGCTTAAAACTACTGTCAGATTACTAGAAACGTTAGTCAGAAAGGAAGTGGATGTTGAATGAAAGGCTGGCTGGCAACAAACTTCATACAGCATTTCATAACCAGATACTACAGCCCCTTTATAGGGAAGCAGTATATCAAGGCAACAAGTTAGTTAAGACCTACCTAATAATCTAGTCCTCCAAGGCTGACCCCCAGGCTGAATCTGTATCTATGAAGAGCTACTCAGGCCAGGAGTCATAGTGATTCGGGCAATTTAACAATCCATCTGGGTTCTCCTCTCCAAATTCTCAGGCTTTCTATTGACTCCAAAATTTTTGCACAAACAATTCATCTATTTTTCTTCATCTTCAAAATTGGTAAAATTGGGGGGGTTCTACCAACTTGAGAGGAGTTTATGATTTAAAAAGATATGCAAAACATACTACTAAGTCCAAACAATTCATCTATTTTTCTTCATCTTCAAAATTGGTAAAATTGGGGGGGTTCTACCAACTTGAGAGGAGTTTATGATTTAAAAAGATATGCAAAACATACTACTAAGTCCAAACAATTCATCTATTTTTCTTCATCTTCAAAATTGGTAAAATTGGGGGGGTTCTACCAACTTGAGAGGAGTTTATGATTTAAAAAGATATGCAAAACATACTACTAAGTCTGTCATGCAGATTCTGGTAGAGTTGGATTTCACCCCGGCCATGGATGGTCCTCTGGCCAGGCTGGGGCACAGAATGCTTGCGTTGGCACGGAATGCAAGCGTTCCATGCCCAGCCGCGGATGGGCCTCTGGCCAGGCTGGGGCGCCAAACACTTGTGTTGTCACCCCAATGACGAGGCAAGCTTTGCGTGCCCAGCCGTGGATGGGCCTCTGGGCTGTGGAGAGCCTCTGGGCAGCAGGTGCAGAGCGGCCAGGCCCTGCAGAGAGCTAAAGGGGCACAGATTCGTGTGCAGGGCTACTAGTTTCTAATAATAGTAATTGATCTATGTTGAAAACTCATGCCACCAATATATGTGAAAACTGTTTCATCTTTTAAGAACATTTTGTACTATGTGCAACTGCATTAGTTAAGCAAAATGGGTTATGGAATGAGAAAGATCTAAATCCAAATTCAAAGCTTGTCCACTTCCTCGTTTGTGACCACTCTCCTTATATTAAATCAAGATATAAGAGGCTCTACCTCATAGAGCTGTTGTCCAGATTAGATGACATAATGCATACAAGGTGCTTTCCTAGTAAGCACCTAGCCAGTGCCCAATAAGTCATTTTTGTTATATTTTTTTATAATCAACAAATCCAATTTAATTATCTCTAATACTAAATTTTTAGAAATTTTTCCATATTTTGTTGCCTGAGATTTTATGAATACTCATGAGTGTTGTATGTGTATATCATATTTTTAGTTTTGATGGTGTGTTCTTTAAATTTAAACCATATTTTATAGTTACGTGTATTTTTTTCAGCTGGTTTACTAGTACATTTATAAACATTTATAAGGCCTATTTTTCCTTGTTAAAGATATATACTATTTTTTTTACTTTAAAGTGTATAAAGTTGTTTCTTTACAAACTCTCTATATAATGTCCCTATTCCAGCATATTTGTTAAGGTTATTTATGGTTCCTTGTGTACAACTTAATTCTTTTTTTCTTAACCTAAGTTTTGTTAAGGAAAAAAAAGTGGGAGGGGTTGGGGGTAGATAGTGAACCTAGCAGCTTTACAAACTTGAAGGTTTCTGTTTCTACTAGAATGAATATTTAGGAAATAAGCATACCTAATTACTGTGCCCTTTCATTTAAGTTAGGATTGAACCCAAGTGTTTAGGTGAGGCTCAGAAATCTAATGCTGAGGACAGAAGCACTGCATGTTTGTCATTGGTGTTTGATGGCAACATCTCTACATGACAGTAATTCTGAGTTCTCAAGGGTGTCATTCTATTAAAATGTTACTAAACTCTATTAAGTAGTTGTTCAGGATCGCAGTGTAGTTGTTAAATTATGCTTAAATATAACCTCCACTAAGTTTTGGAAATTTTCTAGTAAGCACCTAGCCAGTCCCCAATAAATTCTAACCTTGCCTTAGGCCATACAGAAAAGTAGAAAATTAAGATTTGCCTGGCTCTTTTTTTTTTATTATTGTTTTTAACCTCCAAATATTATTCCTTAAGTCCTTTAATAATGGCTAGCTCTCTTTTTGCTATTAAAATCTGGAAAATGGGTTTTGTTTTTATATTTGTAGAAAAGTTTTCCTGTTCTGTTAGGAGCAAGAAACCATCAGGTATAATGTACATGCCACTTTTATCATTGTGGAAGTTCCAAATCATAGAGTAGTTATTTTCTCTTTTTCTTCAGAATTTTTTTTAAAGATCTCTTAAACTGTTTTTGGCATTTGGACAAGACATTCTTTCAGTAGTAGCAAAAGTAGTCCCTTGGCATATTTTTATTCACTTCAAAAGAATCCTTAAGGAGTGGTTTTATATTAAAAAGCAAGAATTGAATTTGTTTGCCCAGCATTAACTTCTTGCCAAAATTTTTAAAAATATAAAAGGTCAAACAAACACTCTTAAATATAATAAAACAGTCCCAGCATTAAAAAAAAATATTTTTAGGGGTCCTATGTCATAAGTCTAAGTGTCAGAACTGGAGATTGGTGGGGGGGAGATGAATCCAAAAGTTGTCAATTCAAAATGAACTTTCTTGGACATACTGCTCATGAAATATGCACACACACTGGTTAACAGAAGCTGGTCTGACATTTCCTGTATAGCTTCCTTAGAGTTTCATAAGGATACTTATGCTATGAAATTAACATCAAAAACTTTATGCCACGTATAGTCTACTTTATTTTTGAACTCTACAGATATTTTTAAGGGTGAATAGAGTATGATTACTAAGAATATGTTTAGTTTTATAAGAAACTGACCAACTGTCTTCTAACGTGGCTATGCCATTTTGCATTCCCATCAGCAGCGAGTGAAGGTTCTTGTTGCTCCAAATCCTCACCTGCATTTGCCGTTAGTATCTTAGATTTTAGGCACTGTAGTATGTGGGTAGTGGTATTTCCAGGTTTATTTGCATTGGCCTGATGACATATGATGTTCAGCACCTTTTCATATGCTTATTTGCTTTCTGTATTTCTTCTTTGGTGAGCTGTCTATTCAGATGTTTTACCATTTTTTAATTGAGTTTTCTTATTGTTGAATTTTGTGAGCTCTTTTTATATTTTAGATACCACTCCTTTATCAGATTTGTATTTTCTAAAGATTTTTCTCCCAGTCTGTGGCTTATCTTCTTACTCTCTAAACTGTGTTTTTCATGGAGTAAAAATTTTTAATTTTAATGGATGTTTAGTATTTTCTTTCAAAATATCCTATTTAATAAAAGCCTAATATGCAAAATGACCAAACAGCAGAAGAACTGGTGGAACGACTGGTTGCTATGATGCACATCTGCACGGGGCAGATGCTCAATGCAGCAGCTGCCTCCAGCCCGCAGGCCCCAGGCAAGCTAAGACAGGTGCCCCCAATTGCCCTGCCAGTAGCCCCACAGAGGGAGGCGACTGACTGGTGGTGGCAGTGAGGGATGGGGCCGGTGAGTGGACGGCACCAGGCTGGCCAAGGCAGGTGCCAGACGGGGGCCTCCTGATTGCATTCCGGTCATCCCACAGATTGGCCCTGATCGCTGGTCAGGCCTAGGGACCCTACCATGCACGAATTTTGTGCATCAGGCCTGTAGTATTTAATAAGGTAGTAAATGTATTCTTTCTGTAAAAGGAGATCTATTAGGAGAATGATGCTTTATGAATGTTTATAGATAGAAGTTACCATATTTGCTCAATAGCTTATTTTTGTCTTTTTATAATTGTGATGATTTATAACTTTTAATGGTAAGGGAAAATTATTCCCTCAAAGAGCTGTTAGCCATGAAGAAAACAGTCTTTTTTTCTTTTGGACATCAGATATTTCTGCCTACATGAATAGAAAAATGTTTTCCTCAGAAACTGGGACTCCCTATTCAACAGGAGCGACTTTAACTTAGACATATGCAGCATTTTATATGCAGATCACACACTACACAATGGCAGTACTATATAGCCATGTTTAAAACACAGGATAACTGTACTAGAGGTGATAGATGAGGGGAGGGCCATTTTAAATGAAAAAGTACATTCTAGAAGGAAGTTTTTGCCTTCTAACTCACAGACCTAGTCACATCACATATTGTCAGTAATACAATAGAGTCTCATTCTGTGAGTTCTGCTAAACCACTTTTTGACCTTGGGCAAGTCTCAACCTGTTTGTATTTCAGTTTCCTTTTATTGAATGAAATCACTTCATAGAGCTTTTCTGTCTTTACAATTCTGAGGTTTTATATCCACTTTGTGACTCTTACATTGCACTATTACCTATTACTTTTAAACATTATTAGAGCTAGGCTTGGGGGAACTTGTCTACAGAAAACATATATATATATATGCCCACATTGTAAAATAATGTGACATATCTATGACAGAAATTTAAAGAAATTTTTTTCATATATACTGTATTTTCAGTTTTTAAAATCTTACTCAAAAGATAATTGAGGATTTTTAAATAATAGCAATTTGCTGACATGTCTCTTGGAAACATGTCTAATTGAATATATCTTGGTAGGTACAAAGTAGAAAAACACAAATATTCTCTGGTAATTCTACCCTTATTAGAAGAGTTCAAAGCATAACGCTGGTCAACCATGATTCTTTCTTATTTGCCCCCATTAAGAAAGCAGGGCTCCACAGCTAACATACTCCATAGCAAAAAGCTGAAAACGTTTCCTTTAAGACCAGAATCAAAATGAGGATACCCATTCTTGCCACTCCTGTTCAACGTAGTATTGAAAGTACTAGCCAGAGCAATTAGGAAGGAAAAAGAGATAAAAGGCATCCCAATTGGAAAGGAAGAAATAAAACTGTCACTATTTGCAGATGACATGATTTTATATATAGAAAGCCCTAAAGATTACACCAAAAAACTGTTAAAACTAATAAATGAATTCAGTAAAGTTTCAGGATACAATATATAGAAAAAAATGGTGCATTTTATATACCAAAAACAAACTATCAAAAAAAATTAAGAAAGCAATCCCATTTATAATTGCATCAAAAAGATAAAAATACTTAGGAATAAATTTAACCAAAGAAGTGAAAGACATTGATGAAAGAAACTGAAGGAGATATAAATAAATGGAAAGATATTTCATGCTCATGGATTGGAAGAATTAATATTATTAAAATAGCCATACTACCAAAGCATCTACACATTCAATGTGATCCTTATCAAAATTCCAATGGCATTTTTCACAGAAATAAAGCAACCAATTCTAAAATTTGTATGGAACTGCAAATACCCCAAATAGCCAAAGCAATCTTGAAAAAGAAGAACAAAGTTGGAGGCATCATAGCCTCTGATTTCAGACTATATTTGACAAGCCTCATCCATGAACACAGAGTTTCCAGTTGGAATTTTAGTGCCTCATTCCTAAATATAAATGGAAAACAGGATCACCAATATTTGAAGAAAGCTTGTACTATGAGATAGTCTGGAACAAACAGGGAAAATAGAGACAAATGAGGAAGCTGATGAAAAGAGAGTTAAGAAAAAGATAGTACAACCATGAAACAAGCACCAGGGGCTCAACAAAAGAATACCCAATTGTTCCTTAATTGAAAATTTTAAATGTTTAGGTAGAAAGTTTAAAAATGCAATAGAAGGCCCTGACCGGTTTGGCTCAGTGGACAGAGCGTCAGCCTGCAGACTGAAGGGTTCAGGGTTTGATTCCAGTCAAGGGCATGTACCTTAGTTGCAGGCACATCCCCAGTAGGGGGTGTGCAGGAGGCAGTTGATCAATGTTTCTCTCTCATCGATGTTTCTGACTATCCCTCTCCCTTCCTCTCTGTAAAAAAAAAATCAATAAAATATATTTTTAAAAATAAATAAATAAAAATGCAATAGAAGAATTGGAAAAAGTTGAGTAAGTCTCCCAGAAAATAAAACACAAGAGATGAAAATTGGAGAACTGGAGATATGACTAATAGGAGTTGCAGAGAGAGCAAACAGAGAAATCAGAGGAGAGTAAAGTCTCCAAATATCTTTCCAAGAATTGAAGAACTTAAGTTTCTAGATTGAAAGGCTCTATCAAGTGCCCATCCTCAATCCATCAAATACAAGGAACTAAGTATGTAGATTGCCACAAAATTCTCTGCAGCAGCAGAAGCAGCTGTAAAACAGAAGAGCTGTATTATCTATGCTTTTATATTTCTGAGGGTAAATGATTTCCAACATAGAGTTCTGTATCTAGCCAAACTGTGAAACCAAATGTGAAGATGAAGTAAATTCATTTCAAACATGCAAGATGTAAAACAAATTTATCCCACACACCTCTTTTTAGGAAGCTAATGATGGATATGTTCCACCAAAAACAAGGGAAAGACATGGATCCAGGAAACAGTTCAATGCTGCAGGGTGGTGAAGGCAATTCCTGGAGAAAAGTTCCAGAAAAATTTTTTTTAGCTTTTCGACATAATAAGCTAGCTAGGAAAAGTTAGTATTATCAGGTTGAGACATTTTGGCTGACTTTGCTTTTCAATTGAAAACAATAAGGCTGGTAGGTGAAGATTACATTAGCTACACTTGGAAATTATGAGTGTATGTTTTTTCTTTTCTACCTCTTTATTTCAATCCAGAGCTATTTTTCCAAGAAGGCTTTATTTTAGAATTCAATGTTAGTTCTTTCTGTCATTTTTTTTTTTAAAGTAAAGATGAGTAGTTTGTAAAGATTTTGGTAGCAGAACCTTTCCCCTCCCTCATATAAAAACCTTATGTGGAAAGACCATTATATAGGGTAGGGCAAAAGTAGGTTTACACTTGTAAGTATGCAGAACAGTTTATTCTTGTACTAGAGGCTCAGTGCATGAAAATTTGTGTACTGGAGGGGCAGGGGAACGTTTCTCATCCCAGCCTGCCCCCTCTCACAGTCCAGGAGCCCTCATGGGATGTCCTACTAATGGCTTAGGCCCACTCCCCATAGGAGCGGGCCTAAGCCGCAGTCTGTCCTCCCTCTGCAGGAGGCCACTGGGCCAATCAGGGGAAGGCACCACCCTCATTACCCCGCTGCTGCTGCTACTGCCGGCCACAGTGGCTGCCGGCCTTGGCCCTCACTTCTTAGCACTGGCCCCACCCCCCGCCCACTGGTGGTTGGGGGGCAATCTGGGGCCAGGCCGGCTGTGGGAGGGGCTGTGGAGGTTGAGGCACAGCAGGTCACACCCTATCTAGCCTCTGCAGAGACGTGGTGCCAGGACCGGGCCTGCACTGCTCTCTGTGGCTGCCTCTGCAGAAGCGGCCACAGCACTGGACCAGCCCATGCCGCTGCCTCTCCCGCACTGCCGGCCTTCGGCCCTCGCAGCTGCTGCAGCTCTGTCCAGAAGATGTCTGGTCTATCCCGTCTAATTAGCATATTATCCTTTTATTAGTATAGATTATTGTTTATTAATAATTGTATTATTTTGCATATGAACAGTTGTAAACTACCTTTGCCCCATCCTGCATAAAAGAGATGGGACTGAATCTGCTTTGGTTAGGGCCTGTGAGGCACTATGGAGATTGCAGAGCATTTTAAAAACTATTGCTCTAGCAAAAAAGGCTAATGAACACATGGCTTACTTCATTCTTACGTTTCAGAATTATAACCTGAGGACCCCGAGTCTCATGAAGTGAATCAGGGCATGGTGTGGCATTGCTGCTGCGTGGTGAACTTGTATAGCTGAGCACCTGGGACATAAATGCACACTGACCAATTTGTATCTCTGATTGTAACAGTCAGGTTCGTTTTTAATGAAATGTCAATGCCTCGGTTTCAAATAAAGGTTGGAACCTCCAATTTTTACATTCCTTACATTTTTAAGTTTGAAATTAGTAGTTCATATTTCTTTTCCTGTATATGCATGAGCTGAGGCAAACCTGGAGCCTCCAGATAGCACCATATTTGGAGTGGGGAGCCTGCATTTAAGTGATCCTAGTAATACATCCTTTGTCCCTTGTAATGCTGTCCTTTCTCTTTCCCATGTCACCTCCGTAAAAGAAATTGTTGACAGATTTATAGTTTTAAGTAGCTTTCCAGATACAATCTTCTTTGGTAAATAAAACTAAAAGATGAGGTTAAAGAATAAAGAGATAGCAATGCTATGAGAATTTGAGTTTTTGTATAATGTGGTCATTATGGGAATTGAACCTGCCTATGTACCATGAAACTGCACAACACACAATAATAGAGCATGGCCATAACTTTTCAGTCTGAAAAATGATTTGTCGTTGGCAGGTATTAAAAATGCCAACTTCACTGCCTTTATTACCTGCTGTGGGAAAGGGTAGTTCCTAGCTAAACATTTTGTGAACTGGTTAATGTTTAATATTTATTTGTAAGGCTTAGTAACATAATGAAGAAATAGTTATAAATCTTGTGTGCTTTGTGCTTTAAGTTCATGTTGCTTCCCCATTCACCTTTACTTTTGGGTTCTTTAAATAGTGCAAAAGTGTTGCTTATGAAATTAAAAGAGGAAAATAACAGTTTTAAAACTACCTTTTATATCTCTACCTATAATTTGGGGAATTAAAACCTTGAGCAAGTGCAAATCTTGGTAGGCAAATTATTTTAATCTGAAGCTTGATCAGAGTACAATTAGAAGAACACTCTCTGTCATAGCTAGAGGTATTATTATCTTTTTATTTTCAACCTAAAAAGCAGATGCACGGATTACCATTTCAACTCAGAGAATACGTTTTTATCTTGAAGCTCATGAGAAATAAGTTGCATGTGAAAATAAATAGAGCAGTCCCTCATTTTTATCACTCAGTCATTCTCTAAGAACATTGCCTGTGACACCTGTGAAGAAGCAAAGCCATGGAGTTGTGTCCCCAGCAGGACTGGATG
>NW_006290031.1:5626976-5630458 GCF_000327345.1 Myotis davidii | reverse complement strand
AAGATGTGCCCAAATTTAGCTTGATTGATGGTATCCTTGTAGAACTGCAGGACTATTGCTGGAGAGTGACTGTAACACCCCAGAAAAGCCCCTCACTCAGATGCTGCATTCTAGGCCAAACCATTACTGAACATACCTTTCAGGAAAATTGCACCTTCCCAACTTGGTAAGAAAATAGTAGTTGAAATGGCTTGAGGATGTTCTTCAGTTCTTTTTCTTCTTCATCTGGTTTTCCACCAGAAGATACAGTTTAAAAAATATCCATCTGTTATTTTTCTTTATTTTGTTTTAATTAAATGAGGATCCTTTTGTTGTCAAGAGTTGAGGGCGCTGAGGAAATTGTTCCATATTAATGTTGCCCCTCGACTTAGGCTGTGCTCAGTCACTGTGGCCTCATTCTGTGTAGCTTTCCATATCAGGTGCATGGCTTGAAGGATGTCCTTCTCCCTGTAGGTTGAGCTTTTCTCTTACTCTTCTTGGTTTCTAGCTAGCTTACTTACTCCCAACAACAATGTTCCCTGGGTACTTGAGACCCACTGCTCATTTGAGGGGCTGTGATACACACACATTTGAATGAAATTTAAGCTTTGTGTTTGCCATTTGTAGCTTATACTGGAAAGTCATCCTGGTCCACAGATAAAATCTATGGTGGGTATTATTCTGAATATGTCACTGGTTGATTCTTTTAATATCCCCATAATGATATTGGTCATTTTGGTTTTCTCATTGGAACATGAATAAGATTTACCTATACTAGTTTTTAACGGTTTAGAATAATCAGTACTTCACATGCTAAGAATCATGATGACATTAATAATAATACACTGTAGAACCCAGTGAAATTCTTTGAGGTGTTGGCAAGGATGAACTTTCCTATCAAGTTAGAAATGCTTCCACCAGTCAGCAAAGGCAACACAAAATTTCATCACTCAGTCTTGATGCCCAGGTAATACTAGTAGTCAGGGTGACACTGTTGAGCTTCTGTCTGCTGGAAAATGTTTTGCTTTCCGTTTTCAAAGATGTCTGTTGACAGATAACCCATTTTCTATGTGTGTGGATGTAATGAAAATACCATTGTGAGTTCAGTAAACCTTTCGTTACTAAATTCACACAAAGTCCATCTTTGGGATTTTGGTATTTGCAAAACTTGGTTGTGCACAACTATGTCTCAAAGCTATAAACTTTCCCTCCTTGTTCCTTTGTGCTGGTTTGTTGTTTGCAATATCATTCTCCCTTAGTCTCCAATATTGGTTGCTAAATTAGTTTGGGGTTGCTTGGCTTATAGTCATCTCACATCAGAACCCCGTTTATCAGCTTGTTATTCTCTAGAAAATGTTCCAAAAAAGCTAGAAGATAAGGCATTAGAGATAATTTGCAACCAGAAAGGGAGTGTATCCACCTGTAGAAGCTTTTAAGGACACATGAGATATAAGCCTCCTAGACCACTCACAGTGACTTCCTCTTGAGTCAGGTTATAAATGATTTTTGTTGGGGAAGAATGGTAAATAAATCCATAGCCACCAGATTCTCTGTTGGCCTTTGTTATACATTCAGTAATCACGCAATATACTAATACAATTAGTAATGTTTGCCACAATTTTGTTGAGCACTTACTATGTGCTAGCATAATAAGTACTGTACATAAGTTATCTAATTTAATGTAACAACTATGAGTTATAAAATTAGTATACTCATTTTACAGAATAAGAAATTTGTCCTTATACCGTCTCTGTAGAAATTTCTAACCCAGTTCACTTAGCTTCTACTACTCTTGGCTTTGGTGTTCTTGCTTCAGAAAGCCTCTTGACCCATTCTTTTTAGGTCTTTTATCCACTTCTTCCAGAAAACTCTCTCTAGTCATACTTAATGTCATATTGTATTATAAATTTGTTCATGTATCTTTCTCAATGAGACCATTATTTTCTTAAGTAGTAATTAGTGGCTTAATTAGTAAAATCTGTCCCTGAAACCTAGTATTTATGTGGAGCACATCTGCATGAACAGAGCTCCTCCTCTTGATACCTTGAGTAGATGGGTGGGTGGAGCAACGCAAATATAAGGTTTGGTGCTGTTGTTACCCTTTGCAGCTGCAGAATGGATAGGCGGCTGGGCAGAAGGTATTGTCCAGTCCTTGGCTCCCATACCAGCTCATCGTTAACAACTTTGTCCTCTTTGCTACAATATCTAGTACTACTTGAGCAAAAAAAAGGGCAGGAGTCCTTGTTCTCTTACATTGTTGAGAAAGAAGTGAGGATGACTGTGGATATAAATGATTTTGTAACCAGGGGACTTGGAAAGTTGAAGAAGGGAGTTGGATTCAATGGTTCACAAGCCTCAACTTGAGTTTATTTCATGAATCTTTTATTTGACCTATAGTATTACTGAATTGTATTAAGGAATTGCCATAAGGTTGAGTCTTAACCTTCATTATACATAGTATAATACATACTAAGGTCTGATCCCTTTTTTGGAAAAATAATAAAAAGAAATCCAAACTTAAAAATTTAAACATACTAAGTTTGAGGTAACTTTTGCTCATCTTAATGGAGTTGATTATTCAGACAAGATTTTATTTTGTTTTAATTTCTCCCCCACTTAAAAATTAATCCATTATGTAAAATTCTAATTAATATAGACCTGTTATTGCATAAAGAGAACAGAGAAGCTACATATGACTGAATGGTCATGTACTTATGGAAGATTTTTTTACTATAAATTAATACTATCCTATCTAATAATAAACAAACATGGTAATTAACTGTACCTCCAACACGCTTCCCATTGGCTAATCAGGGTGATATGCAAATAAACTGCCAACCAAGATGGCCGCCAGCAGCCAGGCAGCTGAAGCGAACAGGAGGCTTCCATGCTTCAGTGAAGGAGGAAGCCAAGGTTCCCTGCCTGCCGCTGCTGGGCTCTGAGCTTGCACTCTAAGAAAAATTGTTGCAATTATAGAAGCTAAACAAATCCCAGAAACCTGCTTTCAGCCAGCCGGGCCTCAGAGCTGGAGCTGCAACAGTGTTTCAATTATAGAAGCCAAACAAACCCAGATACCTGCTTTCAGCAGCCAAGGTCTCAGAGCTGGAGCCGAGCCTCAGAGCTAAAGCAGGCTTTCAGTTCCAGTGAGAGCCATAGATGGTAAATAAATCCCAGAATAAAATTAAAAAGAGAAAAAAAGGAGAGGTTGAGAGCTTCAGTCACCCGCCAGCCTGAAAACGGCCCTCAGCCCCTCATCCAGGCTGGCCAGGCTCCCCAGTGGGGACGCCCACCCTGAAGGGGGTGTGACCAGCTACAAAAGCCATCATCGCCTCATCCAGGCTGGCCAGGCACCCAAGCGGGACCCCCACTCTGATCCGGACACCCTTCAGGGCAAACCAGCTGGCCCCTACCCATGCACCAGGCCTCTATCCTATATAGTAAAAGGGTAATATGCCTCCCAGCACTGGGATCAGTGCAGCCGCGAGGCCTCCCGGCACCAGGAG
>NW_006290031.1:5617209-5626467 GCF_000327345.1 Myotis davidii | reverse complement strand
CACCTTCTCTCCCTTAATTCTTTTAACATTACCTTTTACTTTCACTTTCTGTCTGCATCTAATAGCTCAAGTATGTGCTATAAGGAGATTCCTTAACTTAAATTTTTAAAAATATATTTTTATTGCCGAAACCGGTTTGGCTCAGTGGATAGAGCGTCGGCCTACGGACTGAGGGGTCCCAGGTTCGATTTCGGTCAAGGGCATGTACCTGGGTTGCAGCCACATCCCCAGTAGGAGATGTGCAGGAGGCAGCTGATCGATGTTTCTCTCCCAACGATGTTTCTGACTGTCTCTCTCCGTTTCTCTCTGTAAAAAATCAATAAAATATATTTAAAAAAAGAAAAAAGAAAAGAAAAGAAGGTTAAATATCCTGAGGTGACAACTAATCAATTTGTTTTCTGGCATTACATAATTCCTGTTTCGGTAAGGACCTGTCCATGTTGGTGATCTTGTCTATGCAACATTTTTGCCCAAGTTAAGCTTCTTCTATAGCAATGATTCTCAACCCTCCTAATTCTGCGACCCTTAAATACAGTTCCTTATCTTGTGGTGACCCCCAACCATAAAATTATTTTCATTGCTACTTCATAACTGTAATTTTGCTACTGTTATGAATCATAATGTAAATATCTGATGTGCTATATGTGTTTTCCGATGGTTGCGACCCACAGGTTGAGAACAGCTGCTCTATAGCATTTTCTTACTTTCTGACCTACTTGATAATCTAGCCTCTATTTGTTACCACAAATAATTAGTGTATATAGTATGCTTGTTGTGGCTCAATATAGTCTTAAAGGGTTTTCTCCGTTATTTTAATTCTTGCACTTCTGCAATTTCCCTTTTCCAGAAATAATACCTTTCTGACAACTTACTGCTGTCAGAATTTTAGAGTGAATTGATTGATCAAAGAAAACTAACAGTGCCTGGCCTGCAGTTTGTACTTAATAAACATTTGATGAATGAAAGACAGAATGCATGCCATTTCATTTTTGTGAAAGTTTACTATGCTAGAAAGTCTTAAATTTTCTCCGGAAAGGAGTAGTAATGCATATTCTTTTTGTAATATCTGAATCCTTTGCGTTTTCACTACGATAACAAGTGCTTTTATGAGTCCCAGGTACTCACCAAAGCACTCATTGCAGACAGTGACTTCGTTTACCTCCTTTTACTTGGGATGAGTTTCAATATTTGATGATAACAAGTTTGGATAGGTTCTGGTTTGGGCAAGGTTCAGATTAATTATATAAACGAGTATATCATGTTTTTAAACCCTATCATATCCTGTTACCCAATTCTCCGGTACAAGTGCTGTAGGCACTGATTTAATCTGGCAATGATAATTGGACTCCCTGCTAGAATAGTCCATGTGTTTGGAGAGGCCCTGTGGTCATGACAGGATGTCATTCTTAGACGAAAGAACTTAAGGCAAGAATCTAGAATGAGGAACCAACACTTGATCTCACCAGAGTATTAGCAGGTCTGTAAACGTAGACATTTTGGTCAAAGTCCAGTTTACTGAGGGTCATAATTTTCAGTAACAGGAAGAATCTCAAAGTCAGTTGTTGGATGGGTCGGAAACAACTCATATACTGCATGATTGAGCACGTTTGCTGTTAATTTTTTGAGTTGTCGAGATATATTAGCTTTCACATCCAATTGTGCTGGAAACAGTTTGTATTTTAATTGGATTATGTTCACCTTAATTTTTTGGCGGTACTTTTTCCTCAGACCCTTGGATGGTTTTCTTTTTTGTTTTGTTTTTTAACCTTCTCCAATTTCACCATTTGTTTTTTGGTTTGTTTGTATGTTTTAACCTCCTCCAATTTCTACCATTCATTTAACTGGATCATTATGTGGTCCAGTTACATGTAAACAGCCACAGACATGCTCTGTAATCTCTCACCTCTCCCCTTGAGGCCATGCCTTCTCAATTCTGGTAAATGATTTTTGGGGCTGCAGAAACCAAGTGATGAACCCCCTACAGGTAGTGCAGAGGAGTTTATAAGCAGTGTTTGCAGAAAGTTCTGATCCCCTCTTCTGTTCCCATTTGGTGTTCTTTTAAACTGTCTTTCCATTATTTTAGTTTCTTTGGGGCCAGGAGAAGGAAAAGGGAAGTACTGTGGCAATCCAGCTTATGGCCTCAACTAACTGACTTAATTGGTTTATGCCTTAATTTTTATTTATGAAGCTATACAATTATAAAGCATGTGATAAATGCATAAGTACAATACTGATGCTTTTTCTTGGATATGTACATTTCAAAAATTAGTTGTTTCTGCATTAGGATGAGTCATGTGCTGAAGTTTTCGGGAGAAATTTTAAGTCTTACTTTAAAATTTTAAAATTTATATTTCTTATAGTGTAAATGGAACCTTGCATCTTGTGGGCACTGAAATAACCTTTAGGATTTAGGACCATGGTAAAGAAATCTGAAATGTGAATTCACATGATCTCTGGTTTTAAAAAAAAGATTCTTTAAACCTTCAACTAGAAGAAATGTATATAAAACATATGTACATATTGGAAGTATAGCAGAGAGACAGAGAACTCAGCCTCTGGAATTAAGAAAACTTGGATTTGAACCCCATCACTGATATTTCCTGGCTCTGTGGTCTTGAGCAGTTTTCTCATATGTCATAGTTATTGTGACACTACTTACTTCTAGAGTCATTGTGAAGATTAAATCATTTCCTAAATAGTTTGTCTCTAATACTAATAAGCAAATAGCTGGAAAAAAATTTTGAGGATGTCTGAATCACATTCTTTTAGAATACTGGAGGCAGGGGGGAAATGCACCATTTGGGATATTAGAGCTAAATTAAACATCCTACTCCAGACACTAGGAGATCTTTAGACCTGCTCGCAGCCAGTGTGGACGCGAGTTTAGTGCCTGTAGTTGTTGCAGGCTGGACTCAGATGCACCAGGAGGTACAGTGCCATGGCCAGTCACTTCACCTCTGGGCCTCAGTTTCTTTGTAGCTATTTTGAGGATTGTTAGGGTTGCTTAATTAAGACCCTTCTTTGACATACTTTCACTTTAAAGCAGAAGAAAGATACTAAAATAAAAGAAGGATGAATATAAAAAGTGTAGAAGCAACCAAGATGTCCTTCAGTAGATGAATGGATAAACTGTGGCACATCAGACAATGGAATATTATTCAGCACTAAAAAAAAAAAAAAATGTGCTAACAAGCCATGGAAAGACATACTAAGTGAAAGAAGCCAATCTGAAAAGGCTACATACTGTATAATTCCAACCATATGACATTCTAGAAAAGGCAAAGGTATGGAAACAGTAAAAAGAGCAGTGGTTGCCAGGGATTGAGGTGAGGGGAAGGGATGAATAGGCAGAGCACAGAGAATTTTAGGGCAGTGAAACTACACTATATAATACTCTAACGGTGAGTACATGTCATAATACATTTGTCCGAATCCCTAGACTGTCCAACGTCTAGAATGAACCTGACGTAGACTATGGACATTTGGATAATGATGAGTCGATGTAGATTCATCAGTTGTACCAAGTATCCCACTCTGATGGGGGATGTTGATAGTGGGGAAGGCCATGTGTATGTAGGGGCAGGGAATATCTGTACTTTACACTCAATTTTACTGTGAACATAAAACTTCTCTAAGAAATAAAGTCTGTTAAAACACATGCACACACAGGATGGGAGGAAATGAAGGAGAGAGGAAATAAAAAGGCTGCTCACAGAGCCCATCCTTGCCCTCACAGCCTGTTCACAGGTGGCCCTTCCACTCTGTGGCTCTCTCTCCCCTCCATCTCAGTCACTTCTGTGTGGATGGTAAGGCAGTGTTTTCCCCCAAAGTGAATTCCTAGAAACAGTGCCATAAAGCAGACAGCCACAAAACAGATCATTGTTGAAAGAATTCCATTTCCTTGTACAAATAGTATAAAGAATTCCATTTCCTTATACAAATAGTATTATAACTGAGGATTGCATCCCTGACCAGAACTTGCCATCAAATAAAAAAGTGTGCTCCGGGTTCTTGAAAACAAGCCAGTGTGTGCACCACACATTGATCAGGACCCTGTGGCCCATGAGTGATTGGTCCATACTGCAGCTCTGGAGACCATCATGTTTTACAACCATATTCCTTTTTAAACCTTCTTTGGCTCATTGTTGTCCTTATGATACAACCTGTCTGGGCCAATGGGGTCATGCCGCCACTCCTGTGGCCAGAGGGACGGGTGCTATGACAGACCTGTCAAAGGGTTGGAGTGGCTGAGGTAGTTCCCTTCAGAAGGCTTCATTTGTTCAGATAACAGTAGTGGGGAAAGGAGGAAGAGTAAGAGACAGAAGGGAGGGAAAGGGAGAATGTCATGTTTCTTGCCTATGTCAAGATTGTAGGAACTACAAGAATGTGTTACAAGATTTTTCTCTCATAGCACAGAAAGGGAAGGTCATTGTTCCAGAATAGGACATTTAAGCTATAAAAATTACTGTGCTTCACAAAAATTCTGAACATAAATGCCTTGCACATTTCTATTTCCTTTGTTTCTGGAAGTCTAGGTCAGGTGCTCCATAAAGTTTTTATCACCTGTGATCTGTAAAGCATATGTTCTGCCAGAAAATTCTCCTAGTCACCAGCCTTCTGGTTTCCATACAGGTGACAATGGAAACTTCTGTGTGATTGCAGACTAGCATTATGATGCCAAGGATGTTTGCAAAACATTAAATTCTGATAAAAGAGATAATATTTTAAATCATTCTTGATCCCTGAATAATGCTGCACATTACTAGCTTATACCATTTAGCTTCAAGATTTCTTATAGCATAAGCTTTGATTTCATGCTAGTGTAAAGTACCCTGTTAGAGAATCTCCTATTTCTTCGAAATAAATTCTTTCTACCATCTTTTTATTCAGCTGCTGAATAAAAGAACAGCAGTTGCTCCTACCCAGAGTCCCAAATCTGAGTAAGTGCAGTTTCATAGGAATGGTCAAGGGAATGGGGAGTTAACTGTGAATGATGAGGGGTCAGCAAACTACGTTCTGCAGGTCACACATGTCCCACAGTCTGATTTTGTAAGGCCCAGAATCTAAGAAGAATTTTACATTTTTAAGTGATTGAAGAAAAATAAAAAGAAGAGGAAAAATACATGAAATTTTCAATTCAGTGTTCATAAAGTTTTATTGGAACACAGTGACTCATTTATTTACAGACTAGAGGCCCGGTGCACAAAAATTTGTGCACTCGGGAGGGTCCCTCAGTCCGACCTGTGCCCTCTCGCAGTCTGAGACCCCTGGGGGAATGACCACCTGCTGGCTTAGTCCCACTCCCCGGGGGATTGGGCCTAAGCTGGCAGTCAGACATCCTCAGGGGATGTCCATTTGCCAGTGGGGAGCAGGCCTAGTTGCAGTCAGACATCCTTAGCGCTGTTGAGGAGGCGGGAGAGGCTCTCACCACCACCGCTGTACTGGCAGTAGTCAGTCTGGCTTGTGGCTGTATTGAGCATCTGCCCCCTGGTGGTCAGTGTGTGTTATAGTGACCAGTCATTCCCAATCATTCTGCTGTTAGGGTCAATTTTCATATTACCCTTTTATTATATAGGAGTGCCTGGCCAGCCTGGGTGAGGGGCTGATGGCTGTTTGCAGGCTGACCACAGCCCCTTCAGGGTGGGGGTCCCTGCTGGGGTGCCTGGCCAGTCTGGGTGAGGGGCTGAGGGCCATTTTCAGGCTGGCCAAGCCCCCCAATGGGGACCCTCACTCCATGAGGATGTGGCCATCTTGGGTGAGGGGCTGATGGCTGTTTGCAGGCTGGCCACGGCCCCCAGCCACCCAAGCTCCCAATGGAGGCTGGCTGGAAGCAGATATCTGGGATTTATTTGTCTTCTATAATTGAAACTTTGTTGCCATGAGCAGAGGCTACAGCCAGCTCAGGGCAGGCGGGAAGCTTGGCTTCCTTCATTGCCTGGGCAACCAAGCCTCCTGCTTGCTCCAGCTCCATGGTTGCCTGCTGCCATCTTGGTTGGCTTAATTTGCATACAGTCACTCTGATTGGTTGGTGGGTGTGGCTTAGGTTGTAGCAGAGGTATGGTCAATTAGCATATTTTTCATTTATTAGTGCAGATTGCCTACAGCTGCTGTCACACCACCAGATTTATGTAGTGACAGGAGGGACTATTCTCCACAAAGCCTAAATATTTTCTATCTGGCTCTTGACAGAATAGATTGGATGGCCTCTGATCTAAATAATTTTTCACTATCTACCACTCTGCCCACACACTTTATATCTCTCTCTCTCTCTCTCCCTCTCTCTCTCTCTCTCTCTCTTTCTCTTTCCTCCTACCCTCCCTCCCTCCCTCTCTCCCTCTCTCCTCTTTTCCCCTCTTTTCATGCATACATCATTTTAAATTCGGCAATTAGAATGAAAAAGAAATAAAATAGTGAGCCTGCAGTAAATGGTGAGCAAGAAACACATTTGATTTTCCTTTGACTTGTCAACTCTGACCTCCCTGCCTGCTTTTCGTTTCTTCTACTGTCTTTTTATAGAATTTCTAAGGCCATGCCATTTCCCAACCTATTTTGTTTTTAAGGTGGGGTTAGATCTGATACATTTTTTTACTTCGTAAAAAGTTCCCTGTTAGTATGTGGTCCCATTTTTAACCTATTTGCAGACACCCCCGATTATCTCAAATCACTTTCACATGGGGCTGAGGTTAAGCTTTATTTCTTTTGGCATGTCCCTGCCACAGCAGACACTTCCTCTTTGCCTTGAAAGGACAAAACGATGTTCAGCTGTCTGGGCTCAGGCCCAGTGTTTGATTTATACATTATTTAATTTCCTCCTGAAAATTGGAAGCAGGACTTTTAGGAATGGAAGTCAGTATTTTTCATTTGTTTAAGAACACTTTTAGGTCTAATATAATCATCAGTAGTAGATGTCAGCATGATTAGGGGGTGACTTAAGGTAAAGCAAATAAAACATGAATACAAAGGGAAAGTACTTACAATGGAGAGGAGCTGAAGGTTTTGAGTAATCATTATTGTATGTGTTATTGGGATTTTTTGTGTGACTAATGTACATTCAGCAAACTTTTCTGTGCTACATTTGGGGCACCTGTCTTATCTTCAACCATTATATGATAGTTGAAATTGTTGGGGGATTAGAAGTTTGAGGAAAACATAATGTAATTTTACAGAGGATTTTTTGTTTTTGTCTGAGCTGCTACTGCATTTATCTCCACAATTAAGTTCATGCACATGCCAGGATGTGAGTGCCAGAATAGTTTGAAATTCTTACAGCAGTGAACTCAGGAAATTAAAAATTAACTCTGGAAATACCATTTCTTGTTTTACATCCTCTTTTGGGTAGTGTAGTCCTTTTTTTAAACCTTCTGTAGATCATTGTTACTCTTCAGTTACAACCTCGTTTTTACCACAAAAGTTCTTAAGTCTGGCACACCCACAATCTCCTTGTCCTTGTCTTCACAACTGATTCACTTCTTCAACCGTGACAGCCTGGCCTCCTCCCTCCTCCACTGCTGGGCTGATATCTCACCAACTCTCTCCTTATCTCCCAGCCAGTAACTACCTTCAAGTCCTTGGCTCTGCTGCCTTTCTACTACACCTGCCAGGCTTCACTCCCCTTCCTGAAACACTCGCCGCTTTTCACATGGACTGTCTCAGTTTCCTGTTCATCTTCCTCTCCGGTAAAGACTCCTCTCCTGCTGTGGCACTGAGCTGGAGTTTTCCCCAGGGCCCATTTCTTGGACCTCTTCTCTCCCTACAAGCTTACCCTTTTCCTTCTCATCCTTCCTCAGAGCCTGAGACCTGAGGAGGCCTAGGAGGGCTGCCAGGAGCAGTCTGGAACAGCCCCTCTCCCGACCCCCGGTCCAGGGCTGCTTCTGAGCCCCTGAATACGGCCGCCTGTGCCACTCTATGCCTGGCTCAGCAAGGTTCCTCTTCATGAAGGGCCTCACCGCCAGCCACTTTCTTCACACTCCATTCCCTTACGGCCATTCTTGAAAGGAATACTCCGTGATGTTTCTGAGCACCCAGAATAGAAGAGTCGGCAGATACGGGTTTACTTCTGTACCCGCCCCTTATCTGTTTGCAAGATGTTGGCAGATTTGCCTAAGTTCTTACGTCACTTTGTTCATTTATAGATGGTGGGGGAAGTGGGCTGGCCCTTTGGATAAATCAAATGTGGGAAGTCTGGGGACCGGGGCATCATCTGTGGCAGTGGTGCTGGTAACTGCTGTCATCGTCATCAGTGTCCCCTTCCAGCCAGCACGTTGTTCTCATAGGCCAGGTGCTTCACTTCCCTTTCCAAATAGCCTCTGATGTGGTTGTCTTATTTCCCCTTTTGAGTTCTAGGCCCCCTAGAAGTGTCTTTAAGCCCCTGTTCCCCCAAAGCATGGAACAATGACCGGTGCCTCAGTTTTCCTGAGTGGGCTGCCTGAATAGAACAGCCCTTCCTTCCCTATAGGTAACACAGGCTCCAGTGTTCTGATGATTCAGAGCTCGTCTGTTTGTAGCCACATCTTTGTATTTCAGTTCGATGTTCTCCTACTAGAAAGTCATTGTTCTATTTTGTCACACGAAACTAGTCTTAAAAATGATTGCATTTTAATTCCTTAAGGAGTTATATATTTAGATCTAAATAGTCTGAAGTAATTCTTATTAGTATATAAATGCTACCAGTAGTAAAATATTTATAATAAAATGATAAACTAATATATACTTAAAATGCTTATATTAAAATGTATCTGTCTTACTTTTGATTTTATACTTTCTAATGTATGAAATCAAAGCCAACTGCAAAGTTTTTTGGCTTAAGTAACTAGTAATTTTTTTTTTTTACATAATGTTTTTTCTTCCAAAGTTTTTACTTTCTATCTCTGAATATATAGTTCCAGAAAGCAGATTGTCTGCTTCTCAGAAGTGTCACTTCTTCACAAATCATGCTTAATGCTGGTTACAGTGCCCTGTCACAGACTTGTCATTTGGGGGACCAGGTATGTGGATGAGGTCCTGCTGGTAGTTTTGCAGGAGAAAGTAGGGAAGAGCTGAGCTCAGACTGGTCTGACCTTCTGTGATGGGAGTGCTGCCACTGGTGGGTTTGACTGGTCCGTGGCCATTGAAGGGCCATGGGAACAGTGTCAGTGCACATGCAGCCCCCAGGACGTCCCCTGGCCAGGCAGTCAGCAAGCCTTTCTGAGCAGCAGTTGCAAAGTTCAGTGTTGGTGGGATCCTCAGAGCTGGGGACAGCTCTGTGGTGAGCCCTGGGAA
>NW_006290031.1:5616008-5617128 GCF_000327345.1 Myotis davidii | reverse complement strand
GACAGGGAGGCAGACTGAATTCACACCTTGATTATTTTCAGCCACATAGAAATGTAAAATAATATCACAGCTGAGAGCTTTATTTAACATTCATTTTAGCACTGATCTCTACTTAATCTCTACTATTTTTATTTGGTTACTATGTATTTAGTGCAGCCCCATTTTTGTGGAAGGCCAGCCAAGAGCATACTTCAAATCACTAGGCATCAGCGCTGGCTGGACTGGCTCTAGGACATGAGTGTAAAACTCAGTGGTTCTACAGCTTGTGGGAGAAAAGTGTTTTAGTTTTTGTAAGTTGGAACAATCTGCCTACACAGTATATATGATATAAAGTACAATATAGCTAGCTATAAGTTCCACATTTGGTCACAACCAAATTATTAGGTCTGAAGTCATAACTTTAGTTAACATAAGTCCAATATCAGACCATATTGTCTTCATTTGTTCCCCTTCTTTCTTCATTGTTCTCATTCATTCATTCACCATATATTTATTGAGTACCTAATGTGTGCCAAGTAAGGTTCTAGGCACTGGCAGATGTTAGTGAACAAAGTAAACAAGCCAGTGCTCATTGTAGAGCTTCATTTTTGTGAGAGGAAACAGACCACCAACAAAATAAATTGCAGTGTCATCTATTAGATAGCAGTGGGGTGGGGGTGCAACGCAGGAAAGCAAGAAAGGGTTTATGGGGAGAAGACACCAGGTTTTAGTAAAGTGGCTGGGGAAACTCACTAAAAAGGTGACATCTGAGTAAAGACTGAAGACCAGTGAGGTATGCAGATGCTTCTGTAAGGGGAGAGCATTCCAGAAGAGAGAACAACAAGCACAGATGCTCTAAACAAAGCTGAGCTTTTCATATTTCAGAACAGCCAGGAAGCTGGTGTGAAGAGAATGTGGGGTGTTCTGTCCACTTGGATAAAGTGGGAGGGGTGATCGGTACCAAATGCTGCTGATGGGCCAATCCCACTGAGGGCTGACCATTGGATTATGATTTTTTTTTGAATCTTTATTGTTGAGAGTATTGTAGATGTCCCCAATTGTCCCCTCCACCTGGTTCTTGCATCATCGCAGGCCTTCACCACTCTATTGTCTGTGTCCATAGGTAATTTATATATGTCCA
>NW_006290031.1:5590159-5614761 GCF_000327345.1 Myotis davidii | reverse complement strand
GATTTGAAACAATGTTGCGATCCTGCTGGCTGAAGCCTGGTGACTAAAGCAGGTTTCTGGGGTTTTGTTTAGCTTCTATATCTGTAACACAATGTTTCAAACTGCAAGCTCAGAGGCCGGCAGCAGCAGGCGGGGAACTTTGGAGTCCTCCGCCACTGAAGCAAGCAAGCCTCATGTTCAGTTTAAGCTGCCTGGCTGCCAGTCGCCATCTTGGCTGTCAGTTAATTTGCATATCTCGCTGATTAGCCAATGGGAAGGGTAGCGGTCATACGCCAATTACCATGTTTCTCTTTTATTAGTGTAGATATATATATATAATGTTCTTTGGTTAATGTCTTCTCAACAACCCCCTGAGTTATGAACTTGACAGAGCAATCCTATGTAGGGTGTGAGTTTCACTGAGTGAATTTGAGTGCAAGTAGGAAAGACAGATAAATACATCTCTCCCAGGAGTTCTGCTGGTGGTGGATTTGTGTGACAAGGGAGAGACTGTTTTTAAGATGAGACATATTTTACGGCATATTTTTATGCTGGTGGAAAAAGTTGATCCTATGTGGGGGATACATACAGCAGCAAATCTTGATGGAGGGAAAAAGGAATGGAGTCCAGTGCATAAGTAGGATGCATCTTAGGAACCCACTGAAACAGGGACAAGTAAAGAGAGCGGGAAGCATATTGAAAGTTCTTTCTTACTATGTAAACAAAAACTGTCTTTACAGTGTTTGAATAAAATCCTGTCATAAGGTCATTTACTCACTGTCTCTAGAGCTATCTCCATATTTGGCCAACTGCTAAATTATTCCTGTTCCTTTTATTGAATAAAAACCTGTTTTCTGCAGCACGGGTTCTGGTTTGGCTTGTAGAGCCTCACGAGATCAACAGTTGTAACCCTTCCTTCTCAGGAGAGCTGAAACAACTTTCCATGGCACCTTCATCCTTTGGCTCTCACACCCAGTCCCTCAGTGCTGCTGCCAGGATGTGGTTTAAGCCCCTCTCACATGTGATTGCTCTCTCTCCTAAGAGGGCTCAGGCCCACGAAATCAACTCCACTTATCCATCAGGGATGATTTGTCCTGGCCTTTGGGGTCTTAGTTTTCCTAGGCATGTGCTTTGCACATATTCAGTGTATCTCACATATCTACACTCTTGACCAGCAGGCCAACAGGGTTTCTCAGGTTTTTCCCCAGGGTGCAGCCAAGAACCAAGCACAGCTGTTAGGGAGTCCCCTCCACCCACCTCCCACTTATTAGACTCTCTTGGATAGAACTGTCATTTCTGAATTTTACTTGACTCCAGGTAAATCAATATAGAAAACAGGAGACATGGTCAGATTGAGTGGTATGAGATAACAGAAAAGGGATGTGTTCCCAGTGTTTGAGCCTGGACGATAGAGAAAGGTGTGTCACTGAGGATGAGTTAGTGGGGCAGGCAGTTTTCAGGTCAAGATTACTTATTTGGTGTTGGGCACTTTGGACTGTAGGTTCCTAGAGAGATGCCTGAGATGAAGATGAATGTGTCAAAGGTACATAGGTGAGTATTTGAAGGCCTGAGAGTAGGTTCATTCTTTGAGAGGTCATAGGTAAAGACTAGAAACCAGGGACCAAGAACACTACTTCTACATTAGAATAGTCTGTGAATGTGAGTGTGTGATCCTCTGAGAATTAGAAGCACATTACCATGTACGTGAAAACTCGATGCAGGAGAACCACACTGGTTTGAATTACCAGGATAAATAAGGAGTCCTGAATTTCCTTTCCCTGTCTTCACTTCTCCAGCCCATGATACCACTCCTGACAGCCCAGGAGCTGAATCTGAACTGACCTTGATCCCACCAGCAGCCCCATGAGCACTGCCATTCCTTTACCTGCAGCAGGGTATTGGCAGCAGCGGCGAGCACCAGAGGTGGGAGTCAGCTCCAATAGCCAGGCTTCAGTGAAAAGCCAGGTCATTCTGTAGCTGTGACTGGAGCTGTCAGAGGCTGAGGTCTTGAAAGGCTGCTTGGAGCAGAGCAATGTGAAAAATGGGAAGAACAGGCAAAAGGACGCAGGAAATAGGATTTCTAACACTCATCTTTTCTAAATTTAGGATGCGTGAAGGTAGGATATAATTCTGTATCCCTAGAATTATATCCATGCTAAAGTGAGTAGGAGCATCTTCCCAGGTTCATTCGTTCGTTCTTTCTTTCTTTTGCTGGAATTTGACTTTTGTCCTATTTGACTGCCTTTAGACTTTGATTGACATATAAATAAGTCTTAAAAGGAAACAAAAGACTGGAAACCACTCAAATGCCCATTACTGAGGACCTGGTTGAATAAACTATGCAACTGTAAAAGGAATGAGAAATAGCTCTCTACAACCTATTAAGTGATTTTCAATTGTTAAGTGAAAAGGCAAGGTAAAGAAAAGTGTGAATAGTGTGCCAACATTTATCTTAAAAGATGGCAATAGGCTGTGGAAAGCTTCCCAGCCAAAAAACAAATGAATAAATATATCTCAGCCAATAAATGAAGAAGAATAACAGAAATAGGATAGCACCATTTTGCAACCCTTAATGAAGTAAAAGGACTTGGACAGTTATAAGTGACTACTAACCATAAAAAGAAGGGTAGCCAGACACCATATGTATCTCTGTCACCTGTGAAGTATTCCAAAAAATCCAACCTGAGTCTGTACAGGAAATGGAGCAGACAGAGGAATATGTTAAATCATACCACAGGGACGCTGTTGGAAAATAAAGAACATGGAAACGAGAGAGGATGTGTGATCCAGTTTCTTCAATATAAATTGTAAGGGAAAAGAAGGAGAGAGATATCCTTTAGATTTGAGACATATTAATTAAATTCAGTGTGTAGAACTTATCTTGATTCCAGTTTGAACAAATTGTCTGTGAAATAAAATTATAAATAATTGGCAAAATTTTAAGACTGACTAAATATTGATGATATTAAGAAATTAGAATAATGATGCTATGCTTTTTTAAAGAGCATTATTTTAGAGCTATTATGTTGAAATATTTATGGATTAAATATTATGATTCTGGGATCTGCTTCAAAAAGTTCAGCGCAGTGTTGGTGGTGAGGATTAGAGTGTAGATAAAACCAGGTTTGCCTTGTGTTTATCATTGTTAAAGCTGGGTACCAGGTGAATGGTGTTCACTGTACATTACTCTTTCTATTACATATGTTTGAATTTTCCCTATTTAAAAACAACAATGTAATGAGATGGGGGGGGGGAAGGTAATATTCTTCCCCTAAATATTTTTTAAAGATGTCAATCTTGTCTCTCTCCCCTCTGTATTCTCCTGAGTAGGAATTGGGCAGGTTTACAGAAGACACTTCAAATCGTTGTCCAGCCACTTAGCCTGGTAGCATGAGTCGGAGCTCTCCCCACTTGGAATGCCATCCATTGCAGTATGCCCCTCCTTCCACCTTCTCAGCACACACTTCCAGTTACATGCACAACTTTAATTGAATTTAGAGACTGTCTCCAAAAAAAATTTATACAAACTTCCAAACTAAACAGCTCTAGATGTTAGCTTTGTAGTCTATTAGCTATTTATGACCCCTCCCCCACACAAAACAGTTGAATTTTTATTTGCTTTCTCTTCTGATGTTTCAGTTGCCAAAAAAGAAAATGGATTAAATACAAAGATAACTTCAAACTTTGACCATGACCTGTACTGGAATCATCACCCAGAATGAACAGCCTTAATTTTTCCTATAGATTCCATAATCAGTTGAGAGAATTTGACTAATGGCCTTGAGGCTTTTCATCCTTCTCGTATTTGGTTGATACCTGTGGCCTAGAAACCAGTTGTACAGCCCAAAAGTTATCTGGACTCTAATGAGCAGTACAGCCCTAGAAAGTGGCAGCTAGAACCAACTGGCTCCACAGCAGCAGGCTGGGTACAGGCCGGAAGTGTGGCTGGCAGGGAGCAGGGGCACAGGTTCCAAAGTGGCACCTTTTCTACAGAACATTCTGAGGTAATGTGTTGCCAAGACAGTATTTGAGAGGAAGCAGTGTGTAAGCAACAAAACTTTACCTATGCAGAGAAGGAATAAGGGCCTTTTTTATATCCTCTCGTTCCCCCAACCAGGCAACCCAAGGCCTGCCTCATATCGCCTCCCCTTCCAGCCCTTCCAAGCCTCCTCACTTCCCAGGATGGCTGTGCGCCTTAATGTCTTTTCAGAACTTGGTTTTCCTCCTAAAGAAACTAAATCAAAAGTGTTCATTAAAAGATTGATATAAAAATTTAATAATTTTGAGGTTAACCCAAAACTTAACATAATCTATGGGAATATTTGTGTTTGTGTGTGTGGGTTTTAAATTCCACAGATATTACCAAAATGAGCAATCAGCAGAAAGATGTTTTAAAATATTTTGTTTCAGCATGTAAAATCTTGTTTTATTACAAATTCTTTTGTTAAAGGCACAGCTCTGCTGGGTTGTTGCCAAAGTGATGGGCTCGTAACCGCCCAGTTAACTTTTGAAAGATTCATAAATAGTGGGCTTCAGTACTACTGATGGTAAAATGTAGTTTAGTATAGTGCTTAGACGCATGCCATGCCCATGAACTTATATTGTTTCTGCAAATGAGTGTGTATATACACATATACAGTACATACATATAAATGTTGATTTTGTGTTTTGTTTTTTTTTCTCAAAGAGAACAGAGTTGTATGGGAGAGTAGATGGACCTGTAAAGTAATTCAGAATTTCTCATGGCTCACACTCTTCAGTGTAATTGTAAAATGTGCACAGAAGACACCTTAACACACCATGTGAAAGGTGGTGTAGTTTTCTTTCCAGTTGGATGCCTGCATGCTAAAACTTGGAGGTACTTGTCACCAAGGTGTAGCCCATCAGCTTAGTGACTAGGTTTCCAAAAGAGAAAGCATAGCCCTTCAGAGGAAATTCTTGGCACTTACTGCAATTTTCTCCCCGTTTCAAAAGTATTGGGTGCTTCTGTATGTATATTTCATCATTCTTGGTAGAGAATACATAGACTAAGATTGCAAAATTGTTTCCATTGTAGAATTCCGTTGTGTCCAGTTAACTCATCTCTGAAATATTTTTGTTCAGTTAGAAATACCTACTGGTCTCTTTCCAATGATGTCCTTGACACAAATCTTGTTCTCTCATTATAGTTCTTGCAAAGGAGTTTGGGTAATAGTAGTTAAGAAGAAATGTTTAGGTTTTGTAGTCATTAAGTAAGGGGTGGACTTAACGATCAGAAAAGAAAAACAAATGCATGTTTTGGCTAAAGCTTTCATAAGCGAATCATTCCTTATTCTCCACCCTGACCTGGCCTAAGAATAACTATATTGAAAATGATTGTCCTGTCAATGATGGACTTTTACAAGTATTTGTAATTTCTTTTCATTGTATCACATATCTTTTTATTGTTAAAAGGCGAGAGCTGTATCTCATTATTGGCTTTCAAATTAGTAAAATTAGAGATTTCTTTTTTTTTCCTTTTCAGTGGACACCCAGGGAATAAAGCTCAAAGTGTATATCACTCCTTATAAGCAGCAGACCATATAATTTTGCAGATAAGGAAGCCAGTCCCTCAGTTTCTGAATTCCTCATACGTGATGTTATTCTAAATATCAAAACTGACAGACCAGCCATAGCCGGTTTGGCTCAGTGGATAGAGCGTCGGCCTGTGGGCTGAAGGGTCCCGGGTTCGATTCCCAGTCAGGGCACATGCCTGGGTTGCAGGCTCGATCCCCAGTAGGGGTTGTGCAGGAGGCAGCTGATCAAGGATTCTCTCTCATCATTGATGTCTCTCTCTCTCTCTCTTTCTTTCCCCCCCCCCGAAATCAATTTAAAACAACAATAAAAAATAAAAAAAAACACCTGACAAACCAACATGCTCTTAAATTTAAAAACTCATGGGTTAACTAAAATCACACATTTAATCCGCACCACTTGTAAATTCTAATTTAATCTTAGGAACTTGGCTTTTGCATTCCTTAACTAGTATGTTGAAATTTGCGGTCTTAGTGTCTTATTACCATAGCTCCCCCTGCTATGCCCCCCACCCCCCCGACCCCCGCCAAGTAAATGAAATAGGATATAGTTCTTTAGGTTCTTCTTCATGTCAATAAAGATCTCAATAGCATGTAGTTATATGTAGGGGCAGCTGTTTAATTTTCCTAGAGTACAAGAGGAAGGTCTAAGAAAGCAAGAACTCCTTGCCTTTAACTGTGATCAGCCCCATTGTGTAATTCCTGTACTGGGCTAATTCTAGACAAGTTGCACTTGGCCTAAGTCATCTGGGAAGGGAAATATAGATATTACTTGAAGCATTCATAGGATTTACAGTTTGAAATATAGTTACTATAGTTCAGTGGTTATTAATCCTTTGGGAGTTATGGTTCCTTTTTAGAATATAATGAAAGCTTTGAACTATCTCTAGAAAAATACTTATAAAGTTTTCATGAGTTTCAGTATATTCTTAGATCCATCTAGATCAGTGGCTCTCAACCTTGGCTGCACATTAGAATCACCTGGGAATCTTTAAAAACCTGATTTCTGGGCCTCATCCTCCAGAAATTCTATTTTTTTGTTACTAATGATGTGGCCCCACCCCATAACAAAGAAACAGAATTTCTGGAGGATGAGGCCCAGAAATCAGGATTTTAAAAAGATTCCCAGGTAATTCTAATGTGCAGCCAAGGTTGAGAACCACTGATCTAGATATTCATGGACCCTAGGTTAAGAATCTTTATTATCCTATATAATAAAAGCCTAATATGCAAATTGTCCCCTTGGGTAGGCAGTCGACTGGGAGTTTGACCGCCTGCTATGACGTGCACTGACCATCAGCAGTGCGGGGCTGGCAGCAGGCAGCAGTGGAGGCACTGCCGGCCCCGATGGGCCCAATGAGAGCAGGACCGCAGTGGGATGGTGGAGCAGGTGAGCAGGCGGTGCCAGGCCAAGGCAGATGCAAGCGGGGGTCCCCACTGCCCTGCAGATGCCACCAGCGATGGCAGCAGGAGGTGGGGCCACCACCCAGCTCTCAGGCACTGAGGGAGAAAGTGCAAATAGCAATATTAAAATGTTTCTTCTAATTAGTTTCCTTTCAATGTGCACGAATCCGTGCACCGGGCCACTAGTATGTTGATTAAGCACACAAAACTGGTGAAGTACTACTTGAAATAGCATCCAGTTTATGTAATAAATGACACTGAATTTAAAACAAAGTAATACAATGTTAGCTTCTAACAAATGGCTTATAAGCAACATAAGTATTATCAGTCAGAAGGCAAAAATGAAGAAGAAATGTGCATATATCCTGGGTGTTCTAGAATATTTTAGTTGATGGTGACATCACTTAATATAAATCCATTTCTAGGGGAGAAGAAGAGCTTTCTTTCTTTTAGGACAATACTGTTGTCAATGAGAATGACATCCTTAAAATAAGAGTAAGATAAATAATTATATGGTATTCTCACTCTCTGTCATGTGCTAGTGGTATACTCCATGTTTCTCATCAGGACCTATCTTTAGATGCCTCCTAGCTAGATGCAAATTGTTTTCTATTTAACACAGATAGGCATTAACACCATGACATACTCTTTAAAATGATTTTAGATGTAAGAAGCAAGGCTGCTGACCAGGCTGAACCAGCCTGCAGCCGCTTGGAGAATGAGAAAAGAGAAAGGGGCTCATTCTGTAATGAGCTGGGAGTGGGGTGGGTGAAATGGGTGCAGGGGGTCAAAAGGTACAAACATTATAAAATAATGGGGCGTATATTTGAAAGTTGCTAAGAGAATAGATCTTAAAAGTAATCATCACAAGAAAAACAGTTGTAACTGTGGTGATGGATATTATATTGTAATGATCATTTCACAATATACAGGGTGGGGCAAAAGTAGGTTTACCATTTGTATGGAAAATAATACAATAATTAATGAATAATAATACAAGAATAAAGTTTCACACACAACTGTACACCTACTTTTGCCCTGTATACATATATCGAATCATTATGGTGTAAATCTAAAACAAATATAATGTTACTAGAGGCCTGGTGCACGAAATTCATGCACAGGGGGTGGGGTATGTCCCTCAGCCCAGCCTGCACCCTTTCCAATCTGGGACCCCTCAAGGGATGTCCGACTGCCCATTTAGGCCTGATCCTCTCACAATTCAGGGCTGCTGGCTCCCAACCACTCGCCTGCCTGCCTGCCTGCCTGCCTGATTACCCCTAACCACTTCTGCCTGCCTGATCGATGCCTGACTGCCCGCCTGCCGGCCCAATTGCCCCTAACTGCCCTTACCTGCCAGCCTGGTCACCCCTAACTGCCCTCCCCTACAGGCCTGATCCCTCCCAACTGCCCTCCCCTGCTAGCCATCTTGTGTCCACATGGGGGTGGCCATCTTGTGTGTTGGAGTGATGGTCAATTTTCACATTGCTCTTTTATTAGATAGAATATGTTGATTATACTCTCCTCCTCAAAGAAAACTCTAGGTGTAAAGGTACTGCATTATGTGCAAACCCCAAATACAGTCATGTGCTGCATAACAACATTTTGTCAACAACAGACCACACATACAATGGTGGTCTCATAAGCTTATAATGGAGCTGAAAATTGCTATTGCCTAGTGGCACTGCAGCCATCACAACACATTTACTCAGGTGTTCGTGGTGACGCTGGTATAAATAGACCTACTACGCTGCCAATCCTATAAAAATACAGCATATACAATTATGTACAGTACATAATACTTGCTGGTGATAATAAATGACTATTACTCCTTTATGTATTCACTATACTATATTTTTATTATTTTAGCATGTACTCTTCCTATTTATACAAAAATGTTTGCTATAAAACACTATGCTGTGTTACATTGGTGACAGCCAGCCTCCTACATCCCTTGTTTACCGAGTCTCTTGATTACATCATTTTCCCTTGTGCTTAATTTACTCACATCTTTGGATCTTGTCTAGCTTGGGATGCTGGGTTCTTTGAGCACTCCCAGAGTAGAGTGCAGTCACGTGCCACTTAACTATGGGGACAGTTCTGAGAAATGCATCATTAGGTGATTCTGTCATTGTGTGAACATCATAGAGGCACTTACACAAATCTGAATGGTATAGCCCACTACACACCTAGGCTGTATGATAGAGCCTTAGCTCCTTGATTATAAGGCTGTTGTATAGCATGTTACTGTATAACACAATAGTATTTGTGTATCCAAACATGCCTAAAGATAAAAAAGGTGTGTAATAATACAGTATAAAAGCTAAAAACTGTATAAAGCACTTAACCATGAATGGAGCCTGCAGGATGGAACGTTGCTCTGGGTAGGTAGAGAGTGAGTTGTGAGTGAATGTGAAGACCTAGGACATTACTGTACATGACTTTATTCTTTACAAACACTGTACACTTAGGCTACACTAAATTCATAAAACAACATATTTTAATGCCCCACCTCTGGCAGCCACCACCTCCCCAGCTCCCACCACCTGCAGACTTGGAGAGGAGCCCTAGAGCAGCTAGGACTTTGCTTGGTCTCCTCTCCCCAGAACATGTCCGTGCTGCTCTTCTCTCTTTGCCTGGACGCTAGCCTCAAGCTCTCCCCTTCCTAAGTGCTTTTATCCCATGACTCCAGTAACTTCTGGTCATAGCTTGGTCATTAGTTCCACAAGGGCTCACAAATACACCTCTTTATTTGGAATGACCCATTGTGCCCCAGACATGTTTGCTTTTTTAAAACCATAATAGACAGTGGTCTTGGCTTCAATTAGTTATCACAGCAGGAACTGAGTGTTTGTATATATATACACACATACATATTTTTTTAAAGCAAAAATTAGTTTATATTTCAGTTTATAGAAGACCGCAGCAGTGGACTCCCAAAGGTCAAGGGGCATGCTAACCTGATATGTTTGGGGAGGAGAGCAAGGCCAAGGCTGGAGGTCCTAGTCTGGTGAGGGAAATAGACATGTACCACAAAGAGCTCTACACCCTGACAGCTGTGATGTGAGCGAATAGTACAAGTGGCTGCCAGACCATAAAACAAGTGACCCAAGCAGTCAGGCTTGGGGAGAGTGTGGGGTGGTAATGAAGTTGCCTCAGGCTATGCCTCCCAGTGAAACCTTCACTGTGAACCTGGAGAGGAAATAAATGGATTAGCCGGGACTTCACACACCTTGCTCCAGGAAAGGGACCTGGCTGCTATATCCCCAGGGCCCGAACTTGCTAGTTGTCATAAAGATTTCTAGAATAACGAATGTATAGGGCAGGGGTGGGCAAACTTTTTGACTGGAGGGCCACAATGGGTTCTTAACCTGGACCGGAGGGCCGGAACAAAAGCATGGATGGAGTGTTTGTGTGAACTAATACAAATTCAAAGTAAACATCATTACATAAAAGGGTACGTTTTTGTTTTTTTTTAGTTTTTTTCATTTCAAACGGGCCGGATCTGGCCTGCGGGCTGTAGTTTGCCCACGGCTGGTATAGGGGGTTCTCAGCATCTGTTCATCCTTCCTCTCCTCCCTCTCCTTCCCTGCCCTGGTTCCCATCCTCTTCATTCCCATACCAATTCTTTTCTAAACTAAAAATATTCCTTTTTATTTTATTATGGTTCAGCTAATGTTAGAAACATTTAAAATTCCCACAGGTGCAGATGGTTCTAGAAATAGTAAGAATAAAAACTCCTGATCTTTCCAGCCCCAGAGCTCCATGGAATGATTGATGCATTTGTAAATTTTAAAAAGTAAAAATTATTATGGGCTTCTCCATGCCATAATAATGAAGGGTTATGCACAGGATGTTCATATACCTCAGCTATATTTTTAGTGGCCTCAAAATAACTTTAAATCAGTGAAAAGTAAGCAACCAAGGGTTTTCTCCCTCTTTTTTACTGCCTTTGAATGTGTCTTTACAGAAATTCTTGTTTTCTTTTGACTCAGTACTGTGTATAGCATACTAGACAGTATGACCCTAACATAATCTCAGAAGGATTCATCATCATCATCTTATTTTGCAGACAATTCAAGGGAATGTATGTAGCCCAAGAGCAATACTTAGGTAATTTCTTAAATATGTCCTCCCAAATCCTGATTTTTAGCATCATGACTTAAAAGTTTTCCATGAGGTAGCATTTTAAAGGACTTTTAGTAAGGGCCTCTTGTTCCCCTCCCCGCCCCAGAACTCCCTTCTCTGGCCCGCATTTTCCCTCTGAGCTGCCTTCTGGGTAGTTTGGGCACCCTCGTGGTTCCTGCCTGGGACAGTTGGACTTCATCTGCCGCACTGTGGCTCTCAGCTTCTAAGGCTTCTTTCGGTCACCATTCAGCCACCTCTGAGCAGGTGTCAATGGGGCCGGGAGAATGAACACCTCATCTCCCAGGTAGCCTCCTTCCTAAGCACCTCCAGTGCAAGCTATTCTGGAACAGCAGGCTACCACTCCTCCCTGGCTTCTAAACCGTCCCCACACAGGGTAGGAGGTAGCAGGCTGGGAAAGTGAAAAGAAAGGCGGGGCCATGGGCAGCTGGCACATAATGTCCTGGCCAGCTGCAGCCCAATTAGGCTCAACAGGTCACAGGTGTTCCAGACAGAGGACGCTTTGAAAAAAACCGCTGTCTTGAAAATACCTAGTACTTTTTCAAGCACTGCAGCCCATTTCTTTTGGTAGATTCTTTAAAGCTATTTAGTGCACTTGAAATACAAAGAGGCTGAAAAGCACATTTAGACCTCACTGGAGGCACTTTCCTCCCGCCAGACAGCAGGAGCAGGCGGGGAGGGCAGCTCTGCTTCTGCATGCACCAGGGCACATAGCGCACCAAGGATGGCTGGCCGCTCTTACCTCCCGTTCAGTCCTCCACATCTAACACTCTCCTATATAGCTCACCACCCATGCCGGCCATGTCCTGTGCGCATAGACCCCATAGGGTGCACTTGTCATTCCTGTGGACCTCTCAGCAGCCCTGGTGTGCTGATTAGAGAGGAACGTGAACCCTGCTCTTCACAGCCTCTGTCCTCCTCCCCTAAGGTTACCCTGTCAATTAGCCTCCTCTTCAGCCACAGATCTGAAGGCTCCTGTGCCTGCAAGGGGCTGGAGGTCGGGGGAGAGGGGCGGGGAGTGATAGAACCAAGCTAGGCTTCCCCTGCCGCTTTAAGCCACTTTCAGAACTTTGTTACCTTCCACCCCGCTGGGAGGGTGCAGTTCATCTCAGAGGGAGTGGGCAATGAGAACATATCGCTGTGATCTCTGAAGAGTATAGCACATACAGGTTACACAAAATTATATATTAAAAAATTAGCATCTGTACATTACTGATTTTGCCCCCCCGCCTCGTCTGCAGGCCTACATCCTCTGCACTCTCAGGTGCTCAGCTGCTGCCATTGTCCCAGTCTGTTCACAGTCAGGAGAAAAGTGCACATACTACCCAGGCCTTGTCTGGAAATGGAAAAGAGTCTCAGTGAGCCAGAGAAGATGGTGTCCTTGACGCTGAGGACACGGGGCAGGTAGCCACGCATAGGACGAGTGCTCAGAACACTGCCCAACACTGCAGGTCTTCCTGCCTGTTGATTAGTTTTTGGCAAACAAACAGTCTTTGCCTTGACTACTGTTCTTTATCATATCGTTTTAAAAAACGGTTACTGTCTGCTTAGAAAGAGTACAGATTTCCATGTTCGTAGTGAGCCTGCTTCTGTGTTACAAAGCTGGCCCACCTGTTTCAATTCTCCTTGTCTGTGGATGGGAACGAACCGTAGGCTATGTACAAAAGGTTTCATTTTTTTCTTCTTCAGTGAAATAAGACATTGTTCTTACTCTTCATGGCATTCAGAATTCAGCACAATTGCCTCTTTTGCGCTTTTGCATTTAAAAGTGAGGTAATTAGATTTCCCAAGGTTCAGTGGTCAAGAGCCTCCTCCTCCTGGGAAGCTGCTCGTACCCTCATGAGCGTGGTTGTCCCGTAATCCAGTTACTGCTAAGTGGTGTCCTACAGGCACTGCTTTCTCAGAGGGTCAGCCCAGCATGAAATCCAGCCTCCTGGGTCCTTGCATCACTGAAAACAGTCACTTACTCTTTCCTTCAGTGACTTTCTTTTGAGGATTTCTATTATTTATGTTATTTTTCAGGAATCTGATAGGTCTATTATTACTGCTGAACAAATGGAAAGAGAATTGGTGACACATTGGCACCAAATAAATGGGTGTCATGGCCACAGAAACAACATGTCTTAGTCTAGCTCTGACCGCGAGACCTTGGACCACTGTTAATCTTTTGTCTCCTTTGTTATTTCCCCTAAACAGATAGTATTTTCACCTTTGCAGCAAGGCACATATATATTTTTTTAAGTTCGGGTACAATATTTTGGTCACAACATAACACCTAGCTTTACAGAGGCAGCCAAAACCTTTTGCTTTTACAGCCTAAGGGTAAAGGCGCCCTATTTATTTAAATGATCTAGCCTGCAGCCTGTGGGGAAGAGGACAAGATTGTGAAGGGTCAGGGAAAAGCTTCCAAAACCCTTTTTGCCAGAGAAGTAAGGTGCTCAAGTGTCCAGCGTTTTCTTTGTAAACAGGTTAGTTTAACATTCCAGACAACCCGTGATTCCAGTTTGTCAATTCAGCTACATCTTCTCAGTGAGGTTCTTCTGTGCCCTCCTGGGGGAAATTCGGCTGAAGACCCTCACGGTGGAGTCCCCGACTCCGTCTGCTTTTGAATATGATGCCAGCAGAAGGGGGGCGTGTGGTGTCTGTAGCCTCTTAGGGAGGTAGCTACTTATACATATACTCATCTCGGTAGGTTCTCTTACAAGCTTGAGAAAGTAATGAGGAGGTCCTAGTTTAAATTGGAGCTCCTTTTACTCAGTTTTTATAGTATTCGTTCTCAGAGATGTATTAGCAAATTTATCAGAAAAACCCTCCCTTTTCAAAGTTTAATACAGAAAAGAAAATCCCTCAGCAACTAATGGGAGCCATATTACTTTCATCAAGTGGAAGAGTAGATCACCATTTGCACAAATTTTTTAAACAAAGCTTCCATTTCAGTCCTCTAAACCAATATACATATTACTGCATTGTTGGCACGTTTTCTCAATTACAGGACACTTTTCCCCCATGACAACACAGCAAAAATGTTCTGTCCTGTGTAAAAAATTTTGATACCCAAGGAAGCTTCTCTCAGACTAACACAGGCATTCTTGCCAGAAGTCCTCATTTGTGTTCTAAGGACGAACTAGGGTCCCAGTAGTGCCTCAGATGAAACATTGCTGAAGAGGAACATCCATCACAGTGTGAAGCAGTTTTTGTTACTGACTTTATCATTCCAAAAGCCTCAGTAGAACTGACAAAGTCTAGGTCATGTGAAATGTAAGTGAAAATATTACAGGTTATGGGCCTGATATGAGAAAGATGCATGTAGCACACACTTTTTGAAAACTTGTTTTAAATTAAAGAATTGTTGGGTTCAATTCAACAAATATATACTAACTGTTTATATCTCCAAGTACAAATGTGTGCTGTGGCCCTTTGACCTCATTAAACAGACTGACCCTCTGTCTTTTGCTCAGCCCTTTCCCTCTTCTCCCTGTTCTGGAATAGGGGAGAGCAAAAGAAAAAAGGTGTGAGACAGGCAAGAGTCATATTGTGCCTTGACTGAGTTGTTTGGTGGGAATTAGCACCTCCCAGAGTCTGTGCTGAAGATCCCCAATAACTCTAATAATGGCCAGTTATAGGTTTTTCTGCCAAGAACAGGGCGGGGGGGGGGGGGGGAGTTCTGTGGGAAACACTGGGTTAAAAAAAATTAAGCAGATCATCATTATTAGGCTTCACAAAATTTTTAAAAGTCTGCCGTGCTTCATGGGAAACAGTATAAACACGATTACCTAAAACGTATTTGTTGAGAAATACTTCTTCTGAAAGACACTAATAGCTCAAGGGGAATGCTGGCATGGGCCATGGGAGCAAGCAGGAAAGCGGCACCTTCCTTCGGAAGTACAGTCTCTTGGCACTCCTACCAAAACCGTGACCCCAGAGCCAGCAGAACCCAAGATACGCCTGTTTTTCAACCTGTCTTCTTCGTTGGGTCAGGAGAGAAGAACCAGCAATACCATTAAGGCTTTTCCTTTTGGAATTTTTACCAAGAAGCCCTTTCATGGGGAAAATAAAAACAAAGGAACTTTAGGAGCGGTGCTCTCTCTGCTGCTTGTGCATCAGATGCTTGTGAAGTCGGTGAGAGCTTTAGAGATGCCTGTCATTGACGAGCCCTCGCTGCCATTGCGGCCCTCGTGACTTCTGAAAACTATCCTTGCTCTTTTTAGTGCGCGCCCCCCCCCTTTTTTATGGAATTACTCTTTTACTTTTAGTTCTCCATTTTGGTCTCCTTCCCCATCTTGCCATTTCTTTGCTCACTTTATTCCTTCTTCTCAGAATGCCCTTTCCTTCCTTGTATAATATCTAAATTCTGTCCTTCCCACACCGGTTTATGAAGCACTAATTCCTTCCTTCTCTCCCCACCAAAGTATTTTGCCTTCTCTCCCCACCAAAGTTAGCTGCTGTCTATACCTCCTGGTTTGGGAGCATCAGAAGACAGGTACTGTGTCTTGGACATCTCTAGATGCTACACCAGGCCTCACCTAGGTGTTGCACAGAGGAGCTATTCAGTAGGTGTGATTGATGAAAGCATGACTGGTCAGTTATGAGTAGTGTACTATTTCCTCTCAGTTACAGGTTGTGTATTGCTAAGTAAATATGATAGGAAAATAAAAGTGGTGGAAAGGACTGCCTAATTGGCTGGTTCTTCAGGGTGTCCTTGTAAATAAAAAGAAGCAGGATGACATTTATCAAAGCAAAGTATTGCATTCAGGTAGTCCTCCTGCCACCCTGGAAGTGCAAACAGCTGCAAACCCAGGAGGACACCTTCCTGGGCGGTCCTTGAGGGCCAGGATTCTGCCGCCGTTTCCCTTGTCATTGTCTCTCAAAGGTTCTAAAGGTCATCTGTGCCTAATCCACACATTTCTCAGCACTCTCGTCAAACTCTGTCCAAGTTTTCTGTATCTCACAGATTTGTAGATCTCCTGGTTGGATGGAATTGTTAAATAAGGGTCAGGCCAGTACTAAATATTACAGGGAATTTCTCAAATGTTAACATACACTAGAGGCCTCAAGTTACAAACATCCAGCTTTCAAGTGGCTGAGATTGCTCTGACCACATCTCACCATCTAGGCCCCTCTGTCACTGCCATGGAAGCCACCACATAAGGGCAAAATGCAATTTACCGCTTAGAGAAAAAGCTATAGATGCAGATACTGAAGAAGAAAAGCTGACCTGCAAAGAGAAATTACTTAGGGGAGCTGACCCCAAGGACAGCCTTTGAGGCCTCAATGACCTGTCATTACCCACCTGCTCTACCTTGACACGTCAGACTACCTGGAGAATCCAGGAATTACAGGAGTATAGTCATTTCTTCTTCCAGTTTTATTTCTGTGTATTGAGAGGAAGCCTCTTAGACTGTGAACTTTCTCACATGTGCCAGCAGAATTAATCACTTACCAAGTAGCTCTGTGAACCAAATTCCAGGAACTTTGAGAGGCTCCAGGCAGCCTTCCAGTCACCTCTCCTTTCCTCAACTCAACCAACCTCCCCACCACCCTACTCCCTACCCACCACCACCTCGCTACACGAGCTCTTCTGGCCACTCTATTTGCCATGCTCCCATCAAGACTTCACATTAGCTGATCACTGCATTGTACAAAACCTGGGGCACTGGTCACATAGCAGTCAGTCAGCACAGTCATGAGTAGTTGTCTGGCACACGTGGCATGTACTCAGTAAATGTTCGTAGCATTTGATGCTCTGTGAGCTAAGTCTCACTTCTGAAGTGTGCAAGACGTGGTATGCCCAGAGTGATGGCTTCTCTACTCCACTTAGCCTGAGAGGGAGCAAGGCAGTGGGACCGTTCCTGAACTGTCAGAGGGCTGGGCTCCGCTGCCAGCAGAAAATCCAGTCCTCTCTGGCTCCTCCCCTCTGGACCTTCTTCCAACTTTTTAGCCTCATAATCAGTGCTTCACATTCTTACCCGGATGAGGAAAGTGCTGCTCAGAAGGAAGGTGGGAGGGTTGAGGCCCTTCAAGGAGATCCCCCAGTTCTCTTTGGCACATAGTGGGACCATTGAATTGCTAGGTTACCATGCTGGGCACTCCACACTCTCTTACCGTGCTTATTATTTATCATGTCTTATTTTCAAAATAACTCTTTTTGCACCAGGGTATGTGATGAAGGTGTTTTACTAATCCCTGAAGTTTTATGTTTTCCCTCAAGTTGGTAGCCACTCTTTCTGGAAAAGCATTAACATGCAGAACCTTGGCAGTCAACTTCAGTGCTCATTAATGAAGCCCAGAATTAACAGTGTCATTGTCGTAATTTGACAAAGCCACCTAAATCTGCATGTTTTTTTGAAAGTTTCCTAAAAACATGCTGCTAAATCCCCTAAAAAGGGACTGAATTGCTTCAGCAGCCATTAGCCCAGCATAAGCAGAGGAGCCTTTTCAATAAGTGAACAAACAGAGAAAATATGCTGAATGGCTGGACAAATGCGTTTCAGCTGGCCCTTTCATTTACCGATAGAAGGGCGCAGTCAGTATCAATCACTGTTTTCCCTGTTGCCCTGAAAATCACAATCTCTCTTTTCATCCCACAAGCCCCTTTCACCACAGTAATGTGTCTTTAGAATGACACTGCCATCAGCCTGCTTCCGCTGTCTGAGGAGTAGAGAGCTTAAAAACACATTTCAGGATTCAAGACTTGAACTCCCTTCCGGTTCCCCACCGCCCACTCTGCCCTCACTCTCCCTCCCCCCCCCCTTTTCCATTCTTTGCCATTCTTTCAGCTTCCCTGGCTGAGTAAACAGAATTCACTTCTCTGTTCTAACGCAGCTCTCCAAAGTAAACAGAGACAACTCAATCTGATATTCCCGAGATTTAAGAACTCATTAAAGAGATGCACATAAAGAAATGCTTTTACATGTTGGTAATACATCAAAGGCTGAAAGGAATGTGGCGATTCTGTGCGTGGCCAGGTGTGCTGATGAGCCGGACCTCACTATAGTGCCTCCTTCCCTGCCCCGCCACACGTACACACTCATCCTTCATAGTCCTACGTGAGACAATGTGCCAGCCGGTCTGTTCCGCCTTTACAGCTGTAAGCAAAGGCCATTATCTTGATTATGTTGCTGCTCCTGGTTCTGAGTACTTAACAGAACACGAGTACTTAACGTGTTGTTTGGGAATGAAGGTGATTACTTTTTATCCTTTTGAAAATGTAAGTGGAATAGGTTTAGCAATGTGCTTATAGTTGCAGAACTTACACCGAAATGCTACATTTCTAAAAACCAATATTGATTGCCTTCTCTCTCCCCTCAGATCATCGCCCTCTGTAGAGAGGCCGCCCTTCTGGCGCTAGAAGAAGACATTAAAGCCAAATGCACCAGGAAAAAACATTTCACTCAAGCCTTGAGCACTGTGACGCCCAGAATTCCTCAGTCACTGAGACGTTTCTATGAAGATTATCAAGAGAAGAGTGGACTTCATACACTCTGAAAAAACATACCCCTTCGTTATGCTAAAAATGCTTTCTAATTTGTTTCGTTTTAAAATTTTGTGTTGAGAATGTTAAAAAAAGAAATTCTTAAGAAACAAAATGTCTGAAATTTGTTGACTGGAATTAAGGGGCTTCAGTTCTTGTAGACATTTTAAATCATATGGATAAAATGAAAACCTCAGGACAGAGGTTTAAATCAGTTTTACCTGGAAATGTGTGCTGAGTTTTAAAATGTAAACTTCTAGCTTTTTCACTTTTGACCTGGTTCCTTCATCCCATGAAATGCTTTTCTTACTTCAGAGCCCATTTCAGTGCATTCCTAAATGCCAAACCTAGGCATTAGTTTTATACAAGAACAGAGAGAATTCATGTGGATGACCCATGGTGGGAAATATTTACAAATCTTTATTTTTGGAGGCCAAACAATCAAATGGCCAGAAGCACCTGCCAAGCTTATGTGGCCTTGTTTCCAAATACATACTGGTTCTCATTATGTTCATATCTGCATTTTTGTTTCAGCCACATTAATCTATACTTATGGCAGTTAAAGAACAAAGAAATGAGTCACTTCATATACTGTAATGCCCTTTAAAAATTTAAAAAATTGAAAATATAAGCCCAGTCCAGTCCTAGAGCAGTACTTGGTGTTGTTTTTGCATCAAATGCTAGAAATGAATCATATAAAGTGTTCATGTTTTAACTTGTACACATTTTCAGTCACCAATAAACTTTTCAGTTAAAAGATGAACCAAATTGTACACTCAATCATATTGTCTCATGTTGCATTCTAAATACATTTATTTATATTTCTGGTTATTTTATCCTTGAGGTTTCTTAACACTTGAGTACTCCATAAATACCCTTGAAAAGTTGTTGGACTTTGATTCCCTACCTTCCTAGCAATGGAAAGAAGTGCACTTAAACCTGGTCACTGTAGATCTTTGAAAATCCCCAGAAAGACAAGTCAGGCAAGAAATGCCTGCTTATCAAAATAATGAAGCTATACAGTTTTGTGGTGGCAGGTATTCTGAAGTCATGTCCAAATACTTCATTCTGTAACTATCAGAAGTAGATTTGCAAGGTTTGTTCCCAGACTTCAGTGGTTGGTTAGTACATAAAATCACCAGAGGTTGAAAACTATTACTACTATTTAGAACTGTGCTGTCAAATATAGTAGACACCAGTCACATGTGACTATTTAAGTTTAAACTCTAACTAAAATAGTATTAAAAATTTAGTTCATCAGACATGTTAGCACTTGGCAGCCACGGGTGACGAGTGCCCGCCATATGGAACAGAAGGCATTATAGAACACTAGAGGCCTGGTGCACAACATCTGTGCACTTGGGGGTAAGGGGGATGTTCCTCAACCCAGCCTGTACCCTCTTGCAGTCCGGGAGCCCTCAGGGGATGTCCAACTGATGGCTTAGGCCCATTCCCCGGGAGCAGGCCTAAGCTGGCAGTTGGACAACCTTAGTGCTGCCACGGAGGTAGGAGAGACTCCCGCCACTGCCGCTAGGCTCGCCAGCCCTGAGCCCAGCTTCTGGCTGAGTGGTGCTCCCCCTGTGGGAACGCACTGACCACGAGGGGGCAGCTCCTATTGAGCGTCTGCCCCCTGGTGGTCGGTGCACGTCATAGTGACCAGTCATTCTGCTGTTTGATCCATTTGCATATTACCCTTTTATTATATAGGATTCCCATCCCTAGGAAATTCTGTTGGATTCCGCTGATGTAGAAAATGAGGCTTAAACATTGAAACAAATAGAACCTCAAAATTACTTTTTTGCTCCCATTTTCCCTTATGAGAGCAGCATAACTTCTTTCCTACAAGTACTGGGGCACAAGAGAATAAGAGAAAAATGTTTTCCAAAGGCCTGAACATTAAAATTAAACTCCATTGCCAATAAAATAAAAACCAGAACAGTAAACTTGAACCCACACAGGCTTGTGGGCTGCAAGCTGGGTGGTGGAGAGGAAGGTGGCCATCTCAGCCAGCCAGGAGTTCAGATGTTAAAGGTCACTTGGACCTTTCAGTCCATATGACATGAAGTTATAACTGAGCCTCATATTTAATGCCAGATCTTTAAAGACCTTCAGTGTAGAAACAGACTAGACAAGAAATTCTCCTGCTGGCCAGGGAGACCTCAAGGAGCCTCTGTTCTCTTGGTCTGTGCTTTGGATTAAAAAAGAAAAAAGGCCCCTCTGAGAATTCCGACTGGACTCGCCTGACCATGGCTTCAGGATTTGAATTCACAAGACTTTTGTGATACAGAAGCTCAAAGCCTGGAAATTAACATGAAAGCATGTGTCTGAGCTAGAAATATCCTTGGGATGACTAGCAGTTGCACTAGTTGGAGGAATAGATCCTCAACCCGGCCACAGGGGATTCCAACAGCTAGGACTCTTACCTACAGAGTTTATAATCCCAAGGCCCCCCACTCTGCTGTAGGGGCTTACGTGGTACAATCACTTCAGACAGCAACTGGCATGTCAAGTCATGTGGAAGACCCTGTAACTCAACAGTTCTTGGTGTGTATCTCAGAGCAAGTTGTATTCAATGAAGAAATGAATCAGAAAATCTTAGCTCTATTGTTCGGAAGTAGTAAGAAACTGGAAACAACCTAATATCCACCAATACAAGAGTGGACCTCTATGGAATACCCATCCAATGCAGTACTGAAGGCAGTAAAAAAACTAGAGCTGCAGAACAAAACAAATGTTTCAGAAGAATACTTATAATATTTAATGTTTAAGGCATGCAAAATAATATATGCTGTTTGTGGCGGGGGTGGGGAGGGGGGGCGTGGAGGGGAGGTAATAAAAGACTACCTGAATAGAGATGAAAAGCACCAAATACTATGGAGTAATTTTGTCAGGGAAGAAAAGTTGAAAAGTGTCTTATCTTAAGCTGAGTGGTGGGGTTTCAAGTATTGATTGTAATACAGTCTACACTTTTTGTATTGCCTAAGTGCTTCATAATAATTTTTAAAAGATGTTGCGGTTCAAGGGCAAAATGCATCTGTGGCCATTACTGTGTTTTAACCAACATCGCAGATAGCATTGAACTCAATTCCATGGTCTCCCAAAGCAGTCCGCAGTGCTCTTACCCCACGAGTCTGGAAAATCAGGAGGACTGGGTATGATGGAATAAAAATGCAAGAAGGGGAATAAAAGGTCAGGCTTTTAGGAGCCAGGAAACAAGTTGAGAGACATTTCTTGGTAACAAAAGTTAGTTTTTAGGTGAGCATTGGAAGAAAGAAGTTGAAAGTTAAGACTTTGTTTTTAAAATACATTTTTATTGATTTGAAAAAGATTTTTAGAGTACTACATCTTTATTGCATGCCAATTATGTTTTATATCTGTAGATAGCTAGTTATTGCCATTGAAAAGGCCATGATATTCCTTTATTTGAAATTTATGCCAATTGACAACAGTACCAGTAAAAATCTGAGTCACAAAAAAGAGGTGTCACTAATAAGAGTTTACCTCTGTGTCATCTCCATGAGGGTTTTACTTCTGATTCCAAAGTCTTGTGTTTGTGGATTTAAAACAGTGTATGATCCTGTTATTGGGTTTGTTTGTGATTGAATACACAGTATAGTTCATGGAAAAATTAAGTTCAGCAATGAAAGAAAATGCTTTTTTGGCATCTGTTTGGTAAAATTTTGTCTTTGGTCCAGATTCTTTTCAGGGTTTCGGGCATATTCATATTGACACTCTTTTTCCAAGAGACTTTAGTTTGAATAGTGAAATTAGTGTTTCCTTATAACAACAAAACTTAGAAAAATGGCTTAAACTTGTACTTCTTCATGACAAAGAAAGTGTATTTATAAGCTAAATACTGACTGCCCCAACTTAGCTTGAAAAATGTACAGTTCTGTGTTATTTCTAATGTGTAAAACAGGTTTTAAAAATAATGTATAGGTTTTCCATTTTGGAAACATAATTATTGGATTTATGGGAAAACCAAACTTGGGTATATGTTTAATTTATCTTAATCAAGAGAAAGCTACAGAAAGTTGCTGTAGAGATAGAATACAATGACTTCCCTGGCCTGAATGTGAGGTTGTTAGATTCTCAGTTCATTTTGTCACATTTCCCTGAGTCTTTTCTTTAGGGAGGTGCACACACCAAAGCACCTCGGAAATTGTATATGGATTGAACTAACAGTAGTTTCCAAGTATAGGCCTTCTAAAGCTCCACATTCATTTGCTTTCCTTCCTTCACTTTTCATGATTACAATTGGATAGGCTTTGTAACCTAACATCTCTGCCAGATATACCCCCAGTAGACTCTACTTGCGGGGGGAGCAGGCTCACTTTGGGGGAACAGAATTCACTCCAGCAAATCTGAGCAGAAAGAGACATGTTACGGGGTTTTTGATGGCTTACAAAATCATTGGGAAACTTACAGACTCCTCTTTCATACTTAATGGTAAACATTTCTGGAAAGGTGGTTAAAGTGTCAACACATACACACCACACAACAAAAACCAAGGAAATGAAAAGGAAGGAAAATCAAGTTCAACTATACTGAAATTAGGGAACAGATGTTAAATACTTCAAAGACTATGCATCCGGTACAACACATTTTGGACCAACTTAAAAAGAATTCAGGAAGGTCAACACACACTCTGCTTAAGATGTGTAGGAAATACTGTACTGGTTTCAAAACACCATCAATGGTAAGACTATTAATTTTAAAACAGTTTTTGGGAAGAAATATAAAGAACTGTGATTTGAATATTATTATCATGCCCTGATTTCAGAAACATGAAAATATGGAAAACGTGCATATTAAAAATCAGTCAAATAGAGGTAAGTAGAAGGGAACTGACATGTAATAATATGTTCACATATTAATCATAAGCCCACAGCAATTAAAATACTATTTGCACCAACATAATCATAATAATGAAAATGTTGGCAGGTAAATAGGGGAGGCAAGGATGTGGGGCACAGAGTATTTGGGGGCCAGGAATGACCACAGATTGAAATACCCGAGATGGAAATAGCAGCAGGGGGACTATGCCAAAATTCTGGGGGGAAGGTTGGAAGTCGGGGAGAAACAAAGTACTGAATCCAAAAAACAGAGCTGGAGCACATTCAGAGGAACATTTTCTGAGGAAACAGAAGAAAATTTTAGAATTCAACTTCTTTGAAGTCTCAGAAATGTGACTCGGGAGATATTAAACAATTGAATAAGACTGAAAGAGAAGAAAGCTCAGGAAACGGATTGATTTATAATTTATTCCACAGATATCCTCCCACAGAATGACATATTATTTACCATATCATGGTAATGTATTCATTTCAGCCTCATTTGTTACAATAGCAAAATATCTGAGCAATTCAAATATTTATCAGCAGGGGATATTTAAGTTACGGTACTTCCATACAATGGAACATTATAATACTGTAAAAAATAATAAAGATTGTTATAAACTGACCTAGAAATTATCTCCAAGATATAGAGAACCCAAAAACTTAGATACACACTTAAACTTTGCAAACAGATAATGTAATTGTTTCATGCTCCCATTGAGTAATCTATCCTATCTAATAAAAGAGAAACATGGTAATTAGCGTACGTCTGCTACCCTTCCCATTGGCTAATCAGCGAGATATGCAAATTAACTGCCAGCCAAGATGGCGGCTGGCAGCCAGGCAGCTTGAAACTAACATGAGGCTTGCTTGCTTCAGTGACAGGACTCCAATGTTCCCCGCCTGCCGCTGCTGGCCTCTGAGCTTGCAGTTTGAAACATTGTTACAAATATAGAAGCTAAACAAAACCCCAGAAACCTCTTTTCAGTTAGCCGGGATCTCAGAGCTGGAATCTCAACATTGTTTCGATTATAGAACCCAAACAAACCAGATACCTGCTTTCAGCAGCAGAGGCCTCAGAGCTGGAGCCAGAGCTAAAGCTGGCCAAGAATAAAAAAAAAAGAAAAAAAGGAGCAGTTGGGAGCTTCAGTCACCCACCAGCCTGAAAACAGCCCTCAGCCCCTCACCCAGACTGGCCAGGCACCCCAGTGC
>NW_006290031.1:5588008-5589798 GCF_000327345.1 Myotis davidii | reverse complement strand
GGGGCTGCACCTAGGGATTGGGCCTGCCCTCTGCCACCCGGGAGCAGGCCTAAGTCAGCAGGTCGTTAACTCCCGAGGGGTCCCAGACTGCGAGAGGGCACAGGCCAGGCTGAGGGACGCCCCTCCTCCCCGAGTGCACAAATTTTTGTGCACCAGGCCTCTAATATAAAACGGTGCGCATGCACGTGTGCACACACACACACACACAACATATATATATTTGCAAAAACAGAAATGATGCAAAATTGCTCTATAACCACCATGTAATAAAACTAAAGAAATGTAGAAACAACCAAAAGAAAACAAAACACCATCTGCTTAGAAGTTCAAAATTCATTTTGAAATTATTCTTTAATCAAAGAGGAAATCAAAATAGGAAAATACTTTACATCAAAATCTCAATACAATTAACACTCTTCAGGGAGGGTAATTTATAGACCTAAACACTTCTATTAATTAAGATGAACCAAATTAAGCATTATTCTAAAAAAAATTATTGTAGCCCTAACCAATTTGGCTCAGTGGATAGAGCGTCGGCCTGCGGACTAAAAGGTCCCAGGTTCGATTCCGGTCAAGGGCATGTACCTTGGTTTGTGGGCACATCCCCAGTAAGAGGTGTGCAGGAGGCAGCTGATCTATGTTTCTCTCTCAACCGTGTTTCTAACTCTCTATCCCTCTCCCTTCCTCTCTGTAAAAAATCAATAAAATATATTTTTAAAAAATAAATAAATAATTTATTGTAAAGAACTCCAAAATTCAGGAAACTATAAAGATAAGAGCTGAAATTAATGACAACAATAAAACAAGAGATGATTGATTCAACGGCTCTTTCTTTGGAGAACAAAATGTAAAACAAATTGATCTTTTTTGTGGTGGAAGTAGTAAACACACACACACACACACACACACACACACACACACACACACGGATGTCCGAGCCCTAACCCCCAGAAACTGTGAATTCAGTGATACCTTCCATGGCAAAAGCGGCTTTGCAGATATGATTAAGGCTCTTGAGATGAGTGAGCTGGATTTTCTTGATGTCAATCATGAGGGCCTTTAAAATGGAAAGGGAGAGGCGGGAGAATCAATCAGAGAAGGAGAGGTGAGAGAGACTGATGCTCCATTGCTGGCCTTGAAGATGGAGGAAGAAGCCGGTAGCCACGAAAGGCAGACGGCCCTAGGAAGCTGGGAAAGACAAGGAAAGGGGTTCTCCCCGAATGCCTGCAGAGCACATCGTGACATTTACTAGCATGCCTGTTCGTTATAGGAAAGTACTTTGTTTCTTGAATTTCCTGAATAATTTCATTGTCTTTAAAATGTACATGGTCAAAATCTTTCTTGGAAGTTCTCATGACAAAAACAAATAAATATACTCAACATTTAGATTGGAAGTAAGGTATATAACATAGTTTGATCATAATTATATAGTTTTGTTTTTCTCCATTCCCAAACAATGCCTCCTGCATCTGCCAAACATGGGAAGTGTAGATTTCATCCAGTTGGCAATGGGAAGCCAGCGCTGTGTTGAGTTTGATGGTTTATAGCGCTTCTCTCATTTCAAATCTCTTGGAATTCTTTTAGCCAAAAGTATTTCTTTCCTCTCTCTCTCTCTCTCTATGCCCATCATCAGTTTGGTATTTGCATGAAATATTCTAAATGCAGTGGAGTTCCAGTTGGTTGTCTGAAATGGTCTCAACAGTGTCCTACGTTTGTTTCATAAGGTTGAGATGCCAGAGCTTCCCTGATATATTAAAGGCGAAGTAGTCAGGCCTAGATCGCCCTGGAAG
>NW_006290031.1:5557587-5587900 GCF_000327345.1 Myotis davidii | reverse complement strand
GAGTGCAGGACCCAGGGCCGGAGGCAGGCGTGGCCTTGACCAGGAGCACACAGAGGCCTCTGGATGCAGAGGGACCAGGGGGGCAGGTGGTTCAGGCAGCAGGCAGAGAGACTGCTTTTCGCAGTGAATAGGAAGCTGTACTCTCAGCTGAGTTTGGGGATGGGGGAGGAGGAAGGGACGAAGAAGGAAGGGACAAAGGAGAAGGAAGGGACGAAGGAGGACGGTGGAGGGAGGAAATGGCCCCTGAAGTGTAACAAGGGCCCACTGCAGTCTGTGATCAGGAAATCAGATGACAAAGATTCTGTCATCAATCAAATGCTTACATTTTATTTCAAATTCATATCATTTTTAAAACTCCTCCTCGATTTTAGGGTAGAACAGCCAAAAGCCCGCACAAATTTTATCCCCAATGTTCATGGTCAGGGAAGAAAAATCATGTGGCTTCTGTGCCGGATTTACTTAAAAACAACATCCTCCTCCTTTCTGTGCCTATTTCCACAGAAGACATTTCCGTGGCCTTCTGTGCTTGGCCCCCTCCATGGGACCTGAATTGTTCAGAAGCTTGAGGGGAGTTTGAATAAATGCAAAAGAGCCTGTTGGCTGCGAGTTGAAGGACAATATTGGCCATTCTGACCGCTACTACGGGCTTTCTGGGTTCAGTCAAGAGGTCAGTCGGGCCCTTTCTCTCCAGGGTTCGCCTTTAAAACTGCACCACTGTATTCCTCCGCCAGCTCCTGTTTAGGAACAGCATGCCTAGCAAAAGCTAGGTGGGGGGAGAGGGGGGTCATCGGAGGAGATACAGAAATATTAACACGCATTAGAACGTTTTTGCAAGTCACCAAGGCCCACATGTGTGACATGTTGAGGCTTGGGGAGGCTTTCTTACCGTAAGCCGTGCGTGCGCCTGGAGACATCCCACAGAGCGGCTGCAGCGCAAGGCCAGTTCCACCAGCCAAGGCGCGGCACGGGTTTCCCAGTGGCTTCTGGGGTAAGTGGTACTTTTCACCCGGTAGGGCGGGTGACGGTTCCGCATCCTAGACCAGCAACCTTGGCCTGGCCCAGGAGCTCCGAATCCCAGGCGCTGGTCCAGCAGTCTGGGCGGAGGTTGTCTGTCCCGGCCTGTGGGGTCTCTTCCTGTCACCACAGGGCACATCTTTCTTGCCTTTCGCTTTTGGTTCATTCCTTGACCCTGGACTTAACCGGCCAGCCCCACTCAACGAAAGGTGAACTCCACTAGAGAGCACACTGGGGGAGAAGACGGCAAAGGAATGTTAGCAAATCAGAGACTGTGGGTAATCGCATGCCCCTGGGAATGGCGCGCTCAGCATCCCATGGGGGTGCAGGGAGAACTGACTAACGTGTGTCAGGCCTGGGGTGCCTGGGAGGGAAGGTCCGCTGAGCGTAATGGTGAAGGGAGCATGTGCACAGATGCGATGCCGGAGCCCGGGGTGGTGCTAAAAATAACGCAGAACTTTCTGTGAGGAAGGGAAGGAAGGAAATGCCTCACCAGAAAAAGCTTAACTGTCTCTGAACACAAACGCTCCGCCTACAGAGGCATGGACAGCAGGGTGAGGTTCTGCTCTCAGTCAAGGGTTGTGTTCGCTCGGTTGAGCAACAACACAAAAGGACCTCTTGAGCCAAGAGAAGGTTCTAGTCTCTGAAAAAGAGCTTTGGAAGGAGGAAAGGCAACCGAAAGCAAATGTTTGTTTGCATTTAGGGGGCAGGGGTTCTACAAATTGGAAAAGGCTGCACTAAATTAAAATAATGATTGGTGGTTGCTCCCGATAAACCTAGTGATGAAGGGGAAAGCTTGTTAGAAACCTAAATACATTTTCCATTTGTTTCTCTCTCAAACAAGGGCTGACCACCCTAACTTTGAACTAGCAGCAGTAAAGCATGCTTGCCTGTGTGTTTACAGAATGTAGTGTTAGAAGTCCTCGTTGGGTGTTGGGTTAACAAAACTTACCGCAGAAACAGGAATGAAAACTCTGCCTCCTTTTCCTGACCTCTCCTTTCTGACCCTTTCCTACTTTCGTAGCCAGGCCTCTAGAGCCTGAAGCAGATTAGCAAACAAATAAATCCTTGAATGTCATGGAATACTTTCCCCAGCATAAATGGGATTAATCTGCCGGCCCAGCAAATCCTGCACTTCAAACCCCCCAGCTGCGTAATAAGCCATTTCTGCCAAGCCCCTAATTTATGGCACAAAGGTCACATTCCTTTAATGTTGGCGCTGGCTAGCCTCCTCCATTCATCCTTCCCATCCCCTCTCCAAGCCTCTGGGTTTTCTCCTGTTGAGAATGTCCTGTCTGTGGCCTTTAGGACCTTTGGTCCCCAGAGCAGCAGGAGTGAAAGACCCACGTGAACTGCCCCCACCAGCCCCAGAATGTCCTCCTCCAGAGGCTCCAAGGGGGAGCTCTGGGTGTGAGGACTGGGGGTTATAGCCAAAACGGATACCATAGAGCCACCAATCCTTGTTCCCCCAAATTTTACTCGAATCATGAGGAACAACTGAACTGGTTCCATAGATCCCACTTAGACATTTTAAGAACTAGGCAAGGGTTGAGTTTTGCAGAGTAGAGAAGGAAGGCAGTATGTGTGGCTTGTCCAAGGTCACCGAAGGAGAGGGGGGCAGGCTGGTGGGTCACAAGCACTCAGGCTTCTGTCCCCCCATTCCTCCAAACTCCCCTCTTTCCCAAGGAAAGGATGGCCATGCAGCTCCCACCAGGAACCTAAGGGGGAAAGACTATTTTGGGGGGTTATTTCTCAAAACAACTGTGTAAGTTCTGACTCATGTTAACATTTCCCTTTGCTCACCATTTGAAACCTGAGCAACAGGGGCCACTGCACAAGTCCTTCCTCCTGGTTAGTGTCAAAGGGAAATGCTTTGCTTGAAGAATGAGGTGCTCAGGGCTGTTGTGAAACGTGTCTGAGCATCACCATGAACAAAGCGATGGCCAAGAATGAGGCCTGTGGTGCCCTGCAGTTGTGAGCCCCGGGCCTCAGGGCATGCGCGCCAGGGCGGCTCCTCCTGAAATTCAAGGTCTCCATCAGGCCTTCCAGCTAATAGCGGAGGAACAATGGGAAGGAAGGATGAGAATGGAAGTGGTTTCCAATAAGCAGTGGTGACATCATCAGGACATGTTATTTCAAAGCAGAAAAGAAGGTAACAAATACAGCTGTCTGGCCCTGAGACCGGGTGGTTGGAGTGTCGACCTGCACTAAAAAGGTTGCAGGTTCCATTCCATCAGGGCACAGACCTAGGTTGCAGGCTCAGTCCCCATTTAGGGCCCATAAGGGAGGCAACCAATCAATATTTCTCTCTCATATCAGTGTTTCTCTCTCCCTACCTCTCTCTCAAAAATCAATAAAAACATACCCTTCCTATAGTTTAAGGCATCAGCTGACTGTTTTTAATGTGTAGTTTAGGAATACCAACTGTACACAAAGAAAGGCAAGGAAATGGTGAGTGGAGGATGCAGGCTGACGGTGGCGGGGACGTGGTGATGTTCATGGGGAATGTAGGAGAAGAGGTGAGTCATTTCCTGGTCCTATTTTTGTTTTGGAAGATGGCTTCACAGATGTGAATTCCTCATTAAAAATAAGTAAGTAACAAAATTTTAGCTGTACATTCACAGCCCAATGATGACAATGGATCATGAACCAAGGACCTTGATTAATCCAAATTAAAACTAAGAATGACAATTCCACCAGTTTCCTGGGGCCACCATAACAAGCTACCACCAACTGGGTGGCATAAAAAATGGAGACTCCTTGTCACATTTTGGAGGTGGGAAGTCCCAAATCAAGGAGTTGGCAGGGCCTGTTCCTCTGAGAGTGAGGGACTGACATTCCAGGCCTCTCTCTGGGCCTGCAGGCGGCATCTGTCCCCTGCGTGTTTCCCTCTGTCTGTGCCTCACACTTTTCTGGTTTATAAGACACTGGTCATATTAGAGTAAGGGCCAAGCTGGTGCCTGAATTTGAACTTTCTCCAAGTGAGGTCGTACTCTGAGGTACTGGGGGTCAGGACACAAATCACCCCATAACGCTGTGCAGTTAAGGCCCTGGGCGTGGGGAAGGGGACGACATAGTTCTCGTTATTGTGCACTTAGCATGCCGTTTTCAAAGTGTTTCTTCATTTTGGCACTCCTGGCTTACACCGTGTGAGTGGAAGAAAGTGTAGAAAGGTCGTTGGTACATTCCAAAGGGTTATTCCGGGGGGAAGTGGGGGGCGGGGGGGGGGGGAATCTCATTCTCTGAAAGTCTTTTTAATTGTTTGCAAATATTCATTACAAATCTTTAAGCCAACTTTGATTTCATTCTCTGTCTTAAAGCAGCCACTAAATCCTAGGTATCCTTCCTATCACATGTTATCTATCAACATTTAAAATGTCCTGGTCAGTGTGGCTCAGTTGATTGGAGCATCGTCCGGTGCACCAGCAGGTGGTGGGTTTGATTCCAATCAGGGCACATACTCACGTTGCAGGTTCGAGCCCCGGTTGGGGCATGTGCAGGAGGCATCAAATAGATATTTCTCTCTCACAGCAATGTTTCTCTCTCTGTGTCCCCTTCCTCTCTCTAAAAATCAATAAAAAAGACTACATCTAATATAATAAAAGGGTAATGTGCAAATTAACCATCACTCCAACACAAAGATGTCGGCGCCCATAGCGACGGGGGCAGGACACTGGTATCGTCACCCTGGTGACGGTGCCAGCGTCCCACATCCCAGCTGCAGAGGGAAGGAGAGAGGGCTGCAGACACAATGCAGGGCTGCTAGGCTGGGGGCGTGCCCCTGGCAGCCACCACAGGCTTGGGGCACAATGCAGGGGGTCCTCTGTGCATGAGCTACAGAGGAAACACCTTTTCTGGCCGTTGATTGGCTAAGCTCCCTGTACACCGCCACTTGCAGTGTTCTTGATAACGGGTAATAATCCAAGTAGGGTTTTTCCACCTCACTCTGGAGGAAAAAACGAAGGTCCACTGCTGGAGGGGCTGAGAAATGTCATTTCCTGCCCTAGCCAGTTTGGCTCAGAGGATAGAGCCTCAGCCTCCTGACTGCAGGGTCCGGGTTCGATTCTGATCAAGGGCATGTACCTAGGTTGCAGGCACTTCCCTGGCTGGTGCCCAGGTCAGGGCTCATGCAGGAGGCAACCAACTGAAGTGTCCCTCACATTGATGTTTCTCTCTGTCTTTCCCTCTCTCTTCCACGCTCTCTAAAAATCAATGGAAACATATCTTCAGGTGAGGGTAAAAAAGAAACTGCAAAGAGCTCAGGCTCAGGCCAGCAGTGGCAGCAGCAACGGGGTGATGGGGCTGGCGCCTTCCCCTGATCAGCCAGGTCACCTCCCGCAGAGGGAGGCCAGACTGCAGCTTAGGACATCCCCGAGGGCTCCCAGTCTGTGAGAGGGGGCAGGCTGGGCTGAGGCCCCTCCCCCCCGCCCCACCGAGTGCACACATTTTGTGTACCAGGCCTCTAGTTTTTAAAATAATAATGATAAAATAAAATGTGTCAGCCTTTCTCTTCCTGGAATCTACCTTTTGAAGGCGTTTTTATGACTTAGATGTACAAGGATGTTTATGGCAGCATTGTTTGTACCAGCAGAAAACTCCACATCCACACAAAACACACTCGAGCTATCCTAAAGGTGTGCCCGCCAATAGGTGGCTGGCTGTATCTCTGTTAAGCAAGCACTGAAGCAGAATGGAGGTGCATAACTGCAGCCAGGCGGGGAGCGAGTTGAGGAAAGTGGGACCCAAGGCACCTGAGAGGGGGCGTGACGTGCTCAGGATGCACAGCGAGGAGCTGCAGACAGGCTTCAAAGCAAGGACACGCCTGAATGGGAAGGAGCCTTGGGAAACAGGGATCCAGGTGCGGACAGTGTCATCACTCCCAAGTGGTGGGCTACGGATGAGTTTTCTTTTCTTTTTCTTTTTTAAAATATATTTTTATTGGTCTCAGAAAGCAAGAGAGAGGGGGAGAGAGAAACATCAATGATGAGAGAGAATCATTGATCGGCTCCCTCCTGAACGCCCCACACTGGGGAGTGAGCCCGCAACCCGGGCGTGTGCCCTGACTGGGAATCTAACCGTGACCTCCTGATTCATAGATCGACACTCAATCACCGAGCCATGCCGGCCAGGCCAATTTTCTTTTCTTTTCTTTTTTTAAAAAAGAAGTTTGTGTCGCTCAGGGCCCTCCCTTCCTTCCTTTCTGTTCCCTCCGAGCCCAGGGAAGCCCACGACCCCCTCTCTGTGCAACTGTGCCTGGCTCTGCCACCTCGCGCCCTCTCCTGCCCACGACCTCCTGGGTCGTCTCCCCCGCCCCAGGCTGGCTCTTACCTCATATTCTTGCTGGAGCGTCACTGGCTAAGTGGCCTCGTGGGTGGAGGGAGCTCCCGAGGGCAGAGCACACCTCCCTTAGGTTTTTGAAAATGCCCTCCAGCCCGCTGGTGTCCAACAAGCGTGTACCGAGCAATGCCAAGGGGTCACGGTTGCTGTGTGTAAAATAGCAACTCTGTGGGTGCTGTTCATAAGCAGAACAATAGAGAGCTTCCACGCGGGGAAATATAAAGTGCAGATTGCCCCCCAGTGAGCCTGGGCCTGACGCGGGCTGTGCCGGAATGATCTGTGATGGTTCCGTCCCGAAGCTTCCACCGTGGCTCAGCCAACTGCGCTCCCACCTCCAAGTCCCCAGATGGAACGTGGTGAGCACCCTCGTCCGTCACCCTGTGGACTGATCCCGAGTTCTCTCCTGTGACTGGGTGCCTTCCTCTACCAAGGGACACCATCCATAAAGTCGATAGAATGGCATCATTGATGAAACCATCTGCCATTGGTAATTCAGCCTCTCTCCACTCCTCAGGGGAGGGGCGGTTGAAAGTTCTAGACCTCAATTGCATGATTGATTCCTTTGGCAACAGGCCCCACCCCCCACCCTGAAGCTACCTAGGGGCCCACCTAGAGTCACCTCATTAGCATAAACTCGGGTATGGTTGGAAGGGACTTCTTAGGAAAAACAAAGAGGCGTCTCTCGCCCCATCACAGGAATCACAAGGGCTTTAGGAGCTCTGTGCCAGGAGCCCAGGATGAAGACCAAATACGTATTTTTTATTATTTCACAGTATCACACGGAGCACAGACACGGCATCCACCCTGTAAGGGTGTGAAGGACGAAAGGAAACAATGTACGTGAAGTGCGACCCATGGTCAAGGAGCGCTGCGGCCTGCCCCGCCCTGTCCTCCCAGCCCCAGTTCTTGGCACAGCCGGGCCCTGCGGTCCATCCCCTGCCCTTTAAGCACATCCTGTGGGAACTGGAACAATTCAGAGTTTTTTCCGTGGCCGTCACCACCTGTTCTTCTTCACAGGAATTATTTACGTGCTCAATCGGACGCTGCTTTTTCGGCTGGCTAGTTTGTTTTCAGAATTTCCCTTTCTTGTATTGTATTCCTGGCCGGTGGGGACAGGCCTATCCTTTCTGTTCTGAACTTTCCAAAGCCTGTTTTCCCAAGTCCAGGCCTCACGTTAGCTCGGCCCGACGGTCTCTTTTCTCTCTCTGACCCATAATGCCCTCAGTTTTTCTCTGGGTTCTTGGAATTTGCACAATAGCCGTCCAGTTTTTTTTCGTGAGAGTTACGTCAAGAACAGAGTTCCCACGCGGGGGCTAGTGAGGACTGATGACCAGGCTTACTTGCCTTTGGCAGAACGAGCCGTCTAGCGAGACCTGCACCTCCGAAGCTGGCCCCGTCACCTCCCCGCCTGCCCGAGTGTCACCTAGTGTTGAGGAGCATTTTCCCACGTGACCTGCAGACAGTCACACAGAACCGCTTACGTTCACTGCGCAGTCTCCGTGTGGGCGCCGGACACTGGCTAAGCACTTTAAGTACACCATCATTGTTAAGCTTAAAAATACCTCCCCGCACACATTATGGGCTATTATTCAGTATTAAAAAGAAGTAAATCCTGCTATTTGCAACAACATGTACGGATCTTGAAGGCAGTATGTGAAATGAGATAAGTCAGAAACACAAATACTGCATGGTGTCTCTTAAGTGTGGAATCTTAGCAAATAAAAATTTAAAAAATAAAATAAAAATGAACTCATACAAACAGTTTTTTGCTGGTTTTTTTGGTTCGTTTTTGTTTTGTTTTGTTTTTTAATCAAACTCCTAGAAACAGAGTAGAAAAGTGGCTGCCAGAGGCTGGGGTAGAGGAAATACAGAAACTTTGATAAAAAGGTAAAAACTTTCAGCTATAAGGTGAATAAGGTCTGAGGATCTAATATGAAACATGGGAATATAGTTGACAATATACTGAATTGTATAACTGAAATTTGCTAAGAGAGTAGACTTAAATGTCCTCACCAAAAAAAAAAAAAAGGAAAGGAAAAAGGCAAATATGTAAACATGTGAAGTGATGGATGTGTTACCGTGTATCAAATCATCACATCATGTGCTTTAAATATCTTAAACTGTTATTTGTAAACTAGAGGCCCAGAGTATGAAATTCGTGCACAGCGGGGAGGGTTTGTCCCTCAGCCCAGCCTGCACCCTCTCCAGTTCTAGGACCCCCTCAGTGGATGTCCAACTGCTGGTTTAGGCCCGATCCCACAGGGACATCCTTCTCACAATCCGGGACTGCTGGCTCCCAACTGCTCACCTGCCTACCAGCCTGATCACCCCCTAACCACTCCCTTGCCAGCCTGATCAATGCCTAACTCCTCCCCTGCTGGCTCAATCGCCCCCAACTGGCCTGGTCACCCCTAACTGCCCTCCCCTGCCAGCCATCTTGTGGCTGTGGGTGCCACCATCTTTGAGGGTTTGGTATTCAATTAGCATATGCCCTCCTTATTGGCTGTGGGCGCTGCCATCTTTGCAGCCTGCTGCTCCATTTGGTCGTCCCTCACTAACCCCCGTGCTGGCCTGGTCACCCCACGCAGCCTGTTCGGTTGTCCGTTTGGTTGCGATGGTTGCTTAGGCTTTTATATATATAGATTATGTCTCAAAGCTGAAAAAAACACAACCCATAGATAAGTGCTATATTGGTTCCCATATTACAGATCTAGAAGCCAAAGCACAAAGAGATGATGTCATTTGCCTACAGCCACATGGCCTGCACATAGGACACCCGGATTCTGTCCCAGTCAGTCTTCCAGGTACCTCTCTCCTGCCTGGATGCAGGCCAGCTCTCTGCTTACCACCTCCCTGGGGCAAATGGCTTCATGTCTATCTCTCAATTTTCTTGTTTGCAAACATCGGAATAACAATGCCCACATCTCAGGGATTGCTACAAAGTGAAACCAGGTGACCAAGGGCAGCAGGTGGAGCTGGGGCAGCTCTCAGGAGGGCGTCTCATTCCTATTCCTGCACCCAGGTCTCTGCTCTCACCAGGCCCCTTTCGTGCCCACATTTCCCATGCAGACACTTGATGAGGTTCAGCTTTCTCCCCAAAAGTTCCCTGGATGGCATGCCCTTCTATCAATGGTGCCTGTGAATCCGAGAAATGTGTCATTTCCATGTGTGTTTGGCTCATTTGTGTAGCATCACTTAAGGGCAGAGGCTTACCTTGACTTTCTGGAGTTCTCTCCCACATGAATGCTCAGTGCTTAGCTGTAGGGAACAGAGCGGTTGTCCAAAGGCAGAATTGGACTCCCCACTCCCACACCCCAAGTTGGTGCGCTCACACCCGGGAGCCACCGGACCTGCTGACCCAGGGTCTCAGTGGGACTCCATGGGAGGGTCGGCCTTGCTAAAGGGGTGCCTGTGGCCGGCAGAGAGCGGGGCCTGGGAATTCTGCCCCAAAGCCGCACTCTGCCTGCCTGCCTGCGGGTCCCGGCGGTCCCTTCCCTACCTCAGCCGATTTGGAGCTGCCAAAGGGAAGTCTCTGGGCTGGGACCTGGGCAGAGCCGCTCTTCACGGCGCCGCACAGACACGCCATCTCCACGTTAACCGAGGGAGCGCACCCAGAGAAGCCACACATGTGGGCAAACACTCCGAGTTCCTCCATAAAACTGGAGTCCTATAAAAACCGGCCATAAGGGAGCCGGAAAGGGAGGAAGGAATGTATTAAACCTCTTTCAGGTTGGCTGCTTGCGTCTCATTAGGCCTGTGGGCACAGGGACACGTGCCTGCATCACGGCTCGCCTAAAGCCCGTGGGCTTAGTAAAAGCCTTGTTTTCTTTTTCTGACCCAAACCAGTCAGCAAAGGGGAAGTATTCTTTTGCTGTTGCTTTGGTAGCTTTTAATGACATGCATTTCTCCCCTCCCCCCACTCCCGGGAGCTCGCTCAACAGGTGGAATGACTGAAAAAGGCGTAATTCGGGGTCAGATTCTTCCCTGGGTGCGCTGCTCCCACACGTGGGGCTGTGACGTCATTGGACGCTGCGTGGTGTGGCTTCATTTCTTCCTTTTTCAGAACTGTACTTAATTTACGGTGTTTTATTTGGGTCAGTGGGAAAGGACTGGCCATTAGTTGTTTTGGCAAAGGCTCGGTTATGCCTGAAAAAGGAGCACGGACTTCGCATGTTATATAATCACGCTGAGCCGCCTCTGGGAGGCCTCCAAGCCCTGCGGGTCGGTCTCGGTTGTGCATGTCTGGACACAACCTGGACCAGAGTTTCTATTTTCTGCGGCGGGTGGGGAGGCTGTGACACAGAGCTGAGTTTAACTGTGCAGTTGACTTGCTGTGGGACAGCTCAGAGGGAGGGCTGATGGACCCTGGAATCCCACGTTAACCTCGGGGCGCTGCTGGGGCTCTGCGGCTCCCAGACCCCTGTACCCTCTGCTGTAAAAATAATTTCGCAAGATTCTGGGTGAAAAATCTATGGACGATTTTTCATGTTTGTCTGCTGAATTGTTTAAGTAACACGCATACAGAAGGTGCACAAATCATAAATACACACGTCGACAGATGATCACAGCGAATATAGCCATGTGTCCACTCCCAGGGCCAGAGTGGAAGCACCCAGGAGCTCTCCTGCTCCCTGCCCCCCACACTTCCCCGGGGGAGACCACTGGCACCCTTACGGGCAAGTTTTCATTTTGCTTTTCTCATTCTGAATCATAATTGTCTCAAAGGGCTCTAACAGCCCCATGTTTTTAAACTATAGATCGAGGATGGGGCATCACTGAGTCAGGTGCCATTTGTGCCCAGGTCACAGCCATCCCCTGGGCATACAGGGGGCAGGGCATGCCTTTTTTGCAAGGCCCTCATCTATGTAAGCAATTCGACTAAAGAAAAAAATACTACCACACTCACGGTGCTACATGAGGCAGGGGCTTTATCGTGAAGTTATAATAATGGTGAGAGAAGGGGACGACCGTGTTTGCTTACTGTCCAGCCCCTGCACCTGGAAAGTCTGAGTACTTACTGTCCAGGCAGCATCTCCCCGCCTTGGGTCCAGGAAACCGTTCTTCCTGTTCGTCACAGGCCCTGTGTCTGGCTAACGGCACGTCTCCCCGCCACAAGGAAGGAGCGATGCTGCGGCTCACAAATGGCTCCGGTTCTTCTGAACCGCGAAACAATGCGACTCTTCCTGCCGCTTCCCGATTCCATTTGCTTAGTTCTGGTGACGTGTATTTAAAAAAAGATTCTGCAAATTGTTAAGGGTGACCCAAATGTAAGTTTATGTTTTTTTAAAAACAAGGATGTGTGTGTGTGTTTGAAACGTTTGCAGGTACTGACTGTCTCACTGGGTTCTTCTGAGTCATAATTTCAATTCACTCTCTTTTGCGTCATAATTTAGAATCCGTGCTGATTCTATGATTTGAAACCTGTGTCCTGAGTCTAGTGAAGGGCACATGGCCCTTCTTTTGTTTTCCTTTGTTCTTCTTAGTCTGATCCTTGACTTTGAGTCCCTGATTCAGGCCTGCCCCAAGCACTAATCTATGTGTCATATTTGCCTTGAATTAGAATAATTCTTCCTATTTTTCTACCCCCAGAAATGTACTATCAAGTCTATCAGTCTTGATTATAAGGCACCCCCACCTACTCACCTGGGTAAAAGAAGTGGGTGGTGAATGAGGTCCCCATTCACCCACATACACCACCAGCCCGGGCCCTGCAGCCTACTATGTCCTCATGACATTTTTTCCATTCAATATATGTATATTTTTTATTATTCCAGCCTTCTCTTGTTTCCTGTTCCTCACACCAGCCTCCTCTACACTGGAAGAATACCTAATTATTTTTAAAAATATATTTTGCTTACCGACGGACATATTCCGTGTTCCCTCACATCAAAAGACCTCCCTGAGTGGGACAGATTACTTTCTCCATTTGTTAAATCTGAAAGCGGAGCATGGGAAGCATGTCTGAATTACCGAAGTTCGGCGTCTTTGGTTTAGCTCAGGGAGACGTGGCCAGTGGAAGTGCAGGGTCCCCGGGTGCCATGTGAGAGCAGCAGCCGGGGACCAGGTGCAGCGTCAGGCGGGCCATGTCTGTGCCGTCATAGTCACTTTCATGATTTGCCTCTCACAGCTTCCCATGTGTTCATGTCCTGGGGCTCTTTCTCTGTTGCTTGAGTTTATTGTCGCAATGCTCTTAAAACCATGAAAGGAATCTGCATCCATCTCCATACAGCTTGACCAGGCCCCTAAGTTTATCTTTGAGGATGAGCCACAGGCAAAAATATGTCACCTTTCTTTCCATTCAAGATATTTTTACAACATTTATTTGAATGCCTTTCTGTTTGTGGTTGCCATGGGACAAAGGTAGCCACGGGGGACATTAGACAAAGAGGGAGAACTTGTTCCCTGAATGAATGTGTGGGCAGCAGAGGTGACACCAAGAGGGGGGGCACAGCCTGGGTGCCTTGGCTGCCCCCGCTGAGTGGCAGAGGGTGGTGTCGGGAAGCGCAGGTGTTGCGTTGGCCCAGGAGACCAGCGCACCCGGTGGCATCCGTTACTCACTGGCAGGACCGAAAAGGAACGAGGGAGAGAGGGCCAGGGGGCTGTTTTATGCTGGGCATCACTTTTCTTGGAATTCTGCGGAATTACTGTAGAGTGATCACTGAACAATCCCACTCCTATTCATCCCAACGGGGCAAATAAGAAAGGAAATAAGAGAAAGGAACCATCAGTCCCACTCACTCACAAGGAAAGGCCTGACATGATTGTACAAATGGAAAAGCGTGAAACTGTTCACACATCTCATCCCACTGGGCAGCCTGCCACGAGGGCTCAGTGGCGGGGCTGCAGCCGGCCAACGGACCGAGCAGGGAGGCCGATGGCGGGGTCAGCAGAGCAGCGAGCATCGGCATTTCCCCTTTGCTTTCTGGAAGCCATCCAGCGGCAACAAGGAGAATGAAAATAAATCATTTTTGGTGAAACTAGGAAATGGGCATCGTCTCTAGATTCCAAACGGTGTAAAAGGCTGCCAAGTGCAGCTCGGTTACCAGGAGGAAGGGGAACTGGAGAGAGAGGCTTTCTCGGGGAGGATGACGCTGGGTAGACCTAGGTGACAGCCAGCAAAAAACACACCAAGCACTTAGGAAGGTGAGAGGCATGTCCTGAGGGCTAAAGCCTTTGCCCTGGGTGACAGATTATATTATTTGTTCAGAATATTTACTGGCCGTCCCCAGCAGTCTCTTACCTACCAGCCCGACCTTCTAGCCCCTCACTGAGCAGGGCTGGCCCCGCTGAAGATGGATATTCCACTCCACTGGCCTCGGGCTCGGCCATGAACCTTGCTTTGGCTAATGATGTGTGAGCAGAGGGACAGGTACCACTTTTGAGAGGGAGCTTTAAAGAGCCACCACGTCACGTGGCCTATGGCCTGCCCCTTCCTTTCCCTCTGCCACAGCCCAGCGAAGACCTGGATGGGGATATGAATTAAGAGGCTGTGTGTCTGAGCCAGTCAACCCACAGGTCAACAGCTGCAGAATGAGTGAGAAATAAATCTGTGTTGTCAGCCACTAAGATTTTGGGGCCATTTGTTCCCACAACATACCTTAGGCTGAACTAACTGATATGAATCTTTTCAACAGGAGGTGGGGCGGTTGTGATGAGCTGGGCTTGTAGCAGAAGGCTCCTTGGATCTGGGTCATTCAGAGCGGAAGCCATAGATCTGCTCAGAGTCGCACAGAGCCGTGTCTGAGGAAAAAGCCTGTCGCTGCAGCAGCCAGCCTGGAAAACAGGGGAACGTACTAATTTCATCAATGCTGAGAACAGGGCACTGGTAGCTGTTGGCTAAAGAAATAGAGGACTGAGGTTAGTCAATCAGGTTATAACTATGAAGAGCAAAATAAGACAACAATAAATACCTTCCTAAATATTAGAAAAACAGCATGAAAAATGCACACACACACACAGACCCACAAAGAAGTGTACATGTAATGAAAGGCGTCTTAAAACACGATGAAAACAGAAACAACAAGTGATATAGAATGAGACCCAAATATACAAACGGAAGGAAAAGACTCAGATTTGATGACTGTGTTGGCAGACATGGAGGTGGCCGCACGACCTGGAGGGATGAGGGACCTGTGACTTGCTTCTAACCAACAGAATACGGCAAAGGTGACGGAATGTAACTCCCATGATTTTGTTATGTTTTGTAAGACTCCGTCTTGCTGGTCGACTCCATCTACACACATTCCTTACTGACTTAATGTGTTAGCCAGCCATGTTGTAAGCCCTTGAGAACAGGACCCACAGGTGGCCTTTAGGAACTGGGTACAGCCTCAAGGAGTGGAGGGTGGCTTCCAGCCACAGCCAGCTCAATGCTGGGACCCCAGTCCTACGACCATAAGGAACGGAATTCTGCCAACAACCTAAGAGAGCTTGGAAGACTGTTCTTCCCCAGTGAAGCTTCCACCTCAGCCAATACCCTGATCGCAGCCTGGTGAGACCCTAAGCACAGGAACCAACTAACGCATACCTGGACTCCTGGCCCACATAATGGGCAGCGTATCTTCATTTTAAGTGTCCCTGAGCTGATAACTTAGATTAGCCCACGAAGGAAACCTCAGCAAATTCCCAAAGTTAAAATATTATAGACAAAATTCTCTGATTACAAATGGAAGCAACCTAGATATTGATAACAAGAAAAGCCCCTACTACCTAGGAATGAAAAACAGAAAACAAACAAACCAATAAAATCTGTAACTTTTGGCTCAAAGAGGAAATACAAATTGAAATAGAGAAGATATATAGAAAATACAAGGAATAGAAAACCCACATATCAGGACTATGGGATACAGCTAAAGCAGCTTTTAGAAGGAAACTTCATAGCCTTTCATGCTTATATCAATAAACAATGAGTGGCAACAAATTAAGCATCTTAAGCACAACTTATGCTAGGAAATAAAAAAAAAAGAAGGAGTACAATAATAAAGGCAGAAATAAACAAATTGGAAAACAGAACAGCAGTAGCAGATACCAATACATACAAAATAAATCTACGGAAAATACAATAGAATAGACAAATGGATAGCTGAATAGTTAGTTCACAGGAAAGGAAATACACCCAGTCTTTAGTGTGCTCTGAAAAGATGTTCCGCCCTTCTGCTACCATCAGGGAAATGTCAAATAAAACCACACCTAAGTGCCATCTTTTACTTATCTGATTGGCAAACATTCAAACACTTGATGACACACTGTGTTGGTGAGGCCTGGAGGAAAAAACTCTCTTTCACAGTTCTAATGAGTGTGAAAAATCGTGCTATCTTGGTGGATGGGAATTTGGAAATATCTAACAAAATGACAACTCCAAAAACCTCACCAATCCACTTCCAGGATTTCATCCTGCGGATATGTTCCTACAGGAAGAACAAGTTTATTCCTTGAGGTATCGCTTGTCATAGCACAATATTAGTAAAAGCCTCAGTGCCTGTGTTCGGTAAGCTATAGTCATCTGTGAAATGGTGTGCTATGCAGCTGCAAATCAGAGGAAGCTCCATAAATGCCGGGATGGAGAGCTCTCCGAGATATAACGTTAAGTGAAAAGGGCAAGGTAAACAATAGTGTGGATACCCTAACTGGTTTGGCTCAGTGGACAGAGCGGCGGCCTGTGCAGTGAAGGGTCCCAGGTTTGATTCTGGTCAGGGGCATGTACCTTGGTTGTGGGCACATCCCCAATAGTGGGTGTGTAGGAGGCAGCTGATCTATGTTGCTCTCTCATTGATGTTTCTCTCTGTCCCTCTCCCATCCTCTCTGTAAAAAAATCAATAAAATATATATATTTTTTAAAAAGAATGGTGTGGAGACTATGTTACTAGTTATATGAAAATAGTGGGCTAAGTGGAAAAAAGATATCCTATATAATAAAAGGGTAATATGCAAAGCGACTGAACAGCAGAACAACCGGTCGCTATGATGTGCACTGACCACCAGGGGGCAGACGCTCAATGCAGGAGCTGCCCCCTGGTGGTCAGTGCACTCCCACAGGGGAAACACTGCTCAGCCACAAGCTGGGCTGACAGCTGGCAAGTGCAGTGGCCTGCCTCCACAGTAGCGCTAAGGATATCCGACTGATAGCTTAGGCTAGCCGTGGGCAAACTATGGCCCGCGGGCCGGATCCCCCCCTCGGGCACTACGGCGCGCGGGCTGGATCCGGCCCGTTTGAAATGAATAAAACTAAAAATAAAAAAGACCGTACCCTTTTATGTAATGATGTTTACTTTGAATTTATATTAGTTCACACAAACACTCCATCCATGCTTTTGTTCCGGCCCTCCGGTCCAGTTTAAGAACCCATTGTGGCCCTCGAGTCAAAAAGCTTGCCCACCCCTGGCTTAGGCTCAGGGAGTGAGCCTAAGCCTTCAGTCAGACATCCCCTGAGGGCTCCCAGACTGCAAAAGGGTGCAGGCTGGGTTGAGGGACGCCCCCACCCTCCAAGTGCATGAATGTCATGCACCGGGCCTCATAATTCCTTGTGTGAGCAGTAAAAAATTCTGAAAGGGATATTCAAAATGTAATAGCTGTGGTTCCTTATTTGGAAGGATTAGGGACTAGGGAGATAGGGCATTACACATTTTTGTACTTCTGTGTTTTGACCCATGTAAAAATCTCATGTAATAAAAATATTTTAAATAATTTTTAACATGTTATTATTCATGTATAGAAGTACCACTGGGTTCTGTGTGTTGATCGCTCATCATTTATTAGTTCGAGGACTTGCTGTGTAGACAATTGTGTCATCTCAGAGACAGTTTGGGTTTTTTTCCTTTTTAATTTGTTTGGCTCATAATTCCTGTGTGAGCAGTAAAAAATTCTTTCTTTTTCTGGCCTTTTTGCAGTGACTAGAACTTCCAGTGCTGTGCTGAGTATGAGTAGTGAGCGTGGACATCCTTGCCTTGTTCCCAGTCTTAGAGAAAAGGCATTTGGTTTTCAGCACGAGGTAGATGCTGATGGCAGGTTTTTTGGAGACACTCGATACCAAGTTGGGTGAGTTCTTCTCATTCCTAATATGCTGAGAATTTGCAGGGTTTTTTAAAATCATAAATTGGTGTTGGATTTTGTCAAGTGCTTTTTCTGATATGATGATGTGATTTTCATATTTTACCCGGATTGTACTGATTGATTTAAAAAATATTAAACCAATCTTGCAAACCTCGAATAAATCCCACTTAGACATGGTGTATAAATCTTTCTATACATCACTGTATTGAATTTGCTAAATTTTTTTGAAGATTTCTACATCTGAGCTGCTAAGACATATTGGTCTATAGTTTTATTTTTTGTACTATTTTGTTGTTGTTTTTAAATATATTTTTATTGATTTCAGATAGGAAGGGAGAGGGTGAGAGAGATAAAAACATCAATGATGAGAGAGGATAATTGATCAGCTGCCTCCTGTATTTTTGGTTTTGATAAGAGAATAATACTAGTCTCATAAAAGAAGTTAGAAAGTGTTCTCTCCTTTGCTGCTCTCTGGAAGAGATGGTACCACAATAATGTATGTAAGAGTGTTTTGCAGCTGTTAATGCACTTGTTTAATAGTTATTGAGCATCAACTCTATGCCAGGTAATGCTACCCTCAGCCAAGTCCTGCCCACTGCACACCAGCACTTGGCTCTATGCACCCCGTGAGCTTTGCATTCTTGACAGTGAATCTCACACTTCCTTTCACCAGCACGACAGGGCCATCCGAGTCCTCCACACCCACCGGGCTTTTCCAAACTTGCAGGACTTGGAACATCTTTGTCACTTCCTGGCCCCTGCTTTTGCTCAACCAGGATAGCCTGCCTCTCCCTCCCTTCTCATCCTCCAGCCCCCGGACCCCACGATTGTGACTGTAGATACCTGTGTCCCCCTTAGTTCATTCAAACACTGCTGACTTGTCATCCCACTGGACCTGTAAGGCATGGGAGGGCAGGAACTGAGTTTTTATCTTCTTCATACCGCAGCGTTCACTTAGCACCGTGCCTGAGCGAAGTGGCCACTCTAACAACACAATCATTTTTTTTTTTTTTTTGCTAAATGTATGAACAGCCCCTAAATCCTAATGTTTTGCATTCAACCTCTTTTTCCTTTTTTTTTTTTTTTTGTTCTCTCCCTTGGGGGCTCATTCCATACATCCAACCATCTGCTCTGTGCATGAGACTCAGACATCTCATTCGCACGGTTGTGTTCAAATATAACTTATTCTTTCCTCCCAAATGAGCTCCATTTAAAATGTGGTGTAGTGCCTTTTCTGCCTCCTATGAGCGCAGAACATTCATGTTGCTTTTCGACCTCTGGAATCACAGGTCCCAGCGGCTGCCACGTCCTATGAATTGCCCCTCTCTCCAATGCCTTCTGTTTCATTTCTGCCTCACCTCCTGCACGGCTACTCTATTAGCCTCCGAACAAGTCTCCTCTGGCCCCCTTCCCTCGCCACTCAGCTCCGCTACAGAACAGGCTCCCACAGCAACCACCAAGCCATTACCTGGCTAGTGAAACTTCTAGGGTCTCCAGGGTCTTCTGCCACATGGGCTCTTCCTCAAGTGTTACCCTCGTCTGCATTCCCAGCCTGTCCGCCTGGCCCCCTCTGCTGGAACAGGACCCCTGGGTAGCAGGATCATGATGCCTGCCCTCCAGTTGCCCTTGACCTAATCCTGTAAAGAAAGGAGGAGCTACACTTCCTGCCAATAGCACTGCACACAGTGTGACTGCTGGAGGACCACTGCCACACTCAGTAAGTTCTTCTCAAAGTAGTCATTGACTGACTGATGAGAAGACAGAAGGTAAAGTGTAAAACAAACAAGGTGAACGGCGAGGGCAGTCGTCTAGGAAGCGACTGACCAGAGTACTAAGGAAATGCCAGTGTTGCAGATGAGGTGTTGGGGAAATGAAAATAAGAAAAACATTTATAAACTAAAAAGGGACAAAGACTTTTTTAAAAAGGAAGGAAAGATAATAAAGTTTATCTCTTGGCAATGGAATGTTTTAATTTACAGTTTTAATTCTGGCTTCTGGATTTGGCTTCAAGCCTAAATATTTTGTTTCCTCATTTCTAGACCAATGCAAGTGTCTCTTTCTTTGCCTTTTTATAAAGTAACTATATCTACATAGTGTGAAGTAGCATCACCATGAAGTATGAAAATAGAAATCAGTTCTGGAATAGACATTTCCCAGTGTGTCCAGGAAAGAACTTTCGAAGGGTGTATTCACGAATACACAGCTGATTTTACATTCGTCCCCTGCCAAGATGTAGGAATCATGTACACAACACATAGTAAGACTTTCAGAGGAGCCTGTCTTTACAAAGGAATTTTAATGCAAGTTCCGTTTCTTCTTCCTATGACTTTAAATAGACCGAAGACCTCGGCTTATTGGTTTATTATTTACTCATTGTATTGTTTGATTCTATAGCCGTGTGTAGAATACAAAAATATAACCATGGAACACATGGGTGGTAACGGGGTCTGCACTCTTTATGTGATGTGGATTTAGAGACCATGAATCAGGAAGGAAAGTCTCTGATTTTTCTCCATCTGGAAACCACCTCGGGTGCCCGACAGGAGGAAATCGTGACGCTGACATTACAACATGACGAATACTATCTATTAATTTCTCCTGTTTTACTCAGAGTTAAGGTTTCTTTTTAAAGTATTATTGCTTTCTATATAACGAATAGTTTAAAGAAAATGATGTTCATATTTTAAGAAAAAAATAAGAAATCCCCTTATAACCCTGACCTAGATAGGGTAACTACAAATCCACCAGGCGTAGATTTAACCAGATCACCTCTCCCTGTCTTAATGCCAGAGGAAGAGGCGAGATAGGGAAGCAGCCTGGTGGGCAGATGAAAACGAAGGGGATGAGACAAACACCAATCTCCTCCCATCTGAGCCCCATACAGCTCCTTCCAAAACATGTAAACCTGCTGTCAGACTAACATCATGTGAGCTGATTTGTGCAAATGATTGCAACTACTTTATAATTAAACATCTAGGGAATTACAGATGTGAAATAGATATCTCTGTACATACCGGGGGTTTAATTACATCCTGGATTAAAAGAAATTTTGACCCACGATTGAAAACAGATGGTCAATCACCTCGGGTCCCAATGGTCGCTTTGTAAGCAAGTGACACTGGATTCTGTGCCTTCAAGAACATTTTCCTCCACCTCATTGTTTTGCCAAATACTCATTAAAGAAGAAACACAAAGAGCTACACTGTTGGGTCTCTCCTGGGTTTCTTGAATGTTGGAAATCAGCGGATTAGCCATGTTTGATTGGAAAGCTGTCTTAAGCATGCACCCTTGTGATTCGCCCCTAACCTGAAAGGAAACAGCTGACTTACTAAATCACCGCGTTACTGCTTGCTCTTTATTCCTACTTGTGAAACTCCCAAATCTGGAATTTAGATTATGATTTGTCTCGTTTTCTACCTTATGTTTTTAACTTTATGCAAATGAGCCAATCGTGTGAGAAGGGGATTTATTAGATATTCTTATCCCTATATTGTTGGGGAGACAGTGAGAACCCCCCACCCCAATAAGATACAACGATGTGTTTGCACTGAGAAATACACAAACAATTCTTGTTAATACTTTGTTGACTTGATTGTTACAGAACACAGAAGGAACTTGAATTTCCGTCCTCACCAATGAATTAGGTTCTTCCTGTAAGAGAGGGACCTCTGGTAATTGCGCACATGCGTGGGTTGAGCCTCAGGACTCCACAGGGGCTGGGGGTGGGGGGCAGTGATGTGAGCACAATGTCCGCACGCATGCCTCGCCGTCTAGAAGGAAAGATGGACTTTAAACAAAGTACTCATCGTCAACAAAGAATTAATTACAGTTGTGCAAAATCATGCAAAGCAGTACAGCCTGTTGGAACATCCTGTAGCTGAAGGAGAAATAACCGGCAAAGCTTCTGAGGTTAGCAAAACCTCGGCACATTCCAGGAACTAAAGGAATCCCAGTGTGGCTGCAGCACCCAGAACCAGGATGTGGTTGCAGCGAGAGGCAGCAGCCAGATCACAGGGGCCCAAGGCCATGCCACAAGTTGGGATGCGAGACTGTGGACAATGGGAAGCAATTGATAAGTTTTTATGTTAAAAAAAAAAGTGACCAGTGTTTAGGGAGTTCACACTATTAGTATAGAAGCTATTCTGGACAAACGTTGATACGTGTTGTTCTGGAATCAGAACAGCCAAGTCTTATCGTTTGAGAGGTACATTGCATAAGGCCATAGGTGCCACTGCTGGTTGTCCTCTGGTGGCTCTGGGCAAGTCAACTGAAAACCTCTGGGAAGGATTCCCCATTCCAGATGCCATGAATAACATTCCAGACTCAGGGGAAGAGGCACAACATCAACAGGACTTCGGAAGGAGCTGACTCCAGCCCTCATGGAAGACCTTGAGCCGTTCAAGACTTCAGTAGAGCAAGTACTAGTAACTGCAGATGTGGCAGAAATGGCAAGAAAACTAGAATCAGAGGTGGAGCCGGAAGCTGGGACTGAATTTCTAGGACCTCATGATGGAACTTTAATGGGTGCGGAGTTGCTCTTTATGGATGAGCAGGGGAAGTGGAGATGGAACCCTCGCCTGGTGCAGGTGCTCTGGAGGGTGTTGAGTGACAACCGACATTTGTAATATGACATAAGCTTAGTTGATAAAGCAGTAGCCGGGGTTTAGAGGAGAGAAGTGCTGTGGGTAAATGCAATCAGGTCACATCGCATGCTGCAGAGAAATCATTCATGAAAGGAAGAGTCAGCCAAAGCGCCAACTTCACTGTCGTCTGATTTTAAGGAATTGCCACAGCCACCCCAACCTTCAGCAAGCACCACCCTGACCAGTCAGCAGCCATCAACATCGAGGCAAGACCCTCTGCCAGCGAAAAGCTGACCCCTCACGGAAGCCTCAGCCTCAGCCTCAGCTGATGGTTAGCATTTCTTTTTTCTTTTTCTTTTTTTTTTTAGCAATAGAGCATTTTTAAATTGAGGTACATCCATTCTTATTTTAGACACTAGAGGCCCGATGCACTAAATTCGTGCAAGGGGCTCAGCCCTCGCAGCCCCAGCTTCATCTGGAGGTCGCCCGGAAGGATGTCTGGAAGGTCATTCGGCTGGCCGGTCTAATTAGCATATTATGCTTTTATTATTATAGATAATGCTATTGCACACTTAATGGACTGCAGTATAGTGTAAACATAACTTTTATAGACACTAAGAAACCAAAAAATTTATGAGACTTGCTTTATTTAGAGTGTCCCTTTATTTATTTATTTTAAATATATTTTTTATTGATTTCCTACTTGTGAAAATCCCAAAGCTGGAATTTAGATTATGATTTAGAGAGGAAGGGAGAGAGAGATAGAAACATCAATGATGAATCATTGATCGGTTGCCTCCTGCACACCCCACACTGGGGATCGAGCCCATAACTTGGGCACATGCCCTGACTGGGAAGCAAACGATGACCTCCTGGTTCATAGGTCAATGCTCAACCACTGAGCCACACAGACCAGGCTAGATTGTCCCTTCATTGCAGTGGTCTGGAACCAGACCTGCAATATCTTCGAGGTAAGCCTGAAATATCCTTGAAACCAACGTTCACAGCACAACCTTTCTACGACACTGCTACAGGAGGGACAGCCTCAGCCCCAGCCTCCTCCGGCGAACCCTGATCGCTGCCGTGATGTATGCACAGGATCCTGCCTGTCACAGGGAACCGAGCGAGAGCCAATTAGTGATGTTTGCACAGGGCCTTATAAAAATACACCCGTCAAACGGCACACTGTCATGGAGGGCAGGGCCACTCATTAATAAAACTCCTACCCAGGATCAAGTTCTCTGGATAGTGTAAAAAAAATCTCATTAATCTCATTAATTCAGAACCCACTTTGGAACTGGCAATAATTCAGACCTGGTAGATGTGATTCTTGTTCAGTAGAATGGTCACTGTTCAAAATAGAAGGCAGAACCCAGAATGACTGTATTAAATAGTTACGGGACAGTAAACTGCTGTGAGTTTAATTTTACTCTTTCTGGAACTTTAGGTTTTATATGTAGTATACAAGGCATACACCTCTATTTATTTTTGAATATTACTTACTGTTTAGACTTTTTACCAGTTAAGACACCCCTCACTTTGTCTTCCAGGATGTCTTTCCCTCTCCTTCCCCCCTCACTTCCTTCACCTGCAAACCCAAAGCCCCAGGGAGCACGTGACTGACCACAGACCCACCTGTCACCAGAGGGAAAGAAAATTCAGGGGCCAGAGGCTAATCCACACTGTGTCAGTGAGGTTTCTGTATAAAATTAAACACAAAGCAGGAAAAAGATGCAAGTGTATGTTAAAAAGTAAAAGCACACATTCATTTCAAATACATCTCCTGGCATTTGCTATTTCCTCATTTTTAATAAACATCTTACTGGGTATGGTTGTTATGGTTCAACACAAATCCCCTAGAGGCAGAAAATGCTCCCTGCCCGACAAATCATGATATTACACAGTTCAGTGCAACGGCTCTGAACACTTTTTGGCTCCAGAAATTGCATCCCATAATCAGGTAAATTTCACTCATTTCTCACTTAGGTTTCATATAATCTACCTAGGAACTCTATTCACCATATTTGATCATCAGTGCTGTCTCATTTTTTTTCACCTAACCTGTGTGTGTGTGTGTGTGTGTGTGTGTGTGTGGTGGGGGGAGGGATTGCAGGGAAAGTTGTTAATAAGAGACAGAACTTTCTTTTACTTCCAGATATCTCTTGATTGAAACCTCTGATTTGTTCCTGGATTATATTTGTTCCTGAATTCAAAAATAGCATTGAATTAAAAGGTAAACTTGGGATCTTAAATATAGCACGTCAAGCACTAACATGCACATGGACACCATGGGCCCTGAGCAGGAATCTGTCTCACAAAGATACTGCATGTGAAATTCCCTGAGGTGGGAAGGTGAAAGCAAGAACATAGGAAAAACCAGAGGAGCCAAAGTCCCGGGTGCATGGTCTTGGGTGGGAACAGTCTGCTATTCCCTTGGATCATTTTCCTACGACACGTGGCTTAGCAAGCAAGGTGGGGAGGAGAACACCCAGCGAGATAGTGAATAAAGTCTTCTCTCTTCTTCCATAACAGTAAGTGTTCCCCTCTGAGCTATCACTCGTTCTCCATTGTCAAAAGAAAATAAGACTACCCATCTCTTCTGCTGATTTGGTTTCTGAAACAAGGAGTGGAGTGGCCCTTAGAGTGACCACCTGGTGCCCCCTTTGACTCTGGATGCTTTGGGAGGCATCTAAAAGTCAAAACCACTGTGCCTGCCTGAAGCTACACTATCAGCGGAAAGGTAATGAAGTAGCGATACTGACTTTTAACCAACACATTAGGATGAATGTATTCAAAAGGTGCTTATCTACTCAAAGTAGTTACGTAGAACAGGTACAGATGCTCCTGCACGTAGGGTGGGCTATATCTTGATAAACCCATTGTAAACTGAAAATATCGTAAGTTGAAACTGCATTAACACACCTAACCTACCGAGCATCATAGCTTAGCTTCGTCCACCTGGCATGTGCTCAGAACACATACATTAGCCTACAGTTGGGTACGATCTTCTAAAGCAGTGGTCAATATGAATACCCAGTTCCAGGGCTCAATCACATTTTCCAGGTTTTGATTGCACTTTGAAATGACTTATTTTCAACAATAGGTGGCGTTTCATAGGTTTTTGGCTCGTTGAAACGCATTGGCTATGTGAAATAATCTCTGCTACATATTTTAAAATGAATACAAACCATTAAGATTCATAAAGTACTTTAGTAATTGACAGAAGTTGTATCTGCCATATTTATGATCACAATGAACATTCTAAGAGATTATCCAAAAGAAGCAGCTGTAATGTACTTTCTGGAAATATGTGTAAGGATAATGCATTTTTCGTGTTGTGTGTGTGTGTGTGTGTGTGTGTGTGTGTTTTGTACTTTTCTACTTATTTTCAACTTGTAAATTGCTATGCAGTTACTTTTTAAAAACACGTATCTGCTTTTATTTAACTCTTTATGATCACAGAGTTTACAAATTCTATAGATGTGCCTGTTTATATTTGCAATGACCTTTATCTTCACTAGAAGTAAAATGTAAAAGATTAAAAATTTGAGATAAGTATTGAAGTGATCAGGGCTCATTAAGTTCCGTTATCTGAAGTTATTGGCAGTTAGCGTCTCCATAACACACACACACACACACACACACACACACACACACACACACCACACAGCATTCAATTACTTACTTAAACCTAAGCGTTCAGCCTGAGAAAAACAAAAGTAAAACTGGATTATCTCGAAATAATTAGAAGACAGGTGAATTTAGTATTTGGGGATGGAGCACCAGGAAAGGGGGACCTGAAACGTTCCTTTAACACACAAGGTGTTCAAGGCGATGATGACACAAGCATTTACACAGAGCTGAGAAGCTCGGAAAGCACTGCCCACAGGCTGAGCCCACCTGCACTGTGATATGGGAAGGCAAAGTATTGTTATTGCTTCGAGTTATTAATGAGAAAGTGGGCTGAGAGGAATAAGTAAGGCTCACCCAGCCAGGAAGTGACAAAGCTGGGCTGTGAACTCCACGTCAACTGACCTTACGTCCGATGGCCTTTTCTCAATACCATGTCATCTTCACACTTGGGTTGCTATGAGAAAATGGGGTATCTCAGCTAAATTTATAGACCATGACACAGAAGAAGGGTGTAGTAAAAACTCCGAGTTTAATATATACATCCTATCAGGATTACAGACTGTGTGAAGTGTTTTTATAAGTGGAATTATTTAGAATGTTCCAAGAGAATTGCAAATCAAAGAAAACGCGATCAATTCTCTTTTAAAAAGAAAACCTCTTGTAAGTTTTTTGTGTTTTCTTTTTTTCAATATTAGGCATTCTGATAGAAGACATGCCTAGATTCACTCATCAAACGAATATTGTACTTTTGTTTTCCCATAGAAAGGATAAACTATAGCCTTTGGCGTAGGTTATTTCAATAGGAATTAAAGATTAAAGTGGGCAAGACTTTTAAGTTGTTTTTGTTTTAATGAAAACATGGTTTTTGTTTGTTTACTCTTCTATCTGTGGGGGCAGATACACGTTTAAATTGAGCGATGTGTGTATGCACTTGTCTCTGAAGATGAAGCTCACAATAGGTAGAAATGGAAATGAGAGATTAGTAACTTTGCCGATCAGAATCAAAGATAACACCAAGTGGTCACTAAAAGGGCCACTCCACTGCTTGTTTCAGAAACCAAATCAGCAGAAGAGATGGAAAATCCTGTTTTCTTTTAAAAATGAAGAACAAGTGAGGGCTCGGAAGGAAACACTATCATGGAGGAGGAGAGAGACCGGTGTTTGTTCTTCAATTGTCTAGAGAAGAAATGGAGACTGCACCAGAGCAAAGGTGTGCCCTCAAACAGTCCTGCCAGGTGCATTTAATTAGTGAGATCCTTGCTGTATAGAAGTGATACAGTTTGTCTAACTTGTCACTTTGATTCTCTGCAAAGGAATATGACACTTAGGCACCAATTCAGAGCCCTTCCATCTGCATGTCTTTCTTTTCCTACAACTTGTAGAAAAACAGTCACTTGTGACAAAGGACACAAATGGCGAGGTGTGGAATTAGAGGGCTGACAGAGACCCCACAAATCATTCAGTGTCATTTACTCCATGTATTGCTGGATTTGCCCACCTCCAGAATTTGAAACTAATACAGAACATTTGTATTTCAAATAGGGCAGGATGAGAATTACACTTATGAAAATGAGGAGAATGTTTATGGAAAATTTACAGAGTATGTTGGTCTATTTCTGTCAACTACAAAGATTGTTTACAAAAGGAAACTGAAAATAAAATGGCCTGTGCTTGCCAGCTTTTCTTGGGAAGCACAGTAATAATAGTGACTATTGCCCTAAAAGGAAAGACTTCGTTTTGTGCGTGGCCCTTCATTGGTTTATTAGATACCCATAAGCTAACTCACCAACTTCTGTGATTATTTTTGTTTGCTTCTCAACAAGATAAAACCATGGGTTTGTTATCACGACTCCGCAGACACATTACAAGAATTACTAAGGTGTTATTTTTCGAGAGCTTGGAATACATTGTGGGTCTGCAATTTTGGCATATAAAGTAGATAAATGAATAAGTTAAGCCTCTTGATACTCCACTTTTTTTTTTTTAAATCACTAGCAGTTGGGTGGAGTTACTGGATTGTTTTTTCATTTTACCTTTTTTTTTTTTTTTCCCTTGAAAAATCAAATCAGCAGGAGAGATGGCTGATCTTGTTTTCACATGACAATGAACAAGTCAGGGCTCAGTTACCATCCACTTTATTCATTTAGAAAATATCTTAATATAGTAAACTGAAAATTACTGTAAGACTTTCCCAAGGATATTTATTTACATTGTTTTTCCTTCTCAGAATTTTATACCCCAGCTATATAATTGTAGCCAAGGTGCACAGTAATTAAACTTACCAAACAAAAAACACGGTCTATTTTTAGCTGAAAATTTAGAATTTCTATAAAGTCTTATAGTTGTAGGTAATCAAAACGAAAGGGGGATTTTTATTAAATGCCTTCTAGATCCAAGTGGCAAGGCTATCCCTCTATTTATTTGTAATCTAGTATTTAAAAAAAACATATTGGTGTATTTTAGTGCTAAATGATGTATAGGGTCACTGGTCAACTTTGTACAGCGTAGTATTTTATTTCTAAATAGAATATGACCCATGTATAGATAGGTGTTATAGATAAAATGTCTCAGGTTTTATAGATTATTATAATTTAAAAAGTCTTAATCTCATGGAAATTGTAATTTCAGACATCTATGGTGGAAATAGAAGTTTACTTGTGATAGGAATCTATGAAACCTATTTTGTAGGATTTATGGAAGCAGAATGTTGAGTGCTCCCTCTCCTGGTTTTACCATATTGGTGAACTGACCTTCCATCCCAAACAGTTGCTGATGGCTGAGAAAACAATTCTGAAGAAACAAATAAGGTCCCATGACATGATATTCTATTTCTGATTTGATGATTACACATCGATTCATAATGGTAAAAAAGGCTATCCATCATTAAAGTTCATTACATCCCAGAATATAATGAGATCTATGAAAAAAATAGAAGATGTTTATAATAAAGTTGATTTGTATCTTTTTAAACAGCCTACTTTATGACAACTTAAGAGAGTAAGAGTAAGAGTAAAGATGATTCTTGGTCTATGTTATTTTCTGGTGCTGCTTTATTCTTGCTGGTGGTCTTAGCACTGCCCTAGGTTTCTTACAGGTAATTCCAAAGACACCTTAATGCTCAAACATGCGTAGTCCAGCAGAGAACAAAACTAGTTTCAACGGAATCACTTGTTATTGTGAAGAAGGAGATGTAAAAATTACTTTGAACTGAAAATTTCAATAACTCAGATTTATATGGGACTTAGTCCTAGAGTTTTATTTTGTTTTCTGAGAAGACTTTAAGTTACTTTTTAAATGTAGTACCTGAACAAAATATTTCCTTTCCACTTACTATGTGTTTTTTTACTTTTAGCTGTCTTTTAAAAGTCTCTGAGGAACCTTAAATTTTACATTAGTTAGCCTAACTGCAGCATTAAGTGTGATTTTGATAATAAACATCTAACATCTAGTAGTTTCAAAGGAAACAAAAAGCAAGTTTCCTACTGGTAAAAGTTATTTTTTAACCCCAGTGACAAAAGAATTATAAAGCTTTTTGGTAAATTATTTCTATTTTAATTGGTTGTCATTTAGCTGATTTAAAAAAATAAATGGGCTGGGCCTTTTTTTGCAAAAATATTACAAAATTTAAGGAATTTGGAATTTTAAAATTTGATTGATTTTTTTAAGAAATTATATCACAAATCAAGATGATAAAGCAAGTATGATAAAATGGACAGCAAGAAATTTCAGCTCCATGACATACTGTTATACACATTTGCAGTAAGGAGTCCACCTTTCAAACCTTCAGATTTTGCATATTCTGAACTTTGCTTTAAATAGGAACTGTAATATTATCATCTTTTTATATCAATATACAGTTTCTCTCTAGCTGATCAGAAGCGATGGCTTCACATACAACTTTTTAATCTTCTTTTATGCTTCAAAATTATTTTCTAACTCAACTTTAAAGGTAGAATCCATTTTTTTTTTTTTTTACTGAGATAACTGAAGATTGATGACTGAATTTGAAGGTACTTTACGGCAAACTGCATTTGCAGGATTGTCAGAGGCATCCTTTTAGAGGATGTTTACTGCATGCGTGTACAGCGCAACTTTTCCAAGTTGGTGCACTTATAACGAAAGAGGAAACAACTGTGGGGGAAATCCTGTTCCAGGTTTTCAGGCAGCCATGTGATTGACACATGATATCACGGGAGGCGTGTCTTGGAGGGGGGAGAAAACCCGCAGGGTCCCTTTGATTTTCCCCCCCCTTATCCGAGAAGTAACAAGTTTAACCTCTGAAGCGGTCCGGTGTGTGGCAAACTGGGCGGTTTGTGCGGAGGAGGGTCTGGCTGCCGGCGTGAGGACCAAATGCTGTTTGTTTAGGCATTGTCGGAGAAGCAATTGTTTAAAACCTGAATTTCCCGTCTCTGCGTATTGATTTCCAATGCGCAGAGGCGTTGCTTGAACGCTGTTTGAACTCTTGGGCATTCCGAAGGGGCAAACGCACTTCGGCAAAAACGTGCAAGATTGCATGTTACTGTGGTTCTCCGCTGACACGCCGACTGTGCGCCGGTCTGTCAATCACCGGGAGCAGCAACAGCCAGCACATGGCAGCGGGCGGCGGGCGGCCCGCCCCGCGTCCGAGCGCCTGGAAACAGGGAAATTAATGTGTTTTTATCTCCAACCCTCGGGTGCAGGCTCCTCGGCTGATGACC
>NW_006290031.1:5556844-5557410 GCF_000327345.1 Myotis davidii | reverse complement strand
TTTTTTTTTTTTTTTACTGAGATAACTGAAGATTGATGACTGAATTTGAAGGTACTTTACGGCAAACTGCATTTGCAGGATTGTCAGAGGCATCCTTTTAGAGGATGTTTACTGCATGCGTGTACAGCGCAACTTTTCCAAGTTGGTGCACTTATAACGAAAGAGGAAACAACTGTGGGGGAAATCCTGTTCCAGGTTTTCAGGCAGCCATGTGATTGACACATGATATCACGGGAGGCGTGTCTTGGAGTGGAGGTGGAGGTGGAGGCAAGGAGCTGAAATTGTGGGGAGCTAGAGTGGGATTGCTCTGCGAGGCATGCGGTGGTTTGCCGAGTGATAGCAGCAGAGTTCCCTGCCCCGGATGAGGAGTAGCTACGGCCGCTGTAAACGTGTCTGAAAAGCAATTTCCAACCTTTGCGTTAGGTAAGAGCCGTTTCCTTCCTTTCCTTCTGTAGGCGTCTTAGGAAAGATAAGGTGAGAAATGTTGGCTTTTGCAAGGAACTGAATGTTTCTTTGAACTCGCTTTATAATGTGGTTGCAATTCGAATTTCCAGTAGCTTTCCCAC
>NW_006290031.1:5536735-5554740 GCF_000327345.1 Myotis davidii | reverse complement strand
CAAACCGGTTTTGGAGAACCCACGGCGGTCCTCAGTGTATGAGCGACTTGTCCGAGAAGGTATCGGCTTAGGTCGTGTTTTCGCTGGGCGAACCGCTTGCCCAGAGCCAGTGAGCATGTTGTGGGGGTGGTGGCGGCGGTGTGTGGGTGGGGGGAGGATTGTACCTGCTGCCCAGGGGGCCTTGCTTCAGGCCAGAGGTGGCTCGCTCACCTTCTGCTGGCCTTCCCAGCCAGCGGGGACTTGGTGACCACAGCGTGCCTGGGGTTTGTACACTCTTCACATTCTTCTCCATCGTGTTTCCTTCCTGTTCTCTGACACTCTGCTTTCCAAGCCCTGGGTTACCAAGTGAGGAGTGACGTGCGGTGGTGACGGGCTGGTTTTTCTCAGCCTTTAGGGCTCCGGGATTGAACCCGGCAGGTTGTGCGCGTGTTGGTCCCCAAGTACAGAGAGGACGAATCAAGCAGAGTCTTGGGAGGAGGGAAGGGACCCCCGGAAATGAACATACAAGATATTCACTCTAGTTATTAGGTGAAATGGACTTCTTTTTGCTTTATTCCTTAAGCTGGTGGTGGTTGTATTTTTATTTTTTTATTATTATTATTTTGGCTCAAAGTGGCAGTGGAGAAAGGGCATTTTTCTTTTCATTCTTGAATTGAGTGGAATCTGTAGACTCCGGGAGGAATTTGTGTGAGAAATATTCTAGTTTACCGCTAATTGAAAACGGAAACGTTTTTATGTTTGGTCGTTTGTTTTATAAGGAATGCATTATAAGTGAGAAGTCATTTACTGTTGGTAAGGAAACGCAACTGCTCATTTTTATCAGGGTATTGCCGTACTTATTTTATTGCAAGCAGCATGTTAATTTGGAGTTGGCAGTGCTTGTGAAAATCAGGATGTCAGGTCAATGCAGATTTTTAAATTAGAAGAAATACAGATAATTGAAATGGCCAGGATTTCCCCGTACTGCTTTAAAGGCCTGACATTTGTTTGTGCACGAAAAGTTATCTTGTTATGTGAGTGAGCCCTTATTTGAACTTTAAAAAGTCTTTTCATGATTTCAAATGTGAATACTCCAACATGAATGGAACTGTACATTGAGGCGTGTGTGTGTGTTCACACACACACTTTAAACACGCAAGAACTGCTATACTCGTCTGTATTCATTTTGCGTCTCGTCCATGAGCTAGCTTGAAAATCCTGGTTGCTACAGAAAATGACTTCTTATTTTGAGACTCCATTTTAGTTTGGGATCTCTTTTTTAATGAATGAAGTATATACCTTGACTAGTTTCTTCATCATGAATCAAATGCTTGTAACAGCAAACAAATGGCACAAAAGCAGCAGCACCAAGCCGTTTTTAAGTGGAATTTTCCTTTATGGAGATGCACTGATGCTGAGCTTTCTATTCCGGTGCTCATGCTCAGTGTTCCCTACAAGGGCGTATTTTCGTTATTTGTTAGTTTCACCAACAGGAAGGCATTACTTCTTGATTCTGCTTTTTACAAGTTGAATAGCCTAATTTTTATGGCATGGGGTCTCTTGCTCGCATTCTTCTTCCATGATGTGGTCCTCGGCCTCTCTTGGATTGGACTCTGGCCAGAACCCCAGCATCATTGTAATCCACTGATGAAGGTGATCATTACCAGGTGCTTTAGGCAATTTGTGACTTGACAGGGTTTCTCCCCCGGCACCCCCCTCCCAAAATACTTCCTGTCATTTATTTTCTCTCTGTCTTTTTCATGTTCGATTTCCTTTTAGGATTTCAGATGCATGCCAGGTTTCCACTGATCGCCAGAATTCGAGATCACTACACATGGATCCCCCAAACCAGCATGGCAGTGGCAGATCATTGGTCGTGACCCAGCCGCCCGCCCTGGACAGCCGGCAGAGGCTCGACTATGACAGAGAAATCCCACCTGCTGCTATTTTGTCCCTGGACCAGATCAAGGCCATCAGAGGCAGCAATGAATACACGGAAGGGCCGTCAGTAGTGAAAAGACCTGCTCCTCGAACAGCCCCGAGACAAGAAAAGCATGAGAGGACTCATGAAATTATACCAATTAATGTGAATAACAACTACGAGCATAGACCTGCGAGCCACCTGGGACACGCGGGACTCTCACATCACGCCCGAGGCCCCGTCCTGAGCAGATCTACCAGCACTGGGAGCGCGGCCAGTTCTGGGAGCAATAGCAGCGCATCGTCTGAGCAGGGGCTGTTGGGAAGGTCACCGCCCGCCAGACCTATCCCTGCTCATCGGTCTGAAAGGGCCATCCGGACCCAGCCCAAGCAGCTGACGGTGGATGACTTGAAGGGCTCTTTGAAAGAGGACCTGACCCAGCACAAGTTCATCTGTGAGCAGTGTGGGAAGTGCAAGTGTGGCGAGTGCACGGCTCCCAGGACCCTGCCGTCCTGCTTGGCCTGTGACCGGCAGTGCCTCTGCTCTGCGGAGAGCATGGTGGAGTACGGGACCTGCATGTGCTTGGTCAAGGGCATCTTCTACCACTGCTCCAACGACGACGAGGGCGACTCGTACTCAGATAGCCCTTGCTCCTGCTCCCAGTCACACTGCTGCTCTCGGTACCTGTGCATGGGAGCCATGTCCCTGTTTCTACCTTGCTTACTCTGTTACCCTCCTGCCAAGGGGTGCCTGAAGCTCTGCAGGGGGTGCTATGACTGGACCCACCGCCCGGGGTGCCGATGTAAGAACTCCAACACTGTGTACTGCAAGCTGGAGAGCTGCCCCTCCCGGGCTCAGGGGAAGCCTTCATGATTCCGGAGGTGGGTTGGACCTCTGGAACTCCTAACTTTCGAGCTGTGGCTGTTGAAAAAGATGCTATTTGATACTGATTTTATTTTCTTTACGACTTTCCCATTTCCTGCCTTCTCTCCTTCTGTTCCCACGGCTTGACTTGTGGATGGTACCCTCTCGTGGACAATCAATGAGAATGGACTGGGTCCTGCTCAGGACGAGAGCCTCTGCCACCCACCGAGAGGGTGTTGGGAGCCACTGGCTTGGGGTTTTTGTAGCCTTTTTGGTCTGCAAGCAACTTTCCAAAGTTGCCCACACAACAAACCTCCCCCCCACCCCACCCCCTCACACACACACACACACACACACACACACACACCCCTAGGAAACAGTGATTGGCAGCTGTTTTTGATGGGGTTATTCTGGGAGCAGGGAAATTGGTGTTTAAAAAAGCAATCCTTTAATTGCTTAAATAAGCTATGTATTCAGTCTCTCTCCAGTTAGTGCCGTCTTCCTAGCATTGGACCCTTAAGTAGCACGGGGTATATGTTTTTGTTATAACATAAAAGTTTTCCTTTAACCACTGCCTTCTTGCCCCTCAGAGGTCCCTCCCCTCAGTTTTGGCATTGTCTTATTGTAGCGGTGCCATGGTTTTGTTTGTTTTTTTATTTGTATGGAATGTTAGATTCACTCTACAAGGTAAATCTTCACATTGGAGATATATTGGTTGTCTCTTGCTGATCTTTATTCTAGCTTTCTTATTCGTGAAGGTCTCAGCTGCCTTCCTTCCACACCCCACACCTTTCACCAAATCTCTCTTGTCGTTGAGGGCACCTGGGTTACTGAAGGTGCTATTTATAGCTCATCAGTCTGCAGGTGTCAGAGAGGTATGCTGCCTGACGTGATCTTGGCTCCTGAATGGTCCCTTTGCCTTGGTTAGTTAACAGCTGAGTAAGTCTAATCTCTTCTGTGTTCTCATTGCCTTAGCCACAAATTGTGGTGCTTTTTGTATATTTTATGTACAAATCACAAAGTTGAATTCTGACTATTTTTAAGACAAAAGTCTGTTAAACTTTTTTATTGTAAAGAATATTTATTATGCGAATCTCTATTATTTTATGATATTTATTGCAAAAGACTGTTGAAATGTACTCATGTCTGAATATAACAAAATATCAATACATAACGGAAAATAAGGTGATACGAAGAAAGTACATATGTTAACTATAATGCAGAAATATATTAATTAACAAAACTGTCTCTGGATTTCTTCATTTATTGGCCTGTACTGTTATGGTGATGTTGGTCATTTGCTTTGACTGGTCATGCACACTCATTTAATTTCTTTCCCTTAATATCCCGAATCTAGGCACAGGTGACTTCAAATTTTGAACTAGACGTTTCCTGGAAAATGCATTAATCAACATTTGTAATCCAAATTCTGTTTCAACAAATTCCCAAGTGAGTTGCTATGAAGTAAAAATGTAATTAGTATAAACAATCATTCCCACTTTGGCTGTTTTGTAAGCAAGAGGCTTTGTGTAGGTCTTAGTGTCTTGGAATGGCCCATATCAAGAAGTTCTTAAAAATATTTATCTTAACCCTTGGATTAATCAGAAGTTAGTCTTCATCAGCAAAACTTAAAAGGATTTAGTTGGGCAGGCATGCTGGGAGTCTCAGGCACTGTTGCTATAATAAAACATTCTAGAAGGCAGGGTGCACCAAGGGAGTAGTTCCCAATAGCAGAAAGATGCTTTAAAAACATTCCTGTCCCTACCTTTTCATGTCCTTTAGTGAGTCTTTAACGTGGCCTAGTCACATTATTTGTTGTCATGTCCTGTGGAATAAGGAATCTGGGGGCCTGAAACTATATTATAGGAAAAGTAAATATTTTAATTTTTTTACTTAGCTAAAACCACTGCATAGCTAGTACCTTTGGGTCTGACAACATTTTGTTCAAGTGCATTCTCAGACTCAGTGTCACTGACTCCCTGTGCCTAAAAGGTATGTCAAACCTGAACAATTCCTCGTGTTTAAGAAGAACATGCCATCCTGTGAACCCACGATGTAGGCTTTCAAAACTCCTATCCAGCCTTTTTGTTTGGATGGGTATCTCTTAGACAATTGGGCTCCCAGCTTTAGAAGTCCTGTTCTTTGTAACCTGGCCTTGGTGTTGTTTTAATCAGACAAGGCATGCGTGATAGAAGCCTGTTTCAATGCTGCCCCATCAAGCCACTAAACCTCTTGTGACATTTGATAATCAAATGGTATCTCTCATCTCTGAAAGCACATGCATATCTGTGTTTTGGAGGCTACTTCATGATCCAGTATTTCAAAATGTGAACTTCTGCGATGCTATCACTGGCCCCTTCATACTCAGTATTTCATTGAGAGCGTGACTCCTTAATGACTGAAGTGTAACTACAGGCTCCCTCACAATACTGTGTAACGTTTTTGTTATTCAGACCCTTGGTATAACGAGCTGATGTGAGGACTGTCTGTAGTTATAATAACCAGACTAAGAAGCTGTAGTTTCTATTGAAAGAAATGTGTAACTTTTATGAGCATGAGGTATGCTGGGGAGTTTTAACTTCTGGCTCTTTGCGGAATGCATTAAGATCACAGTACAGAGCCGCCGGCCGCTGCTCAGCGCTGTGTGTGTGTGTGTGTGTGTGTGTGTGTCCTCTGCCTGAATGTCAGGCCCACATTAGGAAGCAGCAACAGGTTAGAGGTGCGGGCGAATGCAGGCTTGTCAGGTGGCAAAGCAAAAACGCTTGGATTCAAAACTTCCTCCTATATGGTGGTTTAAACCTAGAAGGAAAAAAATACTAGGGTGTGTCCCCATAAGTGCTTTTGAACCTGATACTGATCGTCATTTAAGGTGCTAAGGCCCTGAAAGCACCAGCAAAGCTGACATCTCTTCGGTCCCGCTGCCCTGTGTTGATCCTGCTCCCTGGAAACGGACATGCCAGGTAGATGGGCCGACCTGTCCTCTCTGTTCCTCAGTCCTGTTTCTCTTCCTCTTCTGCAGCTCAACAGAGTGGGCCTTTCTGTTAAACAGAGTCTTTCCAGCCTGGTCTCTGACTGCCAGTTCTTTTCCAAGGGAGTTTTAGAGAATTTAATTGTGAATGAAACCAATCCCGGATTCCTGTAATTGAGTAGTTTCCTGTCAACAGAGTTTATGAAATGTAACCTAGTGGAAAAATGAAATGCGAAAAAGTAGATAATGCTTCTTTTTGTGAAGGCCTAAGGTGAATCCTTAAGTTATAGTCGGTTACAATTATTTTCTGGTTTTCAAAACCCAAACCCTAGAACATTCCAGTTAGGACTAAGAAAAAGAAAAGTTAAAAAACAGTGGTCTTTAAAGTGAAAGGAAGCAAATCAAAAACTAACCGTGTTTTTACCCTAAAATTGATATTGGAAGCAACTCAGAGGATTCATTTCTGGAAGATTGATTTAGTTTTTGAAATTGTCTCCTTTTCCTAAATCTTTTCTTAATGGAGTGTTTCTTAATATTTCATGGCCGTTTTTACGCATAGCTGGTTAGCAAAGAAAAAAAAAAACACTCCCTGTTGAAACACTGAAATACTGAAACAAAGTGTCTAGACAGTTCTCATCTAAAACTCTACACCATATAGATTTTTTTTTTTAATTGCAAGAAATAGTTTGGAATCTTTGAATATCTTGAAAACAAAACATGAAGTCCTTCTTTTGGCCAACTGACAGTTGGAGGACTTTTTCCCCATTATTTCACTGATTGGATATAACCCAAATAGCCATGTACTTAATTGACAAATTGTTGATTCTTCTAATATTCGCTCAAACTACTCCCAAGCCATGTTGCTACATTTATGGAACACCTACCAGGTGCATTATTATGTATGCAGAAGGATGCCAGAGCTAGAATGGGATCTCAGAGTCTGTCTTGCTTAATGTTTCTCAACGAAGTATGAAAACAAATAGGTCACCAGTTAAAAAGTGAAAAATTTCAGAAGGTTGTGCCACAGCTCAGACCCACGGTATCAGAAGCATTTCCAGAGCAGGAGCTAGGTATTCAGATTTTGTTTTTTAATCCTCACCCAAGGATATTTTTCCATTGCTTTTAGACAGAGTGGAATGGAGGAGGGGTGAGAGAGATGTCAGTATGAGAGAGACACACTAATTGGCTGCCTCCCCCATGCATCCCGACCAGTGCCAGGAAACAAACCTGCAACTCAGGTACATGCCCCTGACCGGGAATCGAACCTGAGGATCTTCGGTGTGAGGGCCGACGCTCTAACCACTGAGAAACACAGGCCAGGGCATGGTATTCTGGTTTTTAAAAACACTTCTCGGATGATTTTTGTCAGGCAGTTTTGAACTGTTTTCTTAGCTTGATGTCTTCAGTTTGAGGATGAAGAACAAAGGCCTGGCCTGTGCAGATAAACTCTTCCTGATGCCTAGGGTAGAACTGGGACCCTCGCTGGACCCAGGATTTTCTTCATCTCTCAGCAGCAAACCCAGCACCTCTCCGCTGCATGTTAGCCTTTACCATCCATTCTCTACTAGCAGGCCTCCCCTTCCTAATTAATGTATTTGACCGTAATTGAGGACATGGGATGCTTTTCTGCATACATTATTTGCACTTAGCGCCCAGGAAAAAGTAGCGAATGACTTTATTGCCATGATCATGTTTCATGTGCTAATATTAAAGTTCACTTCATTTGAAGACTGAGCATGCGTGCTTCCTCTGGCCAGATTTAGATGAGCAAGTTGATGTAATCCGTTTGTAAAAGGTGCAGGAACTTGGCATCTAGACTTAAGAACTTGTGTGATCATACTTCTTAACATTTTCCTGGTTGCATTGGGATCACAGCGACTAAAAAGCAGACCTAAATGTTCTCTTTTGTCCTGTTAAAAAGATTGGTGTTACTTGTCAGAAGAGTCATGTAGTTATGGTAATAATTCTAACTGCAAAACCCATCAGAGAACCTAAAACTGTTTTAAACTAGGTACCTGGAAACATATCCCAGAAGCTTCCATCATTCACCAGTAGTCTGAGTTCCTTTTGATGAAATAATTGTAGACTCACACTCGTAGTGCTAGAAAGAAACTTAACGGTCATTTAATTAATCTTTAATTTAGAGATGAGAAAGCCAGGTTCAGAGAGGTTACTTACCGGAAGTCAGGTCTAGGTGTCAAAAATAAAACAAACTTTATAGACACATACTTGCTGTATATGTACCCTTGGTAAATGGTTGGAAGGAAGGAAGTTGTTGGTGATGGTTTGAATGAAAGTTGCAGGTTAATTTATGTTATTAAATTGAACAAATTTGTTAAAGTACTATGAACTACTGGTAATCTGAGGGAAAGAAATGGAAGGGAATCAGAGAAAACTAGCTGAATAAATTTGATGCAAGAAAACAAGGTGTGCATTTGGGAAAACTGAGTTCTGGTTTGAGTCACAGTTGAAAACTTCAGCTGCATTTAAATCACCTGAGAGTAAAAAGGAGCCACAAACAATACCTGTGCCCAGACCACCCCCGCCTCCCCAGGCCAGTCAGTCAGAATTTTGGGGATGGGGCTTTGGCTTTGGTTTGTTCTAAAAGCACTCCAGGTGAGTAGATTCTAGGTATGTGAGGAGGACTGTGTGAGATTAAAATGGCAGATTTAGAAAAAGAAAGGCAGAGGTATTAAGATCACAATTAGCTTAGAGGTTAGTGCAGTGGTTCTCAACTTTCTGTCCCTTTAAATACAGTTCCTCATGTTGTGACCCAACCATAAAATTATTTTCGTTGCTACTTCATAACTGTAATGTTGCTACTGTTATGAATCGTAATGTAAATATCTGATATGCAGGATGGTCTTAGGCGACCCCTGTGAAAGGGTCATTTGGCCGCCAAAGGGGTCGCGACCCACAGGTTGAGAACCGTTGGGTTAGTGTAAATGGGAAGAAGGGGTCAATGTGGGAAGTAGTACAAACGGTCAACCTTTAAGACTTTGTAGTTATTGTATGTGGGCTTGAGATGGAGGAAAGAATTGAAGGTGAGATTGAGATTTTGGACCTAGATGACCAGGCAAACCATAATTCTGTTAGAAGAAATGGGTGGTATTCACTTAGGAGGTGTGTGGGATGGGAAAAGTTGTGAGTTCTGTTGGAATAAATGCTGAAAATGCCAGTGAATTTCTATCAGGTCATTGAGAAAGAAGTCTAGAGTGTAAAGGAGGCAAGTGGTCCTATGACCCACTGGGGAGGTGGGGTGGAAGGGAGGGGACGATGACTGTGTCACAGATCCCTAAAGATAGATAGATCCCTAAGGGAAAGGACGGGATTACATCAGGCTGGGGACATATTCTTTTAAAAAATACTATATATAAAGGGGCACACACAGACACACACACACACACACACACATATATATATATTAATTGATTTCAAAGAGGAAGAGAAACATCAATGATGAGAGAATCATCAATTGGCTGCCTCCTGTATGCCTCCTATAATGGATCAACCCCAAAACCTCAGTGTTCATGTACCCTGACTGGAATTGAACCGTGACTTCCTGGTTCATAGGTCGATGCTCAACCACTGAGCCATGCTGCCGGGCACGGGACAGAATCTTGAGAAACGAACCTGCATTCAGGGGGTAGGTAGAATATAGGGCCAGTCGGTGAGGGGTGGTCCAAGAAGCATGAGCATCAAGGGATTGGTATGTTTTAAATTTCCAGGAGACTTTCAAGATGGAAGTTAGTCATTAAATGTCAAATGCTACAGAGACTCCCAACTCAACTTGGTGGATGGTATTCAGGTGAAGTTGTGATAATAAAAACCAGGTTGCCCGGGATGAAGAAACGGGTGGGTGGTGAGCACCTGAAGGTAATAGTTTAGACTATTCTAGAAATTTTGAGGTAGGAAAGGAAGTAGAGGCAGGTAACAGGTGAGGAGGATTTTTAGACTAACAGAATCCTGAGCCTTTCTGGAGGAAGAGAGAGAGGGCAATTGGGAAAGAGGAAGGGGCCGAAGGGACACAATTCCTGACGTGGGAGGAAAGGATGGAAGAGGAGACACAAGGGGTCCTTTCACTGGCAAGCAAGGCTCTTCTCCCAGAACGAAGAGTAAAAGAAGAGAAGGAAGAGAAAGACAGTGGAATCTGAAAACAAGAAGAGGGAGCTACACCCTGATTTTGGTAAGTAGAGGATGGTCTTCTTTTGATAGTTTACCATGTGTCAGGGACTGAACTTGGGTCTAGAATGGGTTGATATGGTGACCCCCATGCACAGTCAACAGGTCGAGGGCAGAGCGGTGCAGGAGCTCAGCTCACGTTGGACGGGGAATTTTTTTTGTGAGCAACTAAACAGTTGTCAGATTTCATCTAGACATTCCTTGCAGCAGCTGGTTGGAGGGGCATTTAGAGCAGAGAATGAGGGGCCAGAATGAAATGGTGAACCTGAAGGAGGTCAGGAGGCTTAGGGCAGTCGTGTCTGGGTATTTGCTGGTGTGACTGGCCAGAGCTGGACAAAGGTTGCCATGAGGAGGAAAGACAGTTTCACCGAGAGCAGGGGAAGAGGACCGAATACAGCTGAGGACAGGAGGTGTTCAGGTCATGATCTTAGAAGGTGGCTGTTTTTAAATGCCAAGGAGACCTGGACTCTGTGCTGATGGGTAGCTGAGGTAACGGGAGCCTTCTGGAGGGAAGGATGAGGAGGAGGAGAACAGGCCCAGGTGTCAGCAGAGTTGTTAATTTAGTATTAAATGCAGAGGTGGAGGTGGGGAGGAAAATTCAGAGGCTGCTGTTTATGTCCGGAAGGGACTTGTTTTTAAGCTAATGGATTATAAAGTCAATATATCAGATTTGATAAAAATGCCAGATATCTTCATAAGGAATGAGCTAGTGAGTGAGTAGAATTTATTTCCAATGGGATGTGCTTCGTTTACAGCACACATGGTCTATTCACAAAACATGTTATTGATAAAGAAAATATCTTCATGAAAATTGATCAACTCATCAATTCAGTCAAAATAGTACACGGAGCCAAAAGACCTGCTTTCCCAGTCCCTCCTTGAAGCATTCGTTCAGGTCAGAAAGCAGACGGTTGGGTCCCAGAGCCTTGTCTGCCTACCTCACAGTTTGCGTGTTGCAGATTTGCCGTGCAAGCTGTGAGTAAACTTGGTTGCCGTAGCAGAAGTACATTTTATTCTTCTAGTTCACCCAGAATCTGCCTTCTACTCCAAAAGTAGAGAGGCCTGTCTTTACAAAGAAAGCTGCTGGTGTCAGAGTTATTTGCAGAGTAGGTGAAGTTCTAACTGGTTTCTTTGTGGTTTATAAACCTGCTCTTGGAATTACCTCTAATTTCCTCTTTGTGTCTGCCTTTGGCTATTTTTAGCTTTGGTCCTTTAGTACCAGAAACACAATTCAATTAGGGTAGATGAAATAAAGATAAAACTAAAATTTATCAGTTTAATTTCTTGCCATCGAATGCTTAGAACAGTGCTTATTACCATAGACTAGGAACTCATTAATATTTATTGCTGATTGCCTTGCTAGATTTATTCTTTTATAAAAAATTTATCTTTATTGTTGAAAGTATTACAAAATATTTTTTCCCATTGACCCCCTCCACCCTGAGCCTGCCCACCCCCTAACCCCGCACCTTCACCACGCTATCGTCTGTGTCTATGGGTTATGCATACTAGTATACATTCCTTAGTTAATCTCTCCTCGCCCACCTTCCCTCTGAAATTCATCAGCCTATTCCATACGTCTATGTCTCCGGGTCTATTTTGTTCATCAGTTTATTTTGTTCATTAGATTGCACACATGAGTGAGATCATGTGATACTTGTCTTTCTAAAAGCTTCAGACTGAGGACAGATGCTGAGATTAGTGAACAAATTGAATTTTTGGTTTTGTAGGGCTTTTGATACTGTTTCTAGTATCAACAATATTGGCAATTTTGAGGAAAATAAGAACTGCTGTATTTAATTATTCATTTGGCAATAACTTAGGGGCTGAGGATCCCAGTCTATGACTAGTAATTCACAGGTGTTAAGCCATGTGATTGGTGCGATTATGTGCGTTGTTAAATGGGGCTGTGAAAACACTCTGGGAGGAGCAGCCACATCTGTCTGTGCACGTCGGGGAAGTCTTCATGGAGAAACCACAAGAGATGATTGGTAATCCATCAGGTAGACAAGTTCGGCATGATGGGAAACTCGCAGGTATGTTAGTAGGTTTGGGCTCTAAGGGGCCTGTGGGAAGGATGGGAGCCAGTCATGGGAAGTGTGGCTGTCCTGTTGGAAAGTTTGAGCTCTTTCCTGTGGGTGGTAGGGAGTCACAGACAGGGCAGAGTATAAACAGCAGAGTGACATGACCAGATGAGGGTTTCAGGAGATTCTTCGGGCAGCTCTTTTGAGGAGACATTGGGGTGGATGAGGGAGGCCAGCAAGGTAGTCATACCATGGCCACGGTAATGAATGGGGCGGGGCCATGGAGACTGGAAGGAAAGGGTGAATGGGTAATGGGTGTGACTTGATGGATTGAGGAAGATGAGTGAGGAGGAATCTGGTGACTCTCCTCTCTGGTAACCTAAGGCAGAGAGAGCACTTGTAAGAGTGAACTGCACAAGGAGACCAAAATTTTCCACACTGAACATTCTAGCACTCATGCAGATTCAAGAATCCTTTTTTCCTCCTAGACAACATCTCTCCCAGAACAGTTAATGAGTAATGAAATGGACGTTAGGCAGGGAGCAAGAAGGCAGAGAAAAATCAAAGGCTTTGAAAATCAAACAAACTAAATTATTCTTTCTTCTACCCCCGCTCCCCAGAGTTCATTGTATATCACTCAGAGAAGTGAATCATGTATCCAGACTTCGTTGTGAGAAATAACTAAATTCCAGAACTAGAAAATTCAGCAAGCCCACCACTTTCTCCCGGTTGTCTGAAAACGTTAATCCCCCATGCTTTCTGCACCCCGCCCCCAGGCGTTGCCTTTCAATCACTGGAGTGTCTTAAAAACAATGTCTGTAACTTCAGTATCCTGGTTGTCCGTCTTCCCTGTATGTTTCTGTTTGTCAAAGTCAGAAATGGCCGTGATAATGGACAAAGGAAGGAGATGATTGGGGAACATGGGTATTAGATGATTGGGAATTAGGGTTATAGAGTAGTTTGAATGCACTCAAACTCAAACCTGGGAGGGACCATAATGCCACTTTGTTCCTTTTCTTCAGTTTAAAGAAAGTTGACCTCATGTGGGGTGGAAGGGAGGTGAAATGACTTACTCAAGGGAAAACTCAAAGGGAGCCAGCAGAAAGGGAAAAGGATGTGAAAAGTACTTTGTAAAGGTCTGTACTATTTCCATTGTGTAGACCTGGTCCATGCCGGCAACCTGGGAGTCTATGTTACATTTCTGAAATACACATGGCAATAGGCGGGTGCAGAAAAATCCACAGTCTTGCAGAAGCTCTAGGAAATAAAGGGCCAAGTCACTTTGGGATTGGAACTGATCTGTCTCTCTCTTGTATTTTGAAACCCTTGTAAATGCTAGTATTGGAGTTAAAATGTCTACCTTTTATAGGTGGTATGTGGCGCATGTGGAGGCTTGCACGGGCTTTTAGAGGTGATCATTATAAAGCAGAATAACTTGAATTGGAGGGAAGCTGGCACTGCTTAATTTCAGAAGTTTAGTGGGGAAAAAAGAAGTCAAGTGTGAAAGTCCATAGGGCTTTGTGTCCTCTATGTAGATATAGGATTTTCTTTCCTCCTTGGCCCTGAACTAGGTACCATGTCCCTTCATTTCTTAACTAAAAATTTTATCTGGGAGGAGTCTCTCTTAATCCTTAGGGAAAATATGCTTCCTATAGATGGTAAAATCAGGCAAATTTCGGAAAGAAGGAAAGCAGGCAGTACTCTTGAAAAAAAAAAAAAGATCTGTTTGAACTTGCTTTTCTTTGATAAACAAAACAAAACAAAATAAAAACACACAAAACCCAACATTCTTTCATGAAGCATTTTTTTTTTCAAAAGTATTTGCCCTCCAGCATTTTTTCCTACTTACCCACGCTTATCTTTCAAAACAAACATTTATTCCTTTCTACTATAGAGTGTGAGGAAGTTCCTCTGAGGTTATGCCCTCCAAGCCATCCAGGCAGTAACTGTCACCCCCTTCCTATGGCACAACAAGTGACTAAGTCAACCGCAGAGTGCGCTCAGCACAGAGCGGTGATTTCACGTTGGGCCATTCACATGTTACCTATGGGACAGTTTCTCAAGGGGAAAAACACAGAGCTGTATTTTTGTGTGCAAATAAAATTTTGGGTCCTTTTGACCCAATGGAAAATGTGTGTCTGCTGGTGGCTGCCTCGTTGGAATATGATGATTTACGCTTGGAAACATTTGTGTCATTTATCATATGATGTTCCTGGCCTACAGCATGACTGCATAACAAATAAGCATATTAAAAATTAATCTTTTCCAGTTCATCAGACTGTATGTCTTCTTGGAGCCCCCGTGTTCTCTGTCCCTCTGGCCCTGCCCTCTTTTCCTGAAGTCACCCTTGACATTAGCTATAGAATTAAAGTAAAACTCACCCCTGGGCACCCATGGCTGTGCTTCCTGACTACCCACCTGCCCTCTCACCTTCTCTCCCGCTTTTCCGCAGGACAAATCTTTGATCCTGTGCAACTGGTTCACCCTGTGTCCTGAAACCCACCTGTGAATCCTGACCTCAGGGACATCCTTTACCTTTTTAACCCTATTCTTGTGTTGCTGGGTTTAAACCCTTCTTCTTTGACTGAATCATGCCAAAATATTCTCTCCCAGAAATTCTTTAGTAACAGCATTGTGTACACTGCTCGTTACCTTTTTATTTTTTGTAATTGTTTAAAGTATTACATGTCTCCTTCTTTCCTGGGTTAACACCTCCTGGCCACTCTCACCCCTGAGGGCAAGCCCCCACCACCCCAGTGTCTGTGTCCATTGGTCATGCTAATATGCATGCATACAAGTCCTTTGATTGATCTCTAACTCTTCCCTCCTCCCCTACCTTCTCCCTGAGGTTGGGTGGTCTGCTCAGTGCCACCTTGTCTCTGGATCCATTTTTGTTCCTCAGTTTATGTTGATCATTACATCCCACATATGAGTGAGATCATGTGATATTTATCTTTCTCTGACTGGCTTATTTCACTTAGCATAATGCTCTCCAGGCCCATCCACGCTGTTGTAAATGGTAAAAGTTTCTTCTTTTTTTATAGCAGCGTAGTATTCCATTGTGTAGATGTATCACTGTTTTTTAATCCACTCATCTGTTGATGGGCACTTAGGCTGTTCATTAACCGACTGCACACTCAGTTTAATATTGCAAGTGATGACGAGAAATGCGGGGATTTATATAACATATGCAGTACTTACTTTTCCAAAAATTCTTTCCATTTCTCTCCTGTCACATAGTTCAGGATATTTGGATCCTTTAAATGAGAATTAAGAGGAGTAAGCGCTATATTCTGGAAAAACTTTAGTATTATTAAAAATAATTGCCCACATTGCTGGGAGGAGGAAGGGTGGGAGGAGATGGAGGAGGTTATAGGAGGTAAAATAAATAAAAAAACCTTTTGCATAACAAAAATATTAAGCAGGTCATCATGGGTTACTAACAGACATTGTGACTATCAGCACGAACAACATCCATGTGGGAAATGTATGCACATTTCATTTTGTTGAGGTGTGTCATTTGAAAGTCTTGATCTCATTTCCTGTTTGAGTGCCTCCCTCTTAAATGTCCACCCAGAGCAGGCAGCCCAGTAACAACAAGAAACCAGAAAGTAGGTAGAATCATTGGGAAGAGGTGCACTGTGATTATCATGCTGCCATTCTGAGGAATACTTGCTCTAAATTAGAGGAACAGCAAGCTATAAAGAAAAAGTAGTTTAAGAGAATCTGAGCTGTGCTATAATGCTCACATTGTAGTGGGACAAAACCTTTCCCCCCTTCGGTCTCCAGCGGGGCCTGAGAAGTAAGTTGACATAAAATGGATTCACAGCAGAAAAAGACACAGATTTTTGCATGCACATGGAGCCTTCCCAGGAAAATGAGGACCCAAAGAAGTGGCTGGGCCCAAGTGTTTATATACCAGGTTGAACAAAGAGAGGCAATTGTGGGAAAGTAGCTAAAATGCCTGGGGAGACTAAGGCAAATTGAGTTATTGTAACAGGTCTGTTTGTCCAGATTTCTCCTGGCCTCAGCTCCAGTCTCTGTTGATGAAAGGGTCCCTTTCCTCCTGGGACAGGAGGGCATCTATCCTGGGGGGAGTTTTATCTCTTGCTTTCAGGAAGAGGAGGGGAGTCAGAGCACCCTTCTTGCATCTACTGTTTTTAGTGCCTTAAGCTCAAAGTACTCCTTATGCCCAAGTGGCATATTTTGCAGTAGCATTTCTCTACCATTCTTCAAAGTTTATGTTTTGTCTCTCCTTTTATTCTGTAATTGTTTGAGACTGAGATTAAGTTGTAGATTGACCTTCACTCCAAAGGTGTTTTTCCCATGGTAGGTGCTCAGTAAACATTTATTGATATATTCTCTCTGCATTTTACAATTGAGTCATATAAGCTCATACTTGGATTTTGTTCTTCTCACCGGAGGGATATTTAACTATATTAATAAAATATATATTCTGATATGATCTGTAACCTGCTTTAAGCCATTTTAGTCTTGCATACTAGTAAATAGAGCTCTAAAAAAATGTAATCATTTGCTGCAGGGAATGTTGGCCATATTACTGATGGTGTTCAAGTGTCCAGAAGAGACTAGTTTTAAGAACTGGAGTAATAAAGTTTTGGCACCGGAAGAGACAGACATTAAAGGTCATTGAATCATCTTACCTGGAGTAGTGCATCCTCTCCATAACATCTCAAGTAGGCCTGACATGGTCGTGCCTAGGATTACTGACTCCTTCATTTTACAAATCTATTCTTAGTTATTCACAATGTAAACCATTTGGTCGTTTTTTATGAAGAGCCAAAAGTGCTCTTGAGAGTAACTAATATTGAGATGACTTGAGAGTCTTAGACAACTCCAGAGCCTTCTCAGCTTCTTAGGTGCTAATGCTCTTTCTCCTGGATATCAAACTGGTGTTTACTCCTCTTGCCGAACTTGGCATAGGCATGACACTCATCACTTTTTCATTGTAAATGGCTATTAATGCTTTTTAATTGTTGTTTTGAAACATCTATGATCATATATAATTTGTTATCACTCAAATCAAAGCACTATTATGAGTAAATACAGTCATACCTCAAATTGTATATTGCACATAACATTTTTTGAAAGTACCTAGGTTTATAAAACGTTGGTATTTCAACAAACTTGTGAGTTAAGGAGGACTCAAATTATTAGCCTAGTTTTATAAATAAGGAGGCTTGACTAGGGAGGAAATATGATTTTCCCATTTATTGGTAAAGTTAGGACCAGATTTTAACTTCTCTGACTGCTTAGTTCATTCTGCTGTCTTTTCGATGACCACTGTGTAAGCACCAGGGCTAGCCACGCCTGCTGATGACATCAGTGTTTGGCTGTGATGGAGCATCCAGTTGAAAAAAAAAAGTCCTATTCTCATACTTGAATTTTACAGGGAGCTTCATTTTAAATTGTGCTATCTTGTATGAAAGCTAACCTGGCTGATTTCTTAATTGCATCCCATTCCGATGGTCTAGAACAGCAATTTTTCAACCATTTCCACCGCATGGCACACATAAACCAGTTACTAAAATTGTGCCACACACCAAAAAATACATTTTTTGCTGATCTGACAAAAAGGTAGGTATAATTTTGATTCATTCACACCAGATGGCTATTGTTGTGTTGGTTGTTGTCATTTTTTTTTATTTGACCATCCAAGGGAAAAGAGGTCAGTGCCCCTGACTAAGTAGTCAGGTATTGCATGTTTTAAAAATTCTTGTGGCACACGGGTTGGAAATCGCTGGTCCAGGAACACTGTGGTTGCATTTACAAGGAATGCATGTAGCCCAGACACACAAAAGCACATTTCAGTTGCGTTGGAGTTTGATTCTTTAGTTCATGGTAACTCAGCTATCTGTGGCCTCTTATTCTATCCTCCCCTCCCACTCCACTTCTGCTCAAATTATTAGGTGGGACTTATTCTCACGGTAAGGTCGCCTTTGGGGGGAAATTGGGGAGACAAGGTAGAACTCTCCATGATGCCTGGAACTCTCGGAGCGGGAAACCGGAGCCAGGCCCCATGGCACTCTAATGAAATTTCATTCCT
>NW_006290031.1:5529039-5536644 GCF_000327345.1 Myotis davidii | reverse complement strand
CGGGCTTTGTTTCTCTGAATAGTTGAGTGCAGATTAGTGGGATGCCAATTTCCTGTGGCCTTTCAGGGCTGCAATTTGAGCCCTGTTTGCTCCTGGCCCTTGCACAATGGAAAACAATGGGTGACTTCATTCAGGTTTCACTTCAGGGCTCTCAGAGCAGGGGAAGTGGCTAAAGCCCTACTTTACAGGTAATTAACAATAGATAATGTTTGCTCTGCATTTTTTCAGAGCCGATAAAAGGTAGAAGAACATATTCAGCTCCCGATTTAGACACTGTGCAGTGGTTTTATGGGTACAATAGCTGTTCTTAGCATTAGCAAGGTGGCATTAACATCTGGGACACATACAGGGTGTGGCAAAAGTAGGTTTACAGTTGTTCCTATGGAAAATAATGCAATAATTGATAAATATTTATTTCTGTGCTTCATGTACTCACAATAAACCTACTTCGGTCCCATCCTGTATATGACTGAACAGAAAACTGAAAAGGTAGAAGAAAAAAGATTTTTAAAACATGTACAGCTAGCCCTGACTGGGTAGCTCAGTTGGTTATAACATTAGCCTGATATACCAAGGTTGTGGGTTCAATCCCCAGTCAGGGCACATACAAGAAGCCTCCAATTAATGCATCAACAACAATCAATGTTTCTCTTTCTCACTCTACTCTCTCTCTAAAATCAATACATTTTTAAAAAAGTAAAATAAAACAGGGACAGCTAACCAAGAAAGCAGTCCTTATAGATGCTGAAGAAACCTGTCACTTGAAGCCACACATTTGGCTCAGGGGGCACGTATTATATTTTTGTTTTAAGAGGTGAACAGTTTTCATAACTTGATACTTACTCAATGTTCACTTTTTCTGTTCTGTACCTTCAACTGCAGAATTCACCTGTTTGTTAAAATTATGCCAGCTTGAGAGGTTTTTATTGGCCACTATTTAATGATTAGCCACAAATATTCTGCCGAAAGGGTCTCAGATGCCTGGCACGTGGGAGAAAACAGTGTATCTCGCACTTTCATTGTGTGTTTGGTAGTGACAGGGTCTTGGTTTTCACACTCCACTCTGAATAAATACTATTTTTAGATTATCCTTCTCTCTGAAATATACAGGGTAGGGCACAAGTGGGTATACAGTTGTGAATACGTGAAACAGAGTTTATTCTTGTATTAAAAAAATTAATTATTGTATTCTTTTCTGTACGAACAACTGTAAATCTACTTTTACCCACCCTGTATTGTGTCCACTTCGAGAGAAGTGGGTTTGTAGCCATGCTGAGGGCTGGTGGGCTTAGTCAGTGTTCAGCAGTTATGAAATACCTATCTGCCCCACATACTGGCCGCAGCAATAAGATGGAGAGATGGAGGGGGCCTGTCCCTAAGGAGATATGACAGACAGTCTTTCCCAATGCCATTGCCAGAGCAGGTGAAGGCTTCTCTTTGGAAAAAGTCATCTCAATTTTAGCTCCTACACTTCACATCTACTAGTGTAGTGTGGACGCAGAGCTCTTGATACAAATCTGAAGACTGGGTCATGTCTGAGATCCCCACGTAACTTATTTTGAGAGTGAACATGACTCTAACCCAAAAGTCAGTGGCTTTTTGTTCAGAGCCGCATCCAACTAGAGACATGAAAAGGTCACCTTACTCATCTGCTCTTGAGAGAAGTCGCTTTGGTGGAGACTTTATGACATTTGAAAGCAGAGCAGCTCTTTGGAAGTGTGTGCAGACACCCTGGAGAGCCGTGTTCAAGTGCAGAGGTGTACACAGGCGAAGCAGCCCTCCATCAATTCATTACTCTGCCTGACCAGCCGCGGCGGCTGAGCGCTGGTGTGGGGCTTGCTACACGCCCCTCATCTCCACCCAGAGCTGGGCAGGGGCTGGCCTGGCCCCAGAAACAGGAAAGCACTCAACCCTTCTTTTCTGCTGACAAAAGGAGCATTTTGGTGTGTTTATTGTAGCATTGTTTCTGAAAATGTAGAAAAAGCATAAGGGAGACAATAAAAATCTCATAGCCCCACCCCCCCTTCCTAGTTCCAGAGGGGCTCTAACAATTCTGTGAACACCCTCTTTACCGCTATCTCCTAGTTTCTGTACCTTCTCAAGTGCAAATTTGGAAGTAGAGACACTCCTCAACCCCTCTCCTCCTGTTGTTATCTATTATGCATTGAATCTTTTAGAGTGGAGGCCTTGGCTCCCATAGAGACCAGAGCGATGTCAGAAAAGAGTCCCTCAGAAGAGAACCCGAACTGGCATTTTCTTTCATTGACTCCCCCTTTCTTACGAAGAAGAGTTGAGAAGGGGGAACGCTCAGGTGCCTTTCCCAGCTTTCCAGGACTTCCCCAGCTAAGCACGTTTATTGGAGGAAAACGAAGACACTTGAGAAGAAAAAGAGAACTGAGACTACTGGAACCACTGGTGAAAGTGTCAAGGCCTAGGGACAAGAATATTCGATTTTTATTTAAAAGAAACTGTAGTTGTTGGACATTGCCAATGATTACAGTAAAATACTGGGGGCAGGCACTTTAAAAAGTTCCTGGTGCTTTGCTGTGAGAGCTGGGTTCCTTCTCCCTCTCCCCCACCCTGTACATTAAGCACATTAACAGCGCTAATAATTTCCCTTCAGAAACTCCGTCTCCGAAGACGAATGCACATCATTTTCCCCGTGGCGATGGGCTTGGAATTACGTAACCAACTTTATCATCACTATCATTAAAATCAGCGTATATTTCATTCCGGTTGTACAGGAAGTGATTACTGAAAGTATCCATTTGAAAGATGACTTAATGTTTAGACAGTGAGCTTGTATGTTTATCATGTCGAAGTCTCGGGAGGAATATTTTGTTTTCCTTAAGTGCCCTACACGCTGCCCAGGTGCACGCAGTTGTGATGGCCTTTATGTATGTCCGCACAGTTAACGGTATTAAAGTAGGACGGTTACCGGGATACCATTAGACTGTTCCAGACCTATCATTATTCTTTTGTTCCACTGATTGGAGGAACTTCTGAGTTGTAGGCCACGGGACTTCCTCCGTGCACTCATTCGCGTGCAAGCGAGCTGACAAGGCTCGTCTTTTCCAATGGAAGGGCTCTTTGCTGACCCAACTCGGCGGCCTTAGGAAGAAGTGACGGCCGACTTTGATTTTACTTAAGCAGCCTTTTACAATGACTCCTAGATAGGTAAGTGTTCTGCTCCAAGTGAAGGCATTTGAAAGCAGCGATGAGCTCACTTAATTTCTCTGTTTAAAACAGACTGCTTTTGATGGTTTACCAGACACGACATCACAGTTTCCTGTTTCAGATTTGAGTTAAGCAGGGTTGGAGAAAACCATTTGCCCTGAGTTTGAAACTCTAGGGACAAAAAGCCCCTGACCAGTAGCTTCAGAAGCACCGTGGCTTTTTTTAAATCGTAAAAGAGAATGACAACCACAGCACTGATGAACCAAATATACAACATCCTTCCCACCGAATCCTCCCTCCTCCCGCCCCCCCAAAAAGGGTAAAAGCTAAAACAGGAGACTGAATGATGGAAATGATTCCTTAAGCCTTTCACATTTAAGGGCTCTTTGATTTAAAAAAAATTTTTTTCTTCGTCCTAATCACAGCTAGCCCAGCACTCTGCATGTTGGCCAAGTTGTTGCGTGGTCTCAGTCGAGACAGAAATTGAAGGCTGAGTCAAGCTTTAGACACTCAGAAGATGGCTGCAGTTAGAAGGTAGTGCTGATGGCGGCTGCAGAACTGGGGTGTTTAACAGTGCAGTAAGGAAAGATGATTGGACCTCTCCTGCACTCCTCGGGGATAAAAAGCGTATTTGGCCGTATGTATTACTCTTACACATACTGATTTATACTTTTTCAGAAAGTAACAGAACAACCAAGGGCTCTACAGAAAATAAGGCACATCTGAAAGCTGTATAAACCACCGTTACCTAAGGTTCCTGGAGAGGAAGTTCTAATGTGTGACTCATTTAGAGTTGTAAAGTAGGGTCATTTTTAAAGGAATATAATTAAAACTAGGGGCCCAGTGCACGGATTCGTGCACTGGTGAGGTCCCTCGGCCTGGCCTTCACCCTCTTGCAATCTGGGACCCCTTGGGGGATGTCAGATAGCCAGATTCAGTCCAATCCCCGCAGGCCTGATCCAGACAGGAGGGAGCCCGATCCTGTGTGTTGAGTGTCTGTCCCCTGGTGATCAGTGCGCATCATAGCGACCAGTTGACTGGTTGTTTGGTTGCCTAGGCATACAAGCCATTTTGCAAAAGCATTCAGTAGCCCAACCTCTGCACATCCATAGGAGGAATTAGCATGCACTAAGTTCACCCAGAGAAGCAACTGAGATACTGAGCCTTTGCAGAGACAGTGACTTATTTCCTGAGTTAGGGCTGAGGGTGCAAACTGGGCCATTCAGAAGCCTGATCCTGAGGTTATGGTGGGAACGGGGCAGACATCCTGCTTCTAGTTTGGTCTCTTCTTTTCTCCTCTTAAGTATAGGAGCAAAAACAGTGTTTTGGGAAACACTCATAGTTTCAGTAATAGTACTGTGCTGGCTCTGTATTCCAGATATTATAACCCTCTATAAAAAAAAGAGAGGGAGTTCCTTTTTCTTCTGGGATTTATTCTTTTGGTGAAACTGAGAAAGACTAGCCATTTCCCCTTGTCACCAGGAACCCAGCTTGCATAATAATGGAGCCATCAGCTGGGATCCCCAATATTTCAGTTCTTATTACTGAATATGGCATTGGAACTCTGCTTCTTTTGTGATTGAGTCCTGCTCAAGAAAAGGCTACCAGCATTTCTCCGTCATCTCCATTTCCTGAATGTTTACTTGGGAAGCTATATATATATTTTTATGCACATTAATACTCATTCCCAGATAACTTACTTTATTTATGGTTTGTTTTTCTCACTGTATCATAAGTTCCTTCAAAGGATAGATCTCTCTTTTTATATCCTTTTATTATATCCATAGCTCAAATTTATTGAGTACTTACTATGTGCTGGGGTGGCTGGGTACTATTCTAAAAACTTTACATGAATGAACTTGTTCGGTCTTCTCAACAATTGTAGGAGGCAGGTACCATTTACAGATGAAGAAATACAAAGGGAGGTGAAGTAATTAACCTGGGTTTCCACAGCTAAAAGTGGGGGAATCAGAATTTGAACTCCAGTTATCTGACTCCAAAGCCTGTGCATGACATGTGAGTTTGATCTTTGATTGTTTCAGCCCAGATTGCTGGGAGAGTGGCCATGGCTACCTTTTCTTGGAAGCAGAAACTGAATGCTATAGACTGAAAGTTTGTGTTCCACACATTCACATCTTAAATCCCAATGCCCAATGTGATGATGTTTGATGGTAGGGTTTTGGGGAGGTGATTAGGTCATGAGGGTGGAGCCCTCATGAATGGGATTAGTGCCCTTATAAAAGGGACCCTGGAGAACTCCTTCCCCCCATCCTCTTTTCCCCATGTGAGGACACAGCAAGAAGGAAGCCAGCTCTCACCACACACCAAATCTGCTGGTGCCTTGATCTTGGACTTCCAAACGTACAGAACTGAGTTGACACTCAACCATTGAACCACACTGGCTGGGCTGAAGTATCATTTTAAAATCAAGCTCCCTAGTCTGGCCGGCATGGCTCAGTGGTTGAGCATCAACCTATGAACCAGGAGGTCATGGTTCAATTCCTGGTCAGGGCAAATGCCCACTTAGTGGCTCAATCCCCTGTGAGGGGCGTACGAGGGGCAGCTGATTGATGATTCTCATCATTGATGTTTCTCTCTCTCCCTTCCTCTCTGAAGTCAATAGGAATATATTTTTAAATAATAAAATAAAACAAAACTCCCCAGGTAATTTTTGTGACAGCCAGGGTTAGAGCCAGTGGCCCAGGTCAGAGGTTAATGTATGTGCTAGTAGAACCTTTTAACCAAATACTGTGTCCTGAAAGTCAGTATATAAGAGTTTAATATGTAGCCACCCCGTTAAAGAGAGAGGGGTGGTGGGAGGCTCTCTTCCTCCCCACCTCCTCAGTGTTTCTTCGTCTCTCCCTGAACCCCCTAGAAAGGTTTTAAAACCACGACTTTAATGACCAGATGCATAGTCACCACGGAAAGCCTTCAGAGGACCTCTACACTTTTGAAATGATATGCAAAATCGTGTGTGTGTTGTTTCTTTCTTGGGGAAGAGTCCAAGGTTTTTTCAGATCATCAAACATCGATTTCCCAAGAAAAGGGAAATCTCCGCCCCACCCACAGAGAAGGTACTTTATTTCCACGTGTAATCTATTTTTTGAGACAGTGAAGCTTGGAAATTTATAACAAATATAAACAGAGCTTTCTAAATGCTGCCCTTTATGAAACAGAAGGTAGGGGTGGGGCCATTGAATGATTTCTCCTGGGTTATCATCACCCAGCAGTGAGATGGTCAATATATCATCTCTTCCTTGGCTGAGCTTAGTTCAGAATTTTTGTTCCAGAACCACCCGAATCTCCAGTTTCCCAACAGCCATCTACTACTGAGAGAAGAAAAAGTTTTAAGACTTTTTAATAACAAGTGGAAACATTCTTGCCTACTCACACACTGTGCCTTTTTCAATTCTTGACTTCCCCTGTAGTTCACTCTTTCTCACCTACCATTTTGTGGACATCCCCTAACACTTTCCTATCAGAAAGTGAGTTGCTTTGCTTAGTTTTTTTTTCTCATTTCATCGGGACCACAGCACAAGATGGAGTCTTTATGGAGGTCTGTTGTATTTGTGAAGAATTTCTGGAAACCCTTACCTAGTTTTTTGGGTTAGTTTTCTTTTGTTCAGCAGATCTGACAGCATACTGTTTCCTGACATCCATGCATGATGGATAGATTTTAAATGTTATCTTAACACACATTGCTGATACTTGGTAAATGCATCCCCTGAACCTTCACACATATGTAAAACATTTGACACCGTCATGCTACATGTATTCCAACACACTGGTTTTGTACCATAATAAAAGAACTGACTATTTCTGCACCTGACTTCTTTGACCTTTTCTTTTGCAAACTCCCTTTCTAGAAATGATAATTCTTTCTCAGACCTAAAAACTCAGCTTTTCCTTAGGCATTAATTTTGTTCGTGGGAGGCCTTGAAATCACATCCTAGCACATGTGCAGATGCAGAAAGGACATCTGTCTTCTCCTTCCTGGATGTCCTGCTATCTATCTCCCCACCCACCCACCTACCTACTTACCCACCTACCCACCCACTTACCTACTTACTTACCTACATACCTACCTATCATCTGCCTATCTATCTATCTCCCCACCCACCCACCTACCTACTTACCCACCTACCCACCCACTTACCTACTTACTTACCTACATACCTACCTATCATCTACCTATCTATCTCTCTACCCACCTACCTACCTACCTACCTACCTACCTACACACCTACCTATCAAAAAGAGATTCACTTTGGTTGAGAAAGGTGAGGCACTAAGGTCTTAGAAGGAATTCCTTTTCATCTCAGCCTTGAAAAATATGGTAGGAGATTACAATAAGAGACATGGTATGCCAGATTGAGGAATCAGCATGGATATAGTGAAAATATTAGAGGCTTGGTTTTAAAAACAACC
>NW_006290031.1:5516384-5528585 GCF_000327345.1 Myotis davidii | reverse complement strand
AAAATCGCATAACAGCCGAGCATACACCCAGCAGCGCTGCTGATGCCTGAACGGTATGTGGAATGAAGTGGGCGGGCATCGGGAGGCCACTATGGCACGGGGCAAGCACTATGGGCAGTCTATCTGAAGTGTACCTGGCGTATAAGACGACCCCCCACTTGGAGGCATATTTTTCAGGGCCAAAAAATCGTCTTATACGCCGGCAAATACGGTACCTACCTACCTACCTATCATCTATCTATCACCTATCTCCCTGCCTCCCTCCCTCCTTCCCTCCCTATTATCTATTTTCTATCAATCTACCTATCTATCTACATCATCTATCTATCATCTATCTGTTATCTATCATGTTTTTATCTGCAAAATCCTTGTTGCTTACATAAGAGGTTTGAGTGTAAGTATTTGTGCAGTAGTGAATTATTTTACATTTTGAGTTTCTAGAGTAGTGTGAACTGAATACACAGGAACATAACAAAAGTCCTTCAAACTCTCTGTATTAGAAGCCAGTTATCAGTGAGATAGACAGGGGGAAGGAAAGGAAAAGGCACTTAGATAAGCCCCTGGAATAAATTGCCAGGCCTTGATTGATGGCTAAGATGTTTTGCATTTTATTGCAAAACGTATTTTTAGGATGTTTTCAGTTATTCGGCAGTCCTGCATTGACCTGGCTTAGTTTGATCTAAAAGGTTTGTCATTGCTTCACTAGGTAGATTCAAGCGGATTCGATGGAATGAGAGTAACAGCTTTGGGCCATGCCAACACCAATCCTCTTTGTCTAGAGAGACTCATTTTAAGTTGTGAAGTGGTGTGATGCAATGTGAATAAATGTCTGGACAAGTGTCCCCTTTGTTGTTCTCAAGGGGGTTATGTCCTGGATTTGTTCCTTCAAGAACTCTCTGCAGTTGACATAGCTGGAGAGACTTCACTCCTTGGTGGAGGCACAGGTTTCGGCTGCGGGTTGACCCTCCTGCAGGGGCAGGCACTGAGTGCGTGGAGGACCTGCATTCTCTTTACCTGTGATACATCTTGATGCTTTATCACAGTTCTTTTCAATATTTTATAGGCTCACCAGGCTTTCTGATAGAGAAAAGGAGAAAGGCAGCTCTCTGGATTTCTCCTGTCCCCCGATCTTCCCTTCAGTGTTCCTCCTTAAGGATGTGAATCATTGATTTAGTTGAATTCTGTGAGTATTTGAGCATTTGTTACCGAAAATGCTAGGCCATGTGCTCTATGTCAACGGGTGAGGAGTGGTAATGTCACAAAGTCTTCTGAAGACTGTGAAGCCGGTAAAGAGCGCATTCCCATCTCCAGGCCCCTTCTGGGTCCTTTTACTCCCAAAAGTCCTCAAACTCCTTCTGGCCCTTTAAATACAGTTCCTCATGTTGTGACCCAACCATAAAATTATTTTCGTTGCTACTTCATAACTGTAACGTTGTTACTGTTATGAATCGTAATGTAAATATCTGATATGCAGGATGGTCTTAGGCGACCCCTGTGAAAGGGTTGTTTGACCGCCAAAGGGGTCGCGACCCACAGGTGGAGAACCGCTGCTTTACACTCACTGATGTTGCCCTGACGATCAGTACTTTGGTCAGCAGCAGAACCAAAGTCACCTGGAAGTGACGTTATTGACATGTCAGCTATCAGTAGGGTTACTGTATTGCCTAGGAAGGGAGTTCTCTGTTTCTTTATCATCACTTTAATGATCTACCATTAAATAACTAATTCTAAGATAGTTAACTCAAATCTTAGAGTCAAGATTTCCTTAATCTGGTGATACCTCTTCAGAAAATCTAGTTGAGAAATTCAATAACCAAAATATCCTGGGCCAAATAGATTTGCTTTGCAAATATTCTAACATATTCCTTCTGAATTCCTGTTGGTATATATCCACACTTCAAGCTTAAACTTGATATATTCTTTATACAGTTAATTTTTATAAATGTGTTTCAGTGACTTGCTTAGAAACTTTCAATGCCTCAGTCATCTTCAAGTCCCACATAAGGTTTAATGCTCAGGACTCAGTATTCCGAAGTACCTGGACTTCAGGCAGAGGTTGGCTTCCAACTTCTCCAAACACCATGAACCTGAAGGTCAAATTCTTGAACACCTATAATAACTCTTTGGGTTAAAACAATCTATTATTTTTTTCTTTAAAATTCACACTGAAAGTTTTAGTTTACTCACAATCATGAATTATCTGGATTTTGATTTCTTGGCAAGTGGAAGCAGAATGAAGGATGATGGGGAGAGGGATTTTCTGAAGCAGAAAACTGAGGATAGTGACTGTTGACCTAAAGATGCCCTCTGGGCCTTGGGGTGGAGGATTTGAGCAGTTCTAAGCATCAACATTTTTCCTGGGAGTATTGGTATATTACAACACAGTATACTATTTTTGTAATAGATCTTGAACTTACCAGAAATTTTGTTTTTATATCTGTCATAAAATTTTTAAACTCTTCACCCAAGGATATTTTTTCCATTTATTTATTTATTTATTTATTTATTTTTTTTAGAGAAAATGGAAGGGAGAGACAGAGACAAAAACTGATGTGAGAGAGACACATCCATTGGTTGCCTCCTGCATGCCATGCCCCAGACCAGGGCTGGGTGCCTGCAACCGAGGTATGTAACCTTGACCAGAATCCAACTCAGGACAACTTCAGTCCACAGGCTGACACTCTATCCATGGAACCAAACCAGCTAGGCCTGCATATAATATATTTTAGATGAAATTCAAAATAAAAATATTAATGCTTGGGAGAATAAATCTTAGTTATTTGGAAAATTATCATATATGTAGTAACCTATTTAAAACAGTGTTAATAAATGAGTGAATGAATTAGTTGATTAGTTCAAAATATCAAAATGTTTACTTCTTAGATAAAATGATCATTTCTCTGCTCAGGTTTCTAAGTGGCTTCTATTTATCTTATGTATAAAATCTAGCTTACCATTTCCTGAGTTGGCTATAATAGTCACCCAATAGGATGGCTGCTTGGTTGATACCTACTCTCCCAAAGGGTGTCTCCATCCTCTCTCTTCAACTTGTGTTTTAACAGGGGTTTTCTCACTTTCCTAGCCTACCCAAGTGAATGGTCCAGGGGATGGGCATGTGACCAACGATAGTCCAATCAGAATCTTTCCAAATAGGAACAAAGCAAGAGCTCTTTTTTGTGTTTGTCCAAGAGTGTAAGAATGAGTACCTGGAATTCCATTACTCATGTTCTCTAGCAGTCAGAGAAACTACCAGGCAGAAACGACAGATCGCATTAAAAGAACCTGCTAGCATTGGATAGCAGCAGCTTAATTCCATTTGTTCCAAGGGCCAGTCTCCAGCCTTACCTGCTAGTAGTTTGCTTCAATAGGCCAATGAAGTCCCTGAGCAACTTCATTGTGGTTCTTGCAACTAAGAATCCTAGTTAACTCATATCTAAGTGTTAGGCACTTTACATTTTTTTCTCATGTTTATAAAAATGCATTGTGGGTGTCATTATCCCTATTCCATAGTTGAGATTTGGGGTCACAGAGAAAAAATACCCTGTCCATGATCACATGGCTACTAAGTGGCAGAGATGGTGGTCAACAGCCTCACTGGCTTTGAAGCTCATCCTTTTGGAAATAATTTTTATCTTAGTGCTTTCTTTTTTATTGTGGTAAAAATATACTAGTATAAAATTGCCTTTGTAATCATGTTTGAAGTCTACAATCCAGTGGCATTGAATATTTTCACCTTGTTGTGCAGCACGTGTCAGAATTTCCTTTCCTGTTAAGACTGAATAATATTCCATCATATGTATTTCCAAGTATCTGCTGATGGATGTTTGCATTGTTTTCTGCCTTCTGCCTATAGTGAATAATGCTGCTATGAACACGGTTATTATACAATGTTCTGTTTGAGCCCCTGCTTTCAACAATACACAAGGGTTCCAATTTCTCCACATCCTCACCAACACTTGTTATTTTCTGGATTTGTTTTCATTTTCACAATCTCCATCTTAATTGGTGCATTGTGGTTTTGATTTGTCTTTGGAGCTCCTGATTTTTATTTATTTTTAATCCTCACCCGAGGCTATGTTTTCACATTAGTTGTCTCCAGCATGTGCCCTGACCAGGGATTGAACCCAAAACCTAGGTTTGGGCACTGACCGAGAATCAAACCCGCAACCTTTTGGTGCACAGGATGATGCTCCACCCAACCGAGCCACCCTGCCAGGGCTGAAGATCCCAGTTTTTAAACTACAGCTTTGTGTGCCCCCCTCTCTAGCAGCTGTGCCCCCCACACTCACAACTGTCCTCATCCGTTGTCTGTTGAGTTTAGAGTGAAATCGCATTGACCAGACTCAGATTTTGTCATCCCATCTTCAAACTTCCTTGGCTAGAAAGACCAATGTCTTCTTTACTCGGTCAAATCATGTGTCCCCTTCTTTAAAATTCTGTTTGAAATTCATCTCTCCATCAAAGTCATCCTCCAAAGGAAGCTGACCTAATCCAGAGCGCATTTTATTCTAGATTTCTTAAGCACTAGAAGCAACTAGTATTGGGCTAATCTATATATTCTTTTACATGTTTTCCAAGTCGGTTTATACCACCCACTTTTAGTTTCTAAGCTTTTTGAAGGGATGCATGCTGGGTACCTTTCTGTGGCAATACCATTGTGCCTACTGCTCAGTGATCAATGCACAGTGGACATCTAATAGACCCTTGTGCTATCTAGGCTCCATGATTATTATCATTACTTACTTGCCACCATTATAATTATCATTACTTATTTACACCCAATATGGTATTTACATTTTCCTATGGTGTTCTTCTTCAGAGGACATTTTAATAGATATATCTTTGTATTATAATTTTTTATAATGTCGCTTCAATATTTTTCTTTTGTAATATTTTCTCTTGCTTAAGAGGATGTCCGATAGCAAGTTCCAATTTTCTTATTTATGTTTCTGTTTCTTACTTACATGAAAGGGTCCCTTGTAGAAGGGACCAAGCTTGAGTCTTCCTAGGAGAAGTGGACACTTGAGCTCTCTATTCAAATCCCGTTCTTAGCCACAGCCATGTTTTAAAGACGGTCATATTTAGAAACATGACTGCCATACTGTGGCCCACCCTGAGCTGTCTCAGGTCAGCTGGTCTGTTAGCCATGCTCCACCCCTCCAAAAAAAAAGTCTGAAAATGATTAGGCTTCCTGTGCGGTGAAGTTTGAATTACTGTCATTAGGATCTCAAGTTTGGAGCCAGACAGCCAATAGTTGTCTCTCTCTACCTGGTCACTTCCTTTTCCACTTGGTAATTACTCAGTGGTAAAAAAATTAATAATAAATAAATAAATAAATAAATTACAGACGAGGGAATGGAGGCACAGTTTACTTGGTATGGACTCTTTGGGGGAAATAGGGTTCACCATCTAATCCCAGCTTTCCCTAGACCAGGGCATTCAGGCTGAACGTCATGGGGCCCCTCTCTTGCCTGGCAGCCACTCCAAGGTGCTTCAGTAAGAGCAGGGAGGAGACAGCGTGGGTTGGGGCAGGACCATGAAGCAGAATCTAGGCCGGAGGAAGGGAGTACAGCTGTGTCATTACAAGGGGTCTTATACGCTTTAAAAATTATGTGTGTCTGTGTGTTTTAACTTAAGGTTAACTTCAAATAGTAATTAAACACCAATTGCTGGATCATCTACTTAGTACTCATCAAGAGACTTTATTTACTGATCTGATGGATTGAAAAGCAGCGCATCCTCTATTCAACATTTGCTCAGACTTCTATGTGGAAAAAGATGTCTTCCCTGCTCTCTCTGGCTCTCTCTCTCTCTCTCCCTCTCCCTCTCTCCCCTATGCCTGGGAAAGCTGGGTTTATATCCTTAAAAAGTTTGAGTCGCCCAGCCCAGAGTTACTGGCCTCTGTAAAGGGAGCTTTCTCTCTTGTCTTCATAACAGGGCGTAGGAGCCAGATGGTTCCTGTCTGCTGCCCGGAGTCAATGCCCTCCTCCCCCAGAGGAGCCCCTTTGCCCTCCTTCCTCCCCGGCCCCTCCTCACTTTCCACCTCCCACCTCTGGGCCTCTCTGTTTTGTTGCTAGAAATAATCTTTTATTGCCCAGTTGTTCGGAAGTGACCTTTTGCCCTTGATTAGATAGCACCAGGCTCTATCACCGGATTGCTCTGGAGCTGGCAGCCGCTTTTTGTGTGGGCTGATCCGGTGTCAGGGAGAACAATGCGCGGCTTTGCAGCATTCTGGTGCAGCTCGCCTCCTGGGAGAGGTGGGGGTGGGGAGGTCAGGGCTCTATAAAGCACACCCGTGGATCTCGGTTGCAAACTATCTTTTCTTTAGTAAACCGAAAAACAAACGGTGTGTTTTGAAATGCATTTGAACGTATTTAACTTACTTCTCTTCAATAACCAGGCATTTCAGAGAAATAGGAGATTACTCCAGGATTTCACTATATAGTATTTAAGTATATAAATATACTATTAAACTGACTTGAGTGTATAGTCCTACACTAAAATAGTAATCAAATGTACTATTATATTTCTCCGAGAGCAATTTTCCAACAGGTCCCAATTATTCTAAGTAACAAGTGTAACAAAGCCACGTGACTGGGACTGTTCTGAATCACTAAAAGCTCACTCATTCTTTATTTAAAACTTAGGGCAAATGCCCATTACTTTACTTGCCTCCTGGATTAAATGAAGGAACTTTTAATTTTGTATTTTTCATAGTAGTTCTCAAATTCATTTGACTTCAAATTCCCAGGAATATCTGCTAGAGTTAGTAGAGTACATTTGAAATTTTTGTTTGACATCTCCCAATTTCAACTCAGAGGTTAATATTCTGCAATACAGGTATAGAAAATTTTGGGAATTTTTTGGAAACATATTAACATTTATTAACATAAAAATGTTGACATTTTCTAGCCCTTGACCTGAGGGGAGACAAATGTCTTCCCCTCCCAAGTCCTGCCTCCCCACAACTCCTGCAACCCTGCCTTTTTCTGTAAGTGATTCTTAGTGCGAATGGCCACACTGTTTCCTAACTCTTGACTCCCCTCTCCCTGCCCGCCCCCCCATCCCCCGCATCATCCCACTGTGGTGGCTAAACCTGAAGGCCACCTTTCTGCAGGTCTTCAGGCGGCCTGGCCTATTGTGTCAGAGATTTGTAGTGGCAGCAGTCATTGTGACTGTCACATGGAGGGACTGTCTTTGCTGCACGATGTGGAAATACATGCATCAGCTTTCACCACAAAGGAAGTTAAAGATGGAAAGTGCAGAGTGAGTAAGTCTTACCGGTTCCATTGTATAGATGCAGTAGCGGGAGCTCACAGTCATGCAAATGTTCTAGAAGACACAGATAAGCCCACCAGTTCTCCATTACCAGGCTCCTGTGCTACAGGAATGATTGTGTTCAGCAATATTTTGTGTGTAGATGTCGCGGATGAACAGTGTGTACTACCTTTTTCATTTTGCATTTATGCTTTACTGGTTAAATATATTTCTCTCAAAAAATCAACATGAAACACACAAATTTTACCAATGAATAATTTTGAGAAGATGAGAGGTGTGTGTGTGTGTGTGTGTGTGTATCCATGTTTTTAAAAGAGTAATGAATGTTGCTGATCACTTTTATTCGCAGACAGAATAAATAGTTTGCCAGATAAGTTGCCATTTGGTAGGTTTCCTGCTTTCACCTAGAACCTTGGGAAATGACCAAGGGGAGATGGATGTTGAGATGCCATTGAATGAAATGGAAACATGCTATTTGTATGTTTGTGTATTTCTTTTGGTTTCAGACAATTGTCTATCAGCAAGAGCAGATCTCTCTCTGTCTTTGGAAGGGTGACTGTATGTCCGAGTGGTGGCATTTGAGTCTTTAAAAGGATCCAGGAGCCCTGGTCGGTGTTGCTAAATGGTTAGAGTATTGGCCTGCCCACCAAAAGGTCATGGGTTCAATTTCTGGTCAAGGGCATGTACCTGGGTTGCAGGTTTGATCCCTGGCCCTGGGTTGGGGTGCATGCGGTAGACAACCAATTAATGTATCTCTCACATTGATGTTCCTCTCTCTCCCTCTTTTTCTCTCTCTCTCCCCTCCCCCCTTCTTCTCTCTCTCTTCCCTCCCTTCTACTCTCTGTAAAAGTCAATGGAAAACATATCCTTGGGGGAGGATTAACAAACAAAACCAAACAGGTCCAGGAAATGTCTCTGAGTTTTTCTTCCACTTTTCCCCTCAAAGAATGTCGTCCTCAGCTCTGATGCTGCTCTGAGAATTGGTCAGACTCCTCAGGGGAGAACATTCGAAGGTTCCTTTTGCAGCTTTGGGTGGGGCCAGGGAAAGGCTGAATGTGTTTCTCATTGTCTATTACAACAGAACAGCAGACAGGTCACGGTTGTGCTGATCACATTTTATGTTTTCTACACTCCTGTCTGGGAATGTTCATGGGAATGTTGTAGAAACTAACAGTTTCATAAATGGAACAGTAAGCTCTCCATGATACAAATTTAGCTTAAATATGAACTTAAAAACGAGAAGAGAGACTAGGAGTCAGGAAACCAAGGTTTCTTTTAGTGATTATCTTTTAAAAAGACAAAAACACTTTTCCCCTAACTGACACCATCATTAAAAGAGTGAGTGGGATGTATCTGATGCTCCTGACAACCATCACTGAGCAACAAAAAGACAAAAGCAAACAAGAATGCTATGTAGTCATAGTGGTCAAGTCAACAAACGTTTATTATCTCAATATTAGTATATTAGTATAGCAATGCTATAAAATGTTTAAATATATGTTAAAGCTGTAAACTATATTCTCTTATTGCCATGCACAGAAAGCTGATTTTCTGTATCCTTGACATAGAGATATCTATTTTTGACTTTTATAGGGAATGACATGTAAATGCAAAGATAAAATTATACTCTCACTGAAAAAAGTAATATACTAGCAAATTATTGATGAGGTTAACCTTAAGGAGGCACTGAGGCTTGGGAATAAAGGCCACAGAGCAGGTTTGCTGATTATTCTGTCTATAATCACCGAAAGCCATAAAAGTAAGCCAATACTCTTCCTTTTGATTAGGAAGAAAATTAAAACCCATTCCTAAAAATGGATTGCAAGTAAAAGAATTAATTAAAAATAAAGCCATGGTAAAATATCATATAGAAACGGCTGCCTTCAGGCACTTGACTGGATATTAGCTTTGTCATGAAATAAACAAGGCATTTGGAGAATCATGATAGTTTCCAATATTTCTTAATATTTGATTTCACCCATGCCACTGTTCAACTTGAGTTTCATTCTCTTCACTGATGAAGTCTCTGAAGTTCTAGGAAATTCCTTTGCTAGTGAAATTCTAGATCTCTCTGTCGTCACCTATCTGACCTCGGCCACAGGAACCCCAAGGTCTCTGCCTCGTATAACTCAGTCCACATTCCCAAGGGGCTTTCTCCAGTCCTGTATTTTCTATCACCTGTTAATGCTAATGACTTCCATATCCCCAGTCCTGTCCTCTATCTCTCTGATCCTCCCTCCAGATCATCAGAAATAAGATCCATTACCATCTGAATTCAGGTGACTCTGAACGTTTCCTTCACTGCCTGTCCTTCCAAGTGCTTTATATCTCACTCTGCAGGAGAGTACTTCTCAGATATTCTGATGGTCAAACAAAACATTTTTAAACTTGTATCTCTCAAAAGAATCTATTCTTACAACCACAATTGCAAAGCATGTTAAACAACTTGCTGAATAGAGGTGGAAAACCCCCCACATCCAACATAGATGAACCAGGCTCAAAAGACTGTAGGGACTTTGTAGGTGATAAGACCTAGGGATAGTGAGGAAGGTGTAGCTCCTTGTCATCCAATCAGAAGAACATGAGATGGGAATGGAGGGTGACAGGTTTCCTGTGTTCAAGCCCTGGCTGTACCACTGACCATGCAAAGCTCCCCAAATCTCAGTTTCTCCTTTGTCAAAGGGTTCCCCCCCAATTTATGTGGGCAACATGAAATCAAATACATGAAAATACCACGAAGTACTCAGCAATATAAATAGAAGGTAGTTATGCTGCAACGATCATGTTGGGGGTTTGTGGTTGCTACAGCCACAGTGAGAACACACATACCATGGGCGTAGTTAAGTGTTTATATGCTTGTTCACTTGTTTATTGCCTTGCTCCCCCACTAAATTGTAAGCTCCACTGGCGCAGGGACCATGTTTGCTTTATTTCCCACTGTAATCCTCTTACATTGGACACTTGCTGGCTCTGAGAGGCACTCAACAAATATTTGTTGGATGGATAGATGGGGTAGGGTTACTAGCACTGAGAACCTCAACTCGGTGACATCCAAAAGGATATCCACAAATCCATGCCCTAGAGCAGTGGTTCTCAACCTGTGGGTCGCGACCCTCTTGGCGGTCGAACGACCCTTTCACAGGGGTCGCCTAAGACCATCCTGCATATCAGATGTTTACATTACGATTCATAGCAGTAGCAACATTACAGTTATGAAGTAGCAACGAGAATAATTGTATGGTTGGGTCACAACATGAGGAACTGTATTTAAAGGGCCAGAAGGTTGAGAACCACTGCACTAGAGCTTTGGAACATTAATATCTGTAGAATTTCTCCAAGTTTATTGTAGAGCTGGTTCTAACAAACCTGGCTGTGCTGGTTTTCCAAGTTCTATAAGCCAGAGGCTGACAATAAGGAGCTCCGAGGGAGGAGCACAGTCGACAACCTGAGAGTAAGAAGCAGAGAAGCTGCCATTGGAGTTCAAAAAAGAAGGCAGTCAGAGAGAGAAAAAAGATAAAAAGACAAACAACAGCAACAAAACCCCACAAAAAAATAGGGCAGTCTGGGCCCCGTGAATGTAAATTAAAAAGGAAAGCCCCCCCCCCCCAAGTTTATAATGACTGAAGTCTCCTGAATGAAATAACTTATTGAAGGAATGATGTATAAAGTTAGGTGGAAAAAATTCATATTTAACCAATTGCAGAAGTGGCATTTTTATCAAAACAGTTTCGAGCATCCATTTACTTCATAAACTTAACTTTCATTTTCTTTTCTTTAAATATTTGTTGTCAATTCTAAACAACTTTTGAAGATCTTTAAAAGTAAGCAATTCTAAATATTTCCATGGGTTAGGTTTTTGATGTCCCGGGTTCCTCCAATCCATTAAATCAACCAAGATCAAAATGAAAGCATTAAGAATGGAACAAACTGTGTCTGATTAAATGATAATTTTGTAAGTTGAAGTTTTGCTCCATCAGAGAGCAGATGTATCCACAGCTCACTATCCAATAGGAACCCACATGTGCCATTCATTGAGAATGGCCTAGAGCTGTCATCAGTGGTAGCTAGAAAAAGGCAAGATGAAAAGATTTGCTTGTAGCACGGTCATCGTTAGTAATTTGTCGACCGGGTGAGACAAAGCACCCCTCTCCTGGTTACTCTGCCATCCTGCGTTCCCTCGGACCCCCTTCACCTCTCTCCGGATCTCCTCAAGGTGGCTGGTCTGTTGCAGCTGGCACTGGGGTCTCCGCAGGCATTTTTGGAAGCATGAGTTAAACATCCCCTTCTCCACCATCTGAGCGAAAACAAAAGCCTACTACGTGCCTCTACCACAACTTTCAGTTGCCTCCAGCTGAAGTTCATAGCATACTTTATAGGTTAGAAGTGTGTTTCAGCCTTAAGGTCAGTGGAGTGGAAATGGTGACCCACCACGGAGGTGAGGCCAGCGGAAGGCGGTTAACATCGCCCGCTCAGAGGTCAGTGGGAGAGGACTCGTTTATGAGTAAATCAAGAGGAAAGACCCACAGAAAGGAGAATGGCTTCGTTAAACAATGGAAATGGAGACAGTGCGGTGCCTTTTGAAGGGCAGAAGTACAGGATGACTGGTTTTTTAAAGGCATCTGAATGAAAATAAAAGAAAAAACGGACTTATACAAGAAGAGAGGGGAAACGTTAACTGAACACAGGCCGAGAGGGAATCCAGTCTGCACACAGCTTTGAAGATGAGGAAGGAGCTAATGAACCCTTCATGGTTACATGTCAAATGCCATGTCCAATGCTGGGACTGCGGGTAGGCACAAAAGAGAAATTATGGTACATGGCCCAGGCTCCAAGGCCCCGCCGGAGTCCGTGGGCTCTGTGCCAGGCTCCCTTGTGAGGGGCAGGGTGCAGACCTATTCACAATCACATCTTTGCTGTGAGAAA
>NW_006290031.1:5501575-5516311 GCF_000327345.1 Myotis davidii | reverse complement strand
GGCTCCCCGGCGGTCTGCAGGAAGGCTTGCATGGCCGGGCAGCGCCCGCTGTTTCTATTTCCAGGCCTGTTTTCTAACACAAGAGGTCATAGGGACACTTCCGAGTCCACCTAAATCTACGTTCCTAGGAGGACATCTGAATGGGGTGAAATTAGTCCAACTCTAATGAAAGTAGATTCAGTGGCTGTTTTTGTCTCAGGCAATATAAGGCAGGCATTCTAAGAAGCTTCTATACTTTAACTTTTTTTTTTTTTTTTTTTGTTTTTTTTTTTTTTTTTTTTTTTTTTTTTATCTTTGAGAAGCTCAAGTCCTTTCCAGATCACTGCTGCCCATCTTTTGAAACCACTGTACCTCTCCAGTGCATATCAGTTTAAAGACAAGTAGTCAAGATGGAAAGTATAGGCTTAGGATTGGATAAATGCAGGTTCACGCCCAGCCTCTGCCGTGACAATATCTACTCTCAGTGCTGCCCATAGACCTGAGCACCCTGGCCTTATCCTGGCACACTGCCCCATGCCCTTAGAGGACCCTGCCCTGCCCTCTTCCACGTGGCTGGGAGTCTGGGTCCAGGGGGACATGGCCACTCTCCCAGAGCTGGTACTTCCCCAGAGACTGGGTACCCTGGACCAGAATTCTAGATCTACCCAGTAGGGCCTGCCTTCAGGCAAGCACAGGACTCTTTCTCCGGTGTGTCTTCACTAGGTAGACAATAGCACCAAGATGCTGCCATCAAGGGGAGGGGGCAGCAGAGGGAGGTGGAAATAGATGGCTGGGATGTGGAGGCTGCAGTGTCCACACACGTATGCGACATGCCTGTGGTGCAGGACAGCGGCTGAGGGAAAGAAAGAGCCTCCATTTGTACCCCAGCTCCACCTGCAGAGGTTAAAGCAGGCCTGTCCATGTAACAACGTTATTGTGATGTTTAAATGAGCTAATGTACACCAAGTGCTCAGCACGGAGATCGGTGGGCCTGGGGCTTTCAGTATGTTTTGTTCTGGGATGGTTTCTGTTTTAAATTAAACCTGACTTAGCCCCTTCTAAATTCTGGTGAAAAACGCATCCAGAGGCCCCAAATGAAATGAAACCTCCTTAGCAGCACTGAAAAATAAGACTAATAGCCATCATCTTGTTGGAATCTGGGGGGAATTTACAAATGCTAAAAAACCTATGGAGCAAAATGAAGAATCAAAATGGGTGTTTTGGGTCATTTTATACTGATAAAATAATAACACACTATGGAGAAAGAAATCATAAGCCTACACAAACCACATTATATAGGTGCTAGAGGCCTGGTGCATGAAATTCATGTGGGGGTCGGGGGGGGCGGTGCTGTCCCTCAGCCCAGCCTGCACCCTCTCCAATCTGGACATCCCTCTCACAATCCGGGACTGCTGGCTCCCACCCGCTCACCTCCCTGCCTGCCTGATTGCCCTTAACCACTTCTGCCTGCCAGGTTGATCACCCTCTAACCACTCCCCTGCCAGCCTGCTTGATGCCTAACTGCCCTCCCCTGTTGGCCACCTTGTGGCTGTGGGCACTGCCATCTTTGAGGGCGGGGCAGTCAATTAACATATTTCCTCCTTATTGATTGTGGGTGCCACCATCTTTGCAATAGCATGAGGGTCAATTAGCATATTCCCTTTTTATTAGTTAGGATTATAAAAGGAATAAAAATCAGTGTGTAAAGTAAAAAATACTAGAAATACATACAGCAATAGGCACACATACGATTCTTGTGGAAAATAATACCCCAACCCTGGCTTTTAGCAAATCAAGTAGGTAATATATAGACAGAAAATTTGAATAAAAAGTTGAATTCACAGCTAATGACTGACCTTTGTATAATTAAAACAATGAATATCCCTCCTTTTAAATGTGTGTGAAATATTTTCAGAAACTGATTTTATTGTAGCATAAAAAAAAAATCTCAATAAGGGACCAAAACAATAGTAGACAAAGAAGCCAACAGTAGGATGGGGAGCTCTGGAAAAATTCCTCATTTTTATAATGGCAGTTCATGATGTAAAAGTAAAGTCTTAGATAAAGGCCAAGTTGGTTGGGAGACCAGATCAAGAATTTGGAGGAAAAATGTTTTATTATTTTACTATATCTTATTGTAAATATTAGATGGATTAAAACTACAAAAAATCCTAGAAGAAAAGAATTCTAGAAGAAAATATGTGTATTTAACTAATTTTGAGATGAGGATAGACTTTATAAGCATAAAACAATGTAGTAAATGCAGTGGAATAAATTATAAAAGAAAAATTGTTTTAAAAGCATATATAAAATGATGAAATGAGAAAAATATTTGGGAAAAGCATTACTGTCACAGGTTAGTTGTAAAAAAATTAAAGGGCTATTATAAATCAAAAGAAAATCATGACTACTCAACCAACAACAGATTTCAACTTCATTAGTAATTAAAGAATCACAGATTAAAGCAAGACTATGTCTTTAAAAATATATGTATGTAATACTTATACATTATATATGTCCAAGTCTATATAAAATATCTAATATTGATATTAGCAAGATACATTTCTTGTGGCAGCTTACATGGGCAGTCGTTTTTGAAAAACAATTGTGTGGTAGGGAGCAAGGCATGACAGACATATATATATTTTTAATTCAGTGATTTTTTTTTCCTCTAAAAATTGATCCTAAGGAAATCACTAGAGATGGACTGGAAAGTACATGGGATTGCAAAAACACTACGATTTCCTTTTAAAATAAATGCTTACAGTTGTTTACACATGCACACATATGCATTAAGAAAGTCCTGAAGGAGTGTTTGCTTATGGAAGTTAAGATTTTAAGTTTTGTATTTTTCAAAGTTTACATAATCAGCACATACTGCTTTAGTAATTGGAAAAACAATCAAACACATTGAAAAGTTAAAAATGCTTTCTGCCCTTGCCATCTGATCTTAGAGTTGTGAGTGATCTGAACTCTTTTTTTCTGTTCTCTCATCTTATCTCCCAAGACACATTATACATTTTCTCCTAAAGTCCTATAACGCTTTACTAAAGAGAAATAAATGACATTCTCATAATTACGAGTTTTTACTTTACATGCTTTATAAAACATTATCATCAAAAGTTCCAAATTCACATTTCAGTTCAATATTATGTCTTCAGCTCAATGCTTAATGGATCCTAGCAGTGAAAGCTACCTAGTAATAGGTGAGATTATTTTGGCAAACATCCAAAGGTAAAATTAGATATTGCTATTAGAATATTTTTAAAGGTAATTCACACAGAGTCTCTTGGCTGGAAAATCCCAATAACTGCAGCAAAGAAGCTTTCCAAAATTCAGCTTAATCTAACGTCTGGTTCTCACTTCCTTCGTGGTCTCCATTACAGTTAAGATGCATAGATTCTGAATTTCATATGTGGTTTAAAAACAATCTTGATTGCAACTGTGACCTTAAAGCCGATCTTTAATAAAAAAATATTTTTCTTTATGACAGGTTCTTGGATTTCATTAAGGATAAAGGGGGCAATTTAGATTATTACACTTAAGCTGTGAGATGAGAATGTGGTAAGTCATGTGCCAGGCTAAGTCCAGCCGAGCTTCGTAGTTTATGGAGGCTCTCGCAGGTTGAGATAGGGGCTCCCTGATTCCTAGAAGCTAACTTAGGTATTTATGAGCGTCCTTGGAGTTATTTTTATAATTTCAAATAGCTTAATGGAATCATTCATTTTCCCATAGGAAGGTGGCTTTCTCCCCTCCTCTGTTTTTGCTTTCAGTTGGACTTGATTTGTTCACTCAGGTAATCTTATACCAATTAGACACTGTGGCAGCTCCATGTGACTTTGACTAATAAGAGATGGCAAAATGATATCATCTCAGTTCGAGAGACAGTGTCAAAACCTGTGGCCATTGGATAGTTGTGGAGTTTGGACGTACTGACATGCCCTCATGTCCTACCTGGCCAGTTCAGGACAGTTTTTTACTTAAAGGCTTTAGTTTCTCTATGATAGAATGGACTTAGATGTTTTTTATAGTCAAATGTTCAAGAAACTTAACAGATGACGTTTGTATAGATGAGTCTTTTTTCCTGTGTATCTAATATGTTAAAGTCTGAGTCTATCCATCAGGTACATTTCCCTTGACTTCCTTCGTGTGACTGCATGCACATGGGCCACTGAAATTTACTTATCCCTGTCAGAGTTGCTTGTATTGAGAATAAACCTATGTAGCCCTGGCCGAGTAGCTCAATTGGTTAGCACATCATCCCCATAACCAAGGTTTCAGGTTCAATCTCTGGTCAGAGCACATATAAGAATCAACCAATGAATGCATAAATAAGTGGAGCAACAAATCTCTCTCTCTCTCTCTCTCTCTCTCTCTCTCTCTCTCTCTCTCTCTCAACAATTTTAAAAAAGAGAAAATAAACCTGTGTTGATCTTGCAGACATTGAGGGCATTATTAACAGGCATACCTGTCTCAGTTGCACCAATAAAAATGGACACTTTTAAAGCTGGAAGGGCCATGAGTTCTGGGATCACGCAATGAGTTCAATGGGCAATCCACTTCTTTCTGGTGAACCATTGGAGATCTTCAGTAGGTACTGGCGGATCTTGAAGCAGCTTGAGACAGATTTCCTCCTTCAGGTGCCTCTCAATTTTACTTTGGTATGAGATGCTTTGGCCAGCTACCTTTGAATATGAAATAGAAAACCGAGAGAGAAAAAATGTTATCACTCCTCTATCATCAGGTATGCAGGAGACAAGTGGGATAATTTGCAGGTAGAAATGAAGTTGATCTGATTAGGGACTAAATTAAAAAACATAAATGAGCTTGACTACAACATCAAAATTTCCAAATCTTTATGTAACTCCCCCCTGGGCCTTATTATTGAAAAGACAATATTTACAACAGTCATGGTTTACATATATTTTTCTAACAAGGAAATAAAGGACGAACCCTTAAAAATAACAAGTAAAATAAAAATTATTTCTCAAATGAACTTTTTGACTCATATTTGCTGCTATCATTGGGCTGTATTTCCAATTGTTTTTTTTTTTTTAGCATTTTAGAGAACTATTCATTGAAACTCATCATTTTTCTATAAAGCCCATCTGAAATTGGTGTGTGTGTGTGTGTGTGTGTGTGTGTGTGAAAAATGTCTCTAGGTTCAGCTCTATTTGCATTGGTATTTCCAGTGGAAATGTCAAGTGTGACCTTTTTCTTGTTTGGGTGTCTAATCCTATTTTAAAGCCCTGTCACGCCCCTGCTGAGGGTCAGTGCCCTCGTGAATAGAACTTCTGCACCTGCTCCCCCTTTCTTCTCCTCTTCCCCTCTGCCCAGAACTGGAGGATGTTCCGGATGGCAAACAAAACAATACTATGCTTCAGTGACTGCAGCGACAGAAAATAACTCCAGACTTGGGAATTTGGTAGAGTAAGTTTTGCAACCATGAGAAAATAAACACAAAAATAGGCAAACCTGAAAAGGGTAAGAAAAAACGTGTAAGAACATTGCATTTCATTGCTACAAACATCAGGGCTAACACACCCTTGAACTTTTCAATAGAGGCTCTAAGAAAAGATCAGCTCTCACAAATGCAGGATGCTAAAGTCAGTGTCACTGACATTTCACCTGCAGGGGAAAAATTATTAACATGGAGGAACTGTGGGAAACATAAACAAGGAAGTCCCAATTACCATAGCGACTGCATTTGGTTTGCCTGTTTCCCAAAGTAGGATTTTGAATAATTATGCTTAGTGAGCTGAATTAAGCAGTAAATGAGTATAGGTGACTGGAATAGTAAAAGGATTGTAATTTCATGCTAATTATCATTTAAAGACAATGTTCTGTAAAAATCAGTGCCTGAGTTGGTTCATAATTTCCCATCACATGCATTATTAGGGCATTAACAAAGACTTTCTCGTTGGATTCTAATCAAATTTAAATATGTAATTTGCCATTTTACTATATTTGTTTTAAAGCTAACCAAGAGGGGAAAAGCAGTGAAATTCTGCTAAAACTATAAAGTTCAGTATCAACAGTTTTACCTGAAAACATCTTCCCCAGAAAAAAAATACCTAAGTGAACAACTTTTCTGGTTGTATTAATGTTCTACTACTTTGTTGAAAACCATGCCAATTTCCATGTTTTCTGGTAAAATAAAGCCTTACCGGTGTTCTCCAAGCCAGTAGCAGAAACACATCTTATCTTTCATTTTGCACCATGCCCCCAAGTCCGGTTCAGGACTCAGCGTTTCAGTTAGTGTATCTCTGCTCTTCCCTCACCACCTCGTATGTTGACCCTGCCATTGCCAACTAACTGGTTTCCTTCGAGTTCCCACCTCCACTCAACCCATCCTGCTCACCACCACAACAGCAGTCTTCCCCAAACACCCCCAGACCCAAGGGTGAAATGTGAAAGTGGAATTGGCCACAAGGAGTAACTGAGAGGTGGAGAGTGCTAAGATTCAGAGGGCTTCAGAGACGTTGGAAGTGGGATGATCCTAGCATTGGGAGGAAGTGGGGCTTGACACAAACCTTGAAGAAATAGGGAGAAATTACCGAGAAGAGAAGGGGCAAGGGAGCCTTCCGTTTAGGAAACGGTGACCAAAGACTCAACAGTGTTTTGGGCAGCACTTTGGCTGGCAAGGAGGACTGTGGGAGATGAATCTGAAAAGTAGGTTGGGATTTGCTTGGGGCTGGGCCTGATGATCAGCTTAGACATGTTTGTCCTGTAGGTCTGGGAAGCTGGGACAGGTGTTTGGACAGGACAGTAATAGTATCATCTAGAAAGACTCATTGCCTGGAAATATATAGGGCAGGCTGGGTGGGATGGGATAGTTGAGGCAGAGAAATTGGTTAGGAGGCAGGTGCTGTAATCAAGGTGTGTGAAAGGACTTGATTAGATGCAGGCAATGGAGAAAGAGGAGCGGTATATGAGAGACACTGGAGAGGAAGTATGTGTAGGGTTTGGAAATCAAATGGGTATGAAGGAGCAGATTAAAGTGACTCAAAGATTTAAAGTATGAAGACCAGCAGAAGCAGAGCAGCCAGGAGAGGAACCCCATGACATGTGCATGTAATGAATTTTTAAATGTGATGTTTGAAATGATTGCAATTCATTTTATTGAAAATGTCACGTAGGTAGTTTGGGATGCAGGGTTAGGGGTCTGGAGAGAGTCCTGGCTAGAAGTGTAGATTTAGGAATCTTATTAATCGAGAGCTATTTAAAGCCTGCAAAATGAATGAGATCATTCACCAAGGACTAGACCTAGGAAAGTACTCAGATTTCTGAGATGTGAAAGAAAGGGAGAGAGCAAGGACAAAGATTAGAGGTAGGTGGGCCCCAGGTGAGCGTTGCCTTCTGAAGGAAAAGAAGGAGGCACTGGCAGAGAGGAGGATGGCACAAGTCAAAACAAACAAAATCTGCAAAGACCATACTTGGCTTTTAAAAGAACAGCCACGTTACAGATGATTTAGGAGAGAATGTGCTGTGTGAGAGCAGAGGCAGCAATCATAAAAATTCATGATAGAGGGAGTTTAAGTGAGGAGGATATGACCAGGGATGGTGCTGAAGGGAGGTTCATTAATAATTTTATGACATTAATCCAGTCTCTCTAACAAGATTGGAAGCCTCCGAAATGTTTCCTCATTGTGCCTTGCAAAGTGTTCAGGGCTGAAGCAACACTCAGTTACTACCTGTGGACTGATCGGCATAAACCAGAGTGGAGACTGAGCTACAGTGGAGATGTGTGCTGGCTAGGGCCAACACTGTTTTGGAGCTGTGTGCTTTGCTATTAAGCTAAGCAGTGATTTGATTAATAATAATAATAATAATGATGATGATAATAATAATAATAAAGCTCTTCATGAAGGAAAATTTGACTGAATAGACATGCCTGGATCAGAGTCACTGCAAGAAATCAAATAGCCAATCTGATGAAATAAGACTTTGGCAACCCTGTTCCTTATACTGTGCTGCTCTAGGGAAGAAGAGAATAATAACAAATATTTTTGAGTACTTGTCCCAGGCATTGTTCTAAGTACCAGTTGATTTAAGCTTCACAATGACCTTAAAGGTAAGTATTATCATGATATCCATTATACAGATAAAGAAACTGAGGCCCAGCAACGTAGTGGCAAATTTAGCCTAAGGACACAGCAAATTAGTGGCAAATTTAGAATTTGATGGTTGGCTCCTAAGTCTATGTTCCTAACTACTTTACCATTCTCCAAATGCTGACATTTTCTATTTTATGGTACAAACAGCTTCTTTGTGTTGGATGACAAATATGAGTAACTGTTAGCAAATCTCAAGTGTGTCCTTTCTTGGCGGCTGTGTAAATAAATTCCCCTTTATCCAGCACCTGTTCTCTCAATTGTGTTCAGAAGGAAATCCTCTCTCTTACTCATTTGTATTTCAGTGATTCTTTGGCAAAAGTATTTCACAACCTAAAAAAAAAAACCTACTACGACAAAGGATGTCTTCACATTTCCATGAATAATACCAAGATTGGGTCTGAGTTGTCAGACTTCTCCCGTCTCTCAGTTTTGACCAGTTTCCTTCCACTTGGCCTTAGAAATGGTGTTTGAGAAATCTTTTTAAAAAGGAATTTAATCTGATGACCATTGTAATTTTATTTATTTTTCCAGCTTTATTGAAGAATAGTTGACATAGAGCATTGTGTAAGTTTAAGGTGTAGATGTGATGATTTAATATACATAGGTGTTATGAAATGATTCTCAGAATACCAGTAAGGTTAGTTAGCACATCTATTTCCTTACAAAAGTACATTTGTGTGTGTGTGTGCGCGCGCGTGTGTGTGTGCGTGTGTGCGCGTGTGTGCCCACATGTGGTGAGAGAATTTAAGACTTACACTCTTAGTGACTTTGAAGTATACTGTAATAAAGTATTGTTAATATAGACACCATGCTGAATATTAGATCCCCAGAACTTACTCATCTCATAGCTAGAAGTTTGTACCCTTTGACCAAAAGGTAATTTTTTTTAATCAAAAGAATAGTGAAGGATTCTATATTTATCTAGGATTTCAATTGGGGAGATCATACATTTGGACTCTATAGCTGTATGCCCAAAAGACAGAGGGCTCTGAGCGTCTATTTTATGCTTATTTTCCTCCAACAATAGGTAGACCAAGAAATGACTCTGTTGACTGCTTCCAGTCGTAAGTGCATTATTCAGAGATAATTCAGAGAAATTCAGATTCCATTAATGTGAAGTTTGTATTTTGTCCTTGTAGCCTGTCAAAGTTTATCTTTATAGACTGGCTGTAGGAGGCATAATAGTAATAAAAATTCGTGTTAAAGAAAGCTCTCTAGAACTTTTTGAAGCTACAGTAAATTCTTACCAAATGCTCTTAAATATCTCATCCAATGTTTGAATTGTAGTTCATTCTATTTAAGAAAAACAACTGTGATTTGAGTTGCTGCTACCACCTTATGGAATGATTAGTCCACAAAACAAACTTATTTCCAATGGAGTTTGCTTGTTGAGTTACCCGAGCAGAGCACCATGCCTGATATAAGGAAGTATGTGGCCCACTGTTATCTACTGCAGTACACATACAATTAAATTCTGTTGACCAGATCATTGCCCAACAGGAAAGTAACTTTTATCTTCAAGACCTTTTAAAATGTCTTGTTTGTTTGTTTTTATGGCCTAGTGTGTGCCCTTCTAGAAAAATCGTATAAGACAGATCCTCTTAATAAACCTACCACACCCACTGTGCCTCCATGGGCCAATGTGTTACTGTGCTTCCGATAGGTCTGTGTGCATAGTTTTCTCATTCTACCTCATCAACACATATATTTATCATTTCTGTTTGCCCATATACTTCCAATCTTAAAGGATGGTCAACAAGTAACATCTACATGCTAAAGTTTTGCAATGAACGTTGTCAAGTTTCACATGTACTTAAGATTTTTCGAAAATTTCTAAAAACACAAAATGTTTGACAAGCAGTGCTAAGTAATAGAAAGATAACATAAACACTCAGTTGCCTGACAAGCAGAATCCCCCCATTCCAAGTTTCTAAATTTTATACCAGAGTGATTTTAAACACATGTGGTTATAAGCTTATCAGATTTCCAAAAATGAACCTTCCATAGAAATCACACTGGGCCCCTCAGCTGTGTTTTCTTCCATTATTTATTGACAAATTGAAAACAAATGTTCTTTAAGGAAAAGTACGCTGAACTGAAAGCAGCTGTCAGGATGCCCGTTTTCCCAGAATTCCTCTGTGATGCAGGGGTGCAGCAAGCCAGAGTCCGCGTCTGAGGAAATCACACCGTGCTTAATGGTGTCGGTTCAGAGATAGGAGTGCTAATGTCTGTTGCAACAAGGACTAAATGGTTTATTTAATGCAGTGAAAGTTCCGATTAAATAAGCAAGTAACACGTGGCAAATGCGGACATTTTTATTTTGGGAGCCTTAATTGTGAATATACTTTGAAAAAGAAGATACTTGTTCAAAACTCACTGGGAGGGATTTAATTAATATTATAGAGCTGGTTGTGGACATTCCCCTCTACAGCTCCCGAAGGTTATTGAATAGCCTACAGATATTGAATGCTTGATCATAAAATAAGGTCATAGGAAAAAAGCGCAGAAAACATGTGTGTAAAATATTGGATGGCTTATTTGTTTTAAACAAAAAAAATTCTCTTATGCATAAAACATTTTGCTTAATATAGAAAAAAAGCATCTTAAATGAATAGGCTTATTTTAAAAGTTGAACATTTCGTCTAAATGCTATGCAAAAAATATTTTCAACTTAAATAAAGCAACATCCTTTCTGGATATGATACCTTGAGAAGGAGATACCTTTACCCTAAAAGAGAGAGAATGAATTTTTCAGAAATGTCAGTATCCTAAAAGACAAAGAAAGGCTGAGGGAATTATCAAAAGTAAAAGACACTAAAGGGACATGATAACTAAATGCAATACCTGACCTTAGACTGAATTCAGTTGAGAAGAGAATAATGTTCTTGGGGCAAGTGACAAATGTGGAACACAGATGGTAAGTTGGATAGAAGCATTGAATCAATGTTACATTTACTGAAGGTGATAACGGTGCTGTGATTTACATAATAAAGAATAAGGAAATACCCTTATTCTTAGGTAACACCCACTGAAGCACCTGCGGCAAAGGGCCACGATGTAATCCATGGAGGCTCAAATGGTTCGGAATGACAAAGAAAACACAGCACAATGTTAACAATGGAAGAGTCTGGGTAAAAGTCGATGGGTGCTCTTTGTATTATTGCAATTTCTCAGTCTGAATTTATTTACAAATACAAGTAAGAAATTAAATTTTAAAAAATCCCCTTATTTGGAAATGATTTCTGAGGAACATGAACTCTGTTTAGATAGATGCTGTTGTAGAAATCGCTTGTCCACCACCGCTAGGTGTTATGGCACATTGGTGAAATGAATCCATGCCCAAAGGAAAAAATCCAATGGACATGTTGAATCACTTTAAATTTTGTGTTTTAATTCCATGGCAACTGAGATAAAAAATAAGCAGGGTCCATTGACTCAGTCTTTCAGGGACCGCAGAGCTTAGTGTGTAGCATTTTGCTGCACCACAACTTTTCAAGGCTCTTTCGCGGTCTCACTCAGCTGCCATCCAGTCCTGAGGGAGCCTTGAGGCCCTCAGGCTCCTCTGCAGGACACATGTATAGTTCTCCCTCTATGGTCTCATTGTGTTCACAATTAAAAAGTGTTTGATGCAACATATTTCATGAGAGCAAATTTTTCATATTTTTATTTTACATTGGATTTACCACCTGAAAAACCCAACGTCCTTCTCATAACTCTCTTCTCTGGAAGGTACGTAGACAGTGTAGTCCCAGCTTCCTGCTTTGTCCGTAACTGATGGTGCCATGTCATCTCCTCCCCATTTCCTTCTTGTTGTTTTTGGTTTGTGTGTTTGTGGTAAAATTACTCTGAAGATCCAAATACGTTAAAAGGACTATACGGTCTATACAACCTGCTTGTAGCGAGTGATGAAAGGACTGAGGAATGGGAAAACATTGTTGGCTTGGACCACGTGACTTATTTCTTTTACATGATTGGATGGGCAGACAGTTATGACATGGTCTCTTCTAGAACGCACCACAGAAAGGGTGGCGTACAGACTAGTGAGGTCAGCCCGATGTATTCAATAGGAATCTGCAGTTTAACAAGGACCCTAGGTCTTCCACATGGAGGAAAAGGTTGCGGAACGGATAAAACGTAGAGAGTCTAAAACAGATGCTCCTGAGAATCCAGAGGACACAGCGAGCTGCACTGCTTCCGCCCGCCTTGCTGCTAGGACCACTCTGAGAGAATGGGAGTCGTGGCTGTGTCTCTCCTTCATAGAACGCCTCTCTTTCTGATTGTTTACTCTCATTTTCCCCCTTTTAAGACTTGCCAATCCTTTTCTTTTTTCTCATGAATTAGTTTTGTGTTGCTTATTCTCATCACGCTGGCATGTTTTTCTTAGACACAGTTATCTTGGATGTTTTTTCATTACCTGCCCACAGAGTGACCTCATGCTATTTCTTTTCCATTGTGGTCAGAAAACATCTGCTGTAAGATTGCAACCCTTTGAAATTCATTGAGTTAGATATTATAATCAGCATATGGTCTATCTGGGTGACCATTCTATGTGTCTGGAAAACAACTGTGTATTCCGCAGTTGTTGGGTATAGTGCTCAGGAAATGTTAATTAGGTTAATCAGATTGCTTGTGTTATTTAGATAATTTACATTCATTCACCATGACTTTTTAATACATGTTCTATTAAGTACACTGTCTCCAAGTACAGTCACATTCTGAGTTCCTGGGTTAGGGCTTCAAGTCTGGGAGGACGTAATTCAGTCCCTGCCAGCTGTTACAGGCAACGCTTCACAGACATTGTTGTGAAGTTCTCCTTGTGCAAAGCTGTGATTCCCCTGGGAAATGCTCAGAGTGTGCAATTGCCAGGTCACAGGACAGAGTGCTATTAAAGGATGATGAGGATGAAGTTTATTCAGTGAAAATCTGAAAATATTGCAATGATAACGGTAGCCTTTTTCAAGTAATGATAACTCTATATCTTATAAAACTATAATTTAGACAACATTTTCTTGAGACAGGTATTATCATTATTCCCATTTTGCTGATGAGGAAACTGAGACTTAACTATTACTGTTTCTAAGGGCCCAGAGGAGCCAGACAGGGTTCTGACTGAGGTCCGTTTAATTCCAGGCCTGTGCTTTTTATACATGATAGCGGCCTCTGTTGTAGCTTCATTTGGAAAACACAAATGCACACAGATGTACATAGATTCACACAGACACACATCCATGCGCATGCACACAGACACATATGCACACACATGCGCACACGCACACCCTCCCCACATTTAGGAAGTGATGCCTGAGCACAATTGGCCACCAGTTCAAAAGCCCATTCAGCAGGCTGCACTGGATGCGGCTGGAACATGAATGACAACAGTATGTGAGAATAGCCCAGGAAAAGAAAGAGGTACAAATTCCCTGAACAAATAACTTCCAGAAAGGCACATCTGTGTCCATGCATAAAAATAGAAATGTACAGAAACACCACGGCCCGGGAACCTTTGCTTCAGGAGCGAGGCATGACATCCTGTGAGGCCAAGAAACGGTGGTGGAAGTGCCTGCGAACAATGGCCACAGATGCCAGCCGAGCAGGGGAACCGTGTGTGACCCTCCGGCTGTGGGACATGCGCAGGAAGGAAGCACAGGCCCAGTCCACCACTGGGAGCATGAGACGCTCTCTCTCCTAAGTGCAGGTGCCCGGCCGCGCCTGGTACATAGGCAGCGCTCGGTACAGGCGGTTTATTATCACTTGTTATTCTCTTCACGTGGCCCGTTTCCCCCAGACACACAGGTAGAAACAGCAAGCTTGGGAGGAGGAGGTCAGAATTAGATCAGTCAACCTTCCGTTCATCTCATAACCCGACCTTTAAATAACACGCGTGCAGATCGGTCCGGGACAGCATTTGGGTAGGAAATGTGGGTGGGATTCCTTTTTGGCTTGTATCACAGGAAAAATGAGCATGTGTTTAATTGTCTTTTTGCATAAGACCAGCTGGAAAGGGAGCTTGGACTTCCCCTGAAGCATAAGCAGTCCTGGTTTCAGGAAAAGGAAGACCCAGTTCGTAGGGCAGGGATGCTCACTCTACAGGCCAAGTGATTTGAAAAGACTTTTTACTCCTTTTTATTTTATTTTAAAAAACGATTGGGGTGACATTGATTGATAAAATGATATAGATTTTTACTCCTTTTTTCTCTCTCCCTCTTCCCACCCCTTCTGCCCAGCTGGAATTTCTTCCCTGGAATGGTCCTAAGGGATCTCAGAGTCCGAGGTGAGCTGCTCTGGGCGCTGAAGCTGACTTTGCGCCGAGGAGTAGGTATTCCTGAGGCTGCATCTACCTGGTAGATGCGTTTCCTAATGTGCTGGGTGGGATGAGCCTGTGGAAATGGGGCCCCTGTTGATGTTCAGAACAGGGGTGGCCCAGGGAGGACCCAGGCCCCTCAGATGCCACCTCCCACCCAGGCCTGACCTGCTGGTGGGAACTCAGGAGGCACAGGGCAGTGAGGCCTCCTTGGCGCGGCCTCTTTGGGGGGCCTTTGTGAGGGTGCGCGCTGGGGGCCGGGCAGAGAAATGGGTCCAGGGACCCTTGGCCGCAGGCGCCTCTCAGCTGAGCGCTGCGCACCCGTCTCCCCCACCGGCT
>NW_006290031.1:5480929-5501487 GCF_000327345.1 Myotis davidii | reverse complement strand
GACGACCTGTGTCAGTTCCGCCCAGAGCGCAGCGGCCTGTTTGCCCTCCGTGCCTCTCTGACCCCGCGCACCCCGGATTTCACAACGACATTCCTCATGCCCCTCGCGAGTCTTTTTAATGGTTTGAAAGAGCAGCACTAGCTTGTGGCTGAGCCGTTTCTACAATGGGTCCTTAAGTCCAGGGCGTGCGTGTAAAATCCATATGTTTTAAAAGCACAGGGGGTGCTGTGTGAGTCGGGGATGGCAAGGTGGAAGTTTGGCTGGTGGAGCTGGGGGGATGTGGGGATGTGTGCATCGCTGGGGATACTGCTGCCCAGGAAGAGGGAGAACTTGCATTTCCAGGGCTCAGAGAGCTGCCGGGCTTTGGCCCAAGCCACACAGCGAATAAGTGGCGTGCGGGCTCTCATAGTGGGGCGGGGGAAATGCCAGGGTGTTCTATACGCAGAGCAATGAGCTGCCGACAGCCTGACCCTCCTGGGGTTCACTTTGGCCTCTTCCCTTTGGGAGCTGCCGTACTGACCACAGATGGCCGCATGTGGCTGCTGGCCTTGGCTTCCCATGTAGGCAGTCGGAGCCCTCCCTGGACGTCCCTGTGGCAGCCTGGTCCCCACCCTGCATTCACTTCTTCCCATCGTCATCCTGAAGCAGGGCCCACCCTGCCCCACAGGGAGCGTGGGAAGGAGAAGGGGTCTCACAGTGAGTGAGACACAACACAGTAGGTGCTCGTGAGTGTGCCGTCGCTTATAGAGCTTCAGAGGTGCTTCCCGATGTTCCTGTTTGGGTGACACGAGTCTCCGGTTCCTCTTCTGTCGCAGTTAATGCCAACCCTTCGAGCATCAGTGAGTGTCCCCTGAAGCAACATGCTAGGAGCACCACGCCCAGGACTGGCCCCTGGCAATCACCACCACAGGGGAACCAGCACTGATGGAGCAACACTCACGAGCACCTACTGTGTTGTGTCTCACTCACTGTGAGACCCCTTCTCCTTCCCACGCTCCCTGTGGGGCAGGGTGGGCCCTGCTTCAGGATGACGATGGGAAGAAGTGAATGCAGGGTGGGGACCAGGCTGCCACAGGGACGTCCAGGGAGGGCTCCGACTGCCTACATGGGAAGCCAAGGCCAGCAGCCACATGCGGCCATCTGTGGTCAGTACGGCAGCTCCCAAAGGGAAGAGGCCAAAGTGAATCCCAGGAGGGTCAGGCTGTCGGCAGCTCATTGCTCTGCGTATAGAACACCCTGGCATTTCCCCCGCCCCACTATGGAGCGTGTCCCCCGAACCCGTGCAGGGAAGGGCCGCTCTGCTCTAGGTGTGGGCCAGCCTTGTGGTTGGTCCTGCGGCACCCTTGACGTTATCTGTGAGTAGGTCTTACTGGCTTTGGCAGACACTGGGACCAACTTGCCTTGGGAAAGACCAGAAATGGAAAATTTGAGTAAAAATCTCCAGGAAAATACAATAAAATGTCCCTAAGAGTTAACATTAATGCCTTGAATATGGGTGGCTTGTATTTTTAAGTTGAAAGTTAAGTTTCAAAGTGTAGCCCCTTGTAACAGCCATGAAGCTGGCTATTTAAAAAACTGCCATTATTTTTGAAACTTTCTATTTCAAATGATACTTGTTTTTTAATGTTATTGTAAAGTAAGGAATGTGATTTACCAGGCAGGCTCTTATATGTCTCAGCTTTTCCACCAAGAAATGGCACTAAGAACATAAGCTGCTAAGAGGTAGGGATTCATTTGAAGTTATTGGAGATGCCACACAAAACATCATCATAAAATTAAAATGCATTATTATTCAGAAGTACAGAATGTTCATTTTACAAGTAGAACCAGTTTGAATCTTAAAGAATCATTGACTGAAAATCAATTGCCTTATGTGAAAATAGAAAGTCTTTTCTCTGTGTGTCTAAAAGGAAAATTAATCTGAAATCACTGAGATGGAATGTTCCAGGGATAGAACTGCTCATGTGAGTGTGGTCATGTCTGGGGTAGGGCAAGCCCACACTCACTGAGTAGGAAAGTCAGGGCTTAGTCAGGAAAATAGAAGCCGGTCTTTGTGTTCTAGACATAAAGAGTTTAATTCAGAATTAGGAACTTATACAACTTTTACAAGAGCTTGGGAGTAAAGGGGGAGGGGTGCACCAGTGCAGAGGTCGTAAAGCTGCCCTTGAAGGTCAGAGGGGCTGCCTGAAAGGTCAAAGAGTTGACATGGAGCCCACAGTTCCAAACACTTGGCGTCGTTTGCAAACACTTGTCTGCAACCTGCTGACCCTCCTGGGAACCTCTGAGAAGCTCTCCCCAACTCCCAGTCTGCTACGCTAGGGGTTGGTTCTCAAAGATTTGCCCGTACATCTGTGTGGAAATGCCTCCAGAGAACCTGAGAATGGGCATCACCTTCCACATCTACCCCAAGTCTCCTGAAAGCCTGCAGGAGGGTTCCGGGCAGCCCCAGGCTTAGAGGCCGATCTGGCCCCCAGGCCTACCTCTCTCAACTCACACAGGAAAATCAAATTTCAGTGATTACACGACAAAAATGGACACTGGCATGAGTTCATTTCTTTTTTTCCTTCCTTTATTCAAGGAAATATGCTTTGAATAGCAAGGCCCTGTGCCATGTGTTAGGACAAATATCGTACAAGGCTAGATTAAGGCTGCTTATTCTCATTAGGGAGACCCCCCCAAAATGGTGACAGCATCCGATGATGTGACGGAGCCAGGTGCATCGGGGTGGCACTTCCGTTTGATGGTGCCTCAATGGTAGAGCTTTCACATGGGGCTTGTATTGACTCCCCTGGATGTATGTCTTACCACATCAGGGAGGTGTGAAGCTCCCAGAGGGCAGCTTATAATGTTGTTCCTTATACGTAAGTCTGTACAGAATAGTAGTCAGCAAGTAAATATTGGTTGGACAAATGTGGGCCACAGTTCAGCATTCCATACAGAGTCAGGTGGTTCCAGGTGGACTAGATGGACAAAATGTTTTGGTTTTGCAAGTGATTCATAGCCTGATGTAGACAAGGCTACACGGTAACGACGGCTCCCATATCCCTTGGTTCTTTTGCCGAATACCTGGGAGTTAATACCTTGACACTCTGGTTCTCAGAGTTCTGATAAAGGGGTGGGTTCCTCCAGTCTAACTGCCTGAAGGGGGCAAGGTTAAAAGGCAACAGAAACTATAAAAGGTAAACGTGTTGGTTAATGTATCAGACCAGTGTTCCTTTACACCTGGCATCTTTCCGATCTCCACGCAAAAGTTTTCTTCTCAGAGATGTTCCTTCCCCAACTCCCCCCACCCCCCCAACAGCATGCTGCTTTGCAAAAAAGATGCAATTGAAAACTCAAAACCCATCACAAATTCAGGAGAACAATTTAGATTAAACATCTACATTGAACGCCATATAGACACGTGAGTAGAATAGTTGTTTACCTCTTTTTTGAAAAAAAAAATATTTTATTCATTTTTTACAGAGAAGAAGGGAGAGGGATAGAGAGTTAGAAACATCGATGAGAGAGATCGATCAGTTGCCTCCTGCATGCCCCGCCAGTGGGGATGTGCCCACAACCAAGGTACATGCCCTTGGCCGGAATTGAGCCTGGGACCCTTCAGTCCGCAGGCCGACGCTCTATCCACTGAGCCAAACTCGTTCCACTAGTTGTTTACCTCTTAGGAGAATGACCCAATGGGGGAAACGTGCAAGTAGAATAGATGCACGTTTGCTCAAGGTGTCCTTTTGGGGAGAATGTTGAAAGCCTACAGCTTTCTAAGAAGCAGATCACATAGTGAATTATGCCAATCATTTCTTCTTCCCTGGTGCTCGCAAATGCAAATGAGATGTGTAGCCTCTTACTCTTCTTTTGTATTTTATCACAGTTGAGATCACCAGAAGCAGAAATATGCAGAGAGTTAAGTTTCTCATGTTTTTGGCTTTCTCTCCATAGAAACATGTCCCAAATCACATCTTCTGTCTGTGTTTGATTCTCCACGTAAGAAACAACCTTGGGACCCAGGATTGATGGAGAGATTGGGCTTTGAATGCTGCCCTTGTCTGGAAACACATGGTCAGACATGGCTAGTTAGTAGGCAACTGATCCCGGGGACCTTTCTGTGGCTCACTTTCCCCAACCTCCCCCAAAACGTTAACAGCGCATTTTGTCCCCGTCTGGGTTGCATCATGGTAAACAGATGGATCCCAGCTACAGCATGAAGATGGGAAGTATGTTTGGGGACACTCTGTTTCATATTCCTTTCCAGCTGCCTCTTGCTTCCATTATCACTAAGTCTACAGAAAATGCAGGACTTCTCATTGTAATCTGTGAAGGACTGTTCTTTCTCCCCACCTCCTTTCTCTGTGGCTGTAAATTCTCTCCCCATTAGTGATTATAGCATGTCTTTAAGAAGAGAAAGATACTCCTGGAGAACCCTACAGTATCCTGGAGCAGTAAACCCTAATTTTTCTTTGATTTTTTGACTATGAAAGGAAAAGAGAACTTATTCACTCTCCCATCCTTCTCCCACTTCAGACCAAAATGCATTAATTACCTCTCAGTGTCATGTGAAGATGTGCTGATAATGATTTTGGGGAGGGGGAGGGAATCAGCTCTGACACAAGAACAGTGTTCCTTGAGTAGGCCGGTGTGTTAGGGCTGCATGTCTCCTTCAGCCAAGTCGGACCATTTGACCTGTTAATTGGCTGGACTTAATTTGTCCCTACTAGGCATGTGATGGAAGTAAGATGGTAAGGAAACATTTCTGGGAAACTTGAATATCCAAAAATTATGGATTGCTATGTTGGTTTTATTGTGCTTACTGTACAATCAATTAATCAAGATATTTATTGGGTGCCATTCTGGGTAAAGCACAGTGCCATATGCTGTTGCGAAATCTACAGCATACCCTGAACGGCAATGCTCACTTAGCTGTCCAGGCGATCCTTTCTCTGTGATGTGTGTTAAGACCCACCCTCCTTCTGCTTCAGTGCAATTTTGTGTCTAGCACATTGTAAGCAAATTTTTGGAGTGTGTCGTCTGGGATGGAGAAATAATCTTACTTTATACAGATTAGCATGAGAAGCTGGATTTCAAATCAGGCTCAGCAGATACTAGGTAGTTTAGAGAATTTTTAGGAGGGTCAGAGAACCAGGCATGGGTGGTTGTTACACAGATAGGGACAGAGCAACTTTGAGAAATATGTTAAGTCCAACATAGAAATATATATATTTTTAAAATCTATTTTTATTTACTTCAGAGAGGAAGGGAGAGAGAGATAGAAACATCAATGATGAGAGAATCATTGATTGGCTGCTTCCTGCATGCCCCCTCCTGGAGATTGAGCCCACAACCCAGGTATGTGCCCTGACTTCCTGATTCATAGGTTGACGATCAACCACAGAGCCACACTGATCAGGCCCAACATAGAAACGTTTTAAAGAAAACACACCTGGTATTACCTTCTGTCATTTGGAACCCATAATTATAGAAACTGGACTCTAGAAAGGTTCTAGAAGAATGGGATGTTGTTTCTTTCCAGGAGATCTGAGCTCCCTCTACATGTCCACTGCCCACAGTGTTCACTTTCACGTTTGAGGTTTGAGTGGTAATGTCTGCTTGGCAGAAGCTAGATCTCACAGGACTCCCAAGCTGCAAGGGAGTCGGGGAAATGTGGCGTTCAACTTCTGGCCTCTTTAGCACAGGAAGTCAAGCCACAAGGAGGTTATATAAATGCTGAGGTGCTCAACTTACAGTTATTGTTCACACTTGTTCGAGTCGGACCTCTGACCCTCTTCTCCATTTGATTAAACTCTGCTGATAACATGGGCAGGACAAATGGGAGTCAAGGAGGTTGAATTAACTGTGAGTCATTTCTTAAAGTCCAGGAATTTTGAAGCAAGAGGGGAGCTATCGTCAATGTACTAGCAGTAAAATATAAAAATAGAAAGCAGATGTGTCAAACATTACAGTGAGGAAGGAAAAGAAGTCAATATTTACAAAACAAAGAACTAATGGCTTTCCCCCCAATCTTCTAAGGTATGACAACAGTACAGCCAAAAATAACAAAGAACAGGAACTAGAAAAAAATGAACTGCAGTTTCTCTTAATTTTCAATCATATCTGAATCCTCTGTTCTTAGATTTTTAAATAAAAACAGCAACAGGAACTTAGCTTAGGGCTAAAACTGGAAACAGTTCAGATGGTTATACTTTACTGAAAACAAGATTTAATTTTTTCAGGTCCAAATAAACACAATTCAAAGTAATATAATGATAATCATGAATGAATGATAACTGTGGGAGGGATGATAACATCCTAGATAAGATAGTAATTAATTTGGAGGCAAGTTCACATCTGCTACCTCTGAAAAATTAGAATCATAACTAACTTTTATGATTCAAATGCTAAAAGGAACCTAGAAACCAATCTAACTTCTCATCACAAGGCAGAATTCTTTCTATTTTGTCCTTGACAAAAGATTTGTCTTCTATCATCCATTTCTGGGAACGAAAAACAAAGCCCCCCTTTGGTTATCAAGTGAGAAATGCATTTGGTTTCCTATAACTTTTCTTAGTGAAGTTTTATTATTCAGTGACTTTCATTTTTTTTAATTCTCACTCTCTATACTGTCTCTTATTTATTAACGTACATAGTTACAAACTTATTAAACTTTTCAATAGGTGTGAAAATATTTCTTAAAACCAATTTCCATGTGTTATATGTCTTCTACTTACAGTCAAACTTAAACATGTTAAGAGGATTAGCCCCTTGGGTAGTTTCCAACCTTCCTACCTAACCCCCCATTTAGTTCTCTGTATTAAACAACGGAGAAGTTTACAAACTCCCAAAGGAAGTAAAAATCCATTCCTGCGTTTTATTCTAATGTGTTGTATATTGAAGATGGAGAGGCAGGGGCAGTGGAATGGTTGTTTATAAGGCTGATTTACCTCTCACTGAAAGAAGTATGAACCACACTGATAGCAAAACCCAAAATAAATTCAGTTACATAAATACCATTTTCTGTGAGATTTACCTCTTCCCTCTGTGACAATGTACTGATCTTTTGGATTACAAAGGACAGGAAGCCCTTACACTGGCTTAGTCAAAGGAGGAATTTATTGGCTCACATAACTGAAAAGGGGGATGATTCAGACCAGGCTGAACCCAGGCGCTCACATGCTAAGATGAACAATCTCTCCCTCTGATCCTATCTCTTGCCTTTGGCCGACTCTTCTCCATTGATGATGGTCACGGTCAAGTGTAGCTCCATGTCTACACGCCACCATTTAATCAACTCCACTAGAAAGTAAGAACACCTCTTTTCTAAGAATTCCAGCAAAAGACTTTCATGAGCTCTACTTGTTCACATGCCGGTTCCTGGAGCTCTTCAGGTCAGCCTGAGAAGTTGAATTGGGTGCTTTGCCTGTGAGTGTACCAGGCAACAGGAAAGGCTGAGTATAACCATGAACGGGGCAGGGCCCCAGCTGATGACCACAAAGCCCTGGCCTGACGTTGGGGAACCCTGCTGCTCCGTTACTGGGCATGCACCTCATCCGCCTGGTGGAAGGGTGTGCTTTCTGATTTACATGGACGCACCCTAGAGGCTAGCTGTGGACGTGAACCAGGGGACTGCGAGTGGGGGAGGGTGGGCCTCTGGTTCAGGTGTTGTTTGTTTACCGAGGAAAAATGGACCCCCGGGCAATACTCAGAAGACGTGCCATTACCCCAATATTGTTAGTGCAATTCTGAAGTCTTGTCCTGTAGGTCCAGCTCAATGCAATTTAACTCAGCTCAACTCAGCTCATTCCAATGCTACAATTCTAGGGCCAAAACGTGTGCACGCGCGTGTGTGCTGGTAGGTGGGTAAGGAGGCACTATAAAATTCTCATGTAAAATCAGAGATGGTAGAGTGTAAATATTTCTTTAGTTCCTTTTTAGCAAAATAGTCTGTATATGTTCAAATATGAATATGTTCTGTTAAATTTACAAGATTAAGGTAGTTTTAAATATTTACTTCATTATATTTGTTATAGTTATAGCAATCCTCACTTCCTAATAGTCTGAAATTGCAACCAAATATTTCCTGTAGAGTCATCTTATGTTTTCAAGTGACCTTCAGATATCATTTAGTTTTATTCTTAAATTATTGCTAGTAACTCATAATTTGCTTTTAAAATTTGAATTTTATTTCTGTAAAGAAAATACTTACCTTTATTCCTCTGCTAAGTATAGTGTAGGAGTTTCAACAGTGCATGCCTTTGACTTGAAACTTGATGGAAAGTAGACCACAAACAGGAAGCTGATATTATCAAGTTAAAGTAAAACAAGGAGTCAGGGATGGGGAGAGAGGGTGGGCAGCACCCCAATGCCAGTGGGGTTCGTTTTTTTACTTAAGCATTTACAGGACTTCAACCAGAACTGCCTTCTAAGCTCAAAATATGTAGCATCTGAAAAAAGTTGTCTGGTTCTTTCTGGGTAAAAGAGAACTGGATTTAAGTGAGTAAAATTTTAAGGTTAAGCGAGTAAATACTTAGGGAGTAAATACTTAAGGAACTTTGTGGAACTTGGGAATTTTGAGTTTGTTTGTTTTAAACTCAGAAGCGGAGTGGATGGTTCTGTTCCTTAGCCAACGATGGGGACCTGCGTGGAGGGCTAGGGACACTGTGGTAGGTCTTCGGGGAGAGTGGGGATGAAGATCACAGTGATGGGGTGGGGACTTACAGAAATTAAAGTGACAACAGAGCGGGCTGGGTGCTGGTCTGCGGTGCCCTGGGTGCGTCCCAGGGGGTGAGAAGTTAAGGGGCGGGAGGAGGGGGATGCCCCGGCGAGGCTGCTGCATTTGCATTTCAATGAGACCCGCTGGTTGACTCCTTGCCAGCGCTTCCGCTGCTCCCCCCAGAATCTGCCTTTGTGGGTTTTCGCTCCGGTCAAGTCCTCTCTGGCCGCGGGGGAGCGGGGAGCGGGCGCATTGAGTGTGTGCAGCCAGGCGGAGCAGCGGCAGGAAGGAAGGAGCAAGGGGCTCCTGCAGCCTTTGTCTGGGCCCGGGCTCAGGCAGCCAAGCGACTATGTAATCTGTAAGGTGCACTTGAATCCCTCGCAAATCCTCTCGGTGTGGGGCGGGGGCACCCAGACACGGACAGATGGTGCAGAACCCCTTTGTTTCAAAATATGGAAATGCGACGTTTCGTGGACTTAAGGTAGTCCGCCCTGCTAGTGGTGGCTTCGCCCCCATCGCACTGTCCAGGGAGAGGCCCCAACGTGCCAATGGGTCTGGGCAGCCCTGCCTGTGCGCCTGGGCAATTAAAAACAAAATAAAACATGATTGCTGCAAGTGAGTGAGCCATGGGTACCGTGGGGACCCCTTCGGAGCGAAGGCAGAGAGCAGCCAGGGGGACTGGTTTCAAAGTTGCCAAGAACTCTTTTTCAGAGGCCCCGCCCTTGCCTTTTCCACATTAAACATTACGTTCAGAGATCTCCGGAGCCTCAGGTGCAACATGGGGCCAGGGAAGCGCCTGTCCTGGGGGTCCCCTGCGCTTTGCTGGGAAGGACCCACCACCCCATCCCAGGGAAGGATGCCGTGGCCTGGGCTCGCACGTGTTTCTGCAGCCACGGCTCTGCACACGGAGCCCCTGCGCAAGGTTCGCAGGTGCATTTTCGGATTGTCCTGGCGACATCCAGGACTCGACTCCCAGTGGGGCTGGGGCGCACCTGGCGGGGCCGGAACACGCCCTGGTCCGTCTGAAACGAGGCTCACGAACTGCCCGCACACGGGACCTGTTTTCCTTCTGCCCCAGCTTTTGTTGGAAACGCGGTTGTCGCGGTCCTGCTGGCCTTTTCTAGTCTCCAAGGAAAATCCGATTGGACACCTGTCTGATAGCAATCAGACAATTTTCCATTTTCTGCACAGATTACACAGGAAGCGGATTACTGTCTTGTGGTTTTGAAGGTAGTTTTAGAAAGTAGATTGTTGAAATATTTAAATCTTGAGGCGTTTCCATCTTGGGCATGTTAATACAGTTGTATACAGAGGCAGACGTCTGTTGGGTCTCTAATTCTAATGCAAACACAGGACGAAGTGAAATGCGCATAGTCCCTGTCTATTTTCTTAAAAGAGGCTGTCTCTTCCCTGCGCGCGGCTGCAGATGCCTTGCCCTCGCGTTGTCCTGACTTGCTCTCTCTCAGAACATACACAACTCACACAACACCTGGATCTGCGAATTAATTACCACCCTGGCTACCACCGACAGGCTTCCCAAGCGGCCCAGTGCAGGGATCTTCTGTTTCTTATCCAAGTACATTCTTTCATCGCAGCCCCAAGTCCATGAACTGACCCCTCACAATGAATTCCTGCTTCGTTTCCGTTCCAGTCAGCCATTTCAGAGCAGAGAAGAGCCAGAATCAGGTGTCAGCCAGCAGGGGTGGCTTATAATTCATTTCATTATTTTTTATTTTCTAGTTTTTTGCAGAGAAATCGAAGTTGATTCCCAGTTACCTTGTCAGAAATTAACGCACAACGTGGGAGTGGGAGGATCGTGGTTTTACACACTTAGCATTGTTCAGTAAACAAATTTGTTTAGAAATTCAAATGTGGAAGCCAGCTTGGCTTGGAGTTTTAAAACTTTATAGGATTTTCCTTCCAAATGGTGAAAAGTAGGATATAATTTATGATCATTTTTCTTCTTCTTCCCTGGGCAGGTGTGAACTTGAACATACTCCATGTCTTGGCTTTCTGTTGATTTTAGATAATGAACCTTTTGTTGGAATTCATTACAGTGATGGTCTCTCTCTCTCTCTGATTCTGATTGAGCCGTGAAACCCCACACGCTCCCTGGCATCTGTCATTTCGTCTTGGTTGGTAAGGGAATTTTGGTGATGAAGCTGTGAGCCACAAATTCACTAGAGCGTTGGGGGTGCAGTTAAAAGTGATCTGCCCCATTTGGCAAAGAGTTTCCGTTTTAGTTGAACCGCAGCCTCTTGCTCACTCCTGTTGAAAAAAATGATGCCCATTCACTAGCCCAGGGGACAAGATATGGAAGGCATTCAGTTTCTGTTGGGTGAAGAAGCCGCAGGGTGCTCCTAAGGCCAGGGTATTATTTGGGACCAGCCTGGGCCTCTGTTAGAGGTCCGAGAAGAAGACAACAAGACTGTGTATTTCCACAGGGACAGCCACTTTCGCCCCGACCCTGGGAGAGGGTCTGGCCAACAGAGACTTCAATTCAGAGGTTTTACCTACCCGTCAGTTCCTAGAAGACTCTCATGTCTGGGCTAATAGTGTTGGAATTGAGCTGTTATTTGTAGTTTCTGCACGGCTCGGTTTTGTCCAAAATGAAGAGTTATGGAGGCCTTCCATCCCAGGAAGAGGGTTGTTTGGAAGCGTGAACCAAAACCTCCATTCAGGTGTGGACTTCGTTTAGGACAGCTCTCTAAGACAGAAGCTGTTTTCCCCGAAGGCAGGATGGACTCCCGGATGCCAGCTGTAAACATTCCTGTTGTCTGTTAGCTGACCTCTGCGGTGCTGGCCTGTGTTGACTTCATCCTCTTCCGAGAGTGCCTCCCCTGGCTTTGGTGATGGGACTCCGGTATTTCTCTCCCTCTCTGTGCACTTATTCTGAGTCTTCTTCATAGGCTGTGCCCCTCTGCTCATCCCTTAGTCTGTGCTTTCTTGGGGGTTCCCATCTCTTCTGTACATGACCCCGTAGTGAGATTTCTGAGAGATCTTTCTCGAATACACTATGTACCCTCTCGCCTCTGGGTCTTTGCACATACAGTTTTCTTTGCTTGGAATGTTCTTTCCCCAAATATGGAGGCACATGGCTTTTTTCTTTATTCCCTTCTCTACTCAAAGGTCATTTTTCAAATGAACCCTTCCCTGATTATCCATAGAAGATAAATGGTCAGGACTGGGACTAGGGTGAGGCAATTAAGGTACCTCAGGCACAAAACTCAAGGAGGCAAATTCAAAGTCAGAACCTGAGAATGTGTGCCTCCTTTCATTGGGTGCCCTGAGCACCTGGCTTGCCTCACCTGCCCTGGTCCTGTGTCTGTACTCAGTCACTCTTCAGTCTCTTAATTTACTTTATTTTTCTTCACAGATATTATCATAGTTAACAGACATATAATTGATAACTGTATGTCTCCTCACCCTCACCCACTCATTCCATTAGAAGGTGGGATCTTTGTCTGTTTGGGGTTTTGCTGTATACCCAGAGCCTAGAACAGATCTCAGAACGTAGGAAGTATTTATTCTATATTTATATTTGAATGAACATAATGTATAAGTGACTCATATTCCTGATGACTCCCAAGTGCACGAAAACAGGTTTGTAAATGAGCTTCGTCTCCTGGATGTTCCACAGCGTTTGAAACTTGGCGTGTCTGAAATCGCATTTATCCCTTTTCACTCCCAAACCTGCCTCCCACTTGAATTCTCTTTTCTGTTGAATGGTACCTCCATCCCACTCAGATCGAAATGCTGAAGGTGTGGTAACTCAGGCCTATCAAGTTTACTCCCTAAATAACTCCTGCCTTTTTCATCTCCCTCCCAGCCGCCCGGGCTCTCCCCCCTTCCTCTGGAGAAACTGCCGTCACCCTCCCACTGATCTCATGGTGAATAGCTGGTCTTGTGCTGCCCAAGACTTCAGATACATGGCTGGCAAGCAAGCTCTCTTAAACCGCATATCAGACCAGGTCACTTCCTCCTCTTAACATTCTTTCTCGTAGCCCCATAGGTTTGAAGGTACAATGCAAAGTTCGTAGACCAGGAAGACCCTCTGTGGTCAGTCTGCTAACTCCCCCGCCTCCCTGGGTCCTGCTGCGCCCTCCTCTCTCTTCTGCTCCTGACTTTACCCCTTCCCACCTCCGGCACACACTTTGTGTTTCAGTCACAGGCCACTTGGAACTTTGGAGTAATCTGTCCTCAGAAATGCTGCTCTACCATTGCCCGGATAACGTTATCCATTTAGCCTTAGTGGAATGGGCCATTTGAACTTCCCTCTGCCCATCCAGCCGTTTACTTACCCTCCTCCCCAAGATACTGTGAGCACCTTATTGGGGAGAACTGGGTCTTTCATTTTTGCACACTTGGTGTAGAGTTTGCCCTCCATATTGTTTGTTGAATGATGTATAAGTTAATCTAAAGATTATTTTTGTGGGATAAGGTATGGATCTAAATGGCTTTTTTCCTTACTACCTATTTATTCCCACATTATTTTAGCAAATCCTTCCTTACTCCCTTGTGTGAGGAGCTTGCTTTGTCATATATCACATTCTTACAAATAGTTGGATATGGTTCCAGTTTTCCATCTTGTCCCTTGACTTATGTACCCATTCCTGCATCAGTAACACACCAACCTAGACTCCCTCAGCCACTTTCAACCCCCAGAATATTCCTTAGGCTTTGTCCATATTTATTCTCTAAATACATTTTGGCATTAAATGTTTTATTGAATTTACCACAAAATCCAGTTAGAATTTTTATTGGAGTAATAATCTGAAAATTAACTTTGAAAAAATAGAGCTCTTCCTCATTTTAGTTTTCTCATGATGCAGTTGGTTAGTTGCTAGGTTAAGAGTCACCAGATAATAGAAAAATCACATCAAAAACAAAAGCTGCAGCAAGTGATAGCCACATTTTAAGGTCAGCACTCTACGTCCTCAGGACCGAATTCAGACTCCCACGTCTGTCCTGCCATTGGATGCCCTTCCCTTCCCGTGGGCAGATGGCCTGCCCAGTGAGCTAATGTATTTGTCTTTTCTCTAGTGGAGATAGGCGGTGTCTCCCTGTACCATTTCAGTGTCACATGCAATGTTACAGGTGGAAAGTTCTTCCCCTTGTACAAACGTGGTATTTAAACACAAATTCAGCCTATTTTCCTGGTGGAGATGAAAAGCAGCTGGCCACCATCTCGTTTCCGCAACCTTTCCTTATACTTTCCACTAGTAACAGTGAAATACATCTTTAGCTCACTTTGTCTACAAATTTATTTTGTGGGACCTCCTAAATATGCATACATTTTTACACAAACCAGCCAGACATTTTACACGATTCCTCCTCTGTTGTTGATCTAACATCAGATGCCGAGGGACTACCTACACTCTGATTGGGAAGACATTATTGTCACCTTCAGGGAGTCTGGGCTACGTGTCCACAGCATCATCACGCTTTCCTATCCCCTTGCTTGTATTCTGGGATGAAAATCACCCTGCTTAATTTAAATCCCTAGTGCCTTCTCTCTCTCTCTCTCTCTCTTTCTCTCTCTCTCTCTGGAAATGGAGTCTAAACTTTCTAATTTAAACAGGGGTTCATGAACCCCCCAGGGCAAAGATTTCATTCCATAGCCCTGAAGTTGGAAGCAGGGAGATGATTTGGTTCATTGATTTCTCATCTGAGTCCATTCCTTTCTAGTTCCTGAGCCCCTGATCCCTATCTGCTTGGGGAGTAGTTAATAATTTTTTCTCATATCCGCTGGCTTTCAATTAATAAGTGCTCAGGTGATCTGGTTTAAAGCAAGTCTTAAGTTTGTACAAACCACTTACATGAGCCAAATACATAAAGCTACAATTTATTTCAGGTACAGTTACTGGTGGTATATAAGGATGGCAAAACTGGGTTGGCATGATCATTTCATTGTTAAACCTGCTTAATTTCACAAAAGTAGATATAGGTGTTTTTTGTTTTTTAAATTACATTTTTAGCACTTTCCAAAGTGTCCCAGTTTGGATGAGAAATTATATGGCCACTCCTTTGTATTTTTTATCAACTTTATTAAAACATAATTACATTCCATTAAGTTCACCCCTTTAAAGTGTATAATTCAGTGGTTTAAGTATATATATAAGTTGTAAAACCATCACCATAATGAAAACACAATATTTTCATCACCCCAAAAAGAAACTTTGTACCCATCAGTAGTCACCTCTCTTCCCTCTATTCTCACCTACATCTCAACCTTAGGCAACCACTAATCTACTTTTCTCTCTACAGATTTGCCTATTCTGAATATTTAAAATAAATGTTATTCAATAAGGGGTGTGTGTGTGTGTGTGTGTGTGTGTGTGTGTGTGGCTTCCTTCACTTAGCATGCATCATGTGTCAGTACTTTATTCCTTTCAATGACTGAATAATGTTCCATTGTACGGATATACCACATTTTATTTATCCATTCATTAATTGAAGGACATTTGGATTATTTTCACTTTTTGGATATTATAAATAAAGCTACTGTGAACATTAGCATACAAGTCTTTGTGTGGTTGTATGTTTTAATTTCTCTTGAGTACAATATATACCTGTAGGTGGTATTACTTGGTCATCTGGTAGTAATGCTGTGTGTCACATTTTGAGGAATTGTAAACTGTTTTCCAAAGAAGCGACACCATTTTACATTCCCATTAGTAATACGTAAGAATTCCAATTTTTTTCACACTCTCACCAACACTTGTTATTGTCTGTCTTTTTTATTATAGTCATCCTATATGTGGTTTTGATTTGCATTTCCCTAATAAGTAGTGATATTGAGCATTCTTTTCACATACTCATTAGCCATTCACTTGTCTTCTTTAGAGACATGTCTATTCAATCCTTTGCCTATTTTTAAATTAGGTAATTTGTCTTTTAATTATTGAGTTGTAAAAATTCTTTCTATATTCTGAGTATAAGTCCCCGATCAGATGTATGATTTGCAAATATTTTCTCCCAGTCTATGGTTTCCCTTTTCACTTTCTTGATGGTGTCCTTAGAAGCACATATTTTTTCATTTTGATACAATCTGATTTACCATCTGCTCGTTGATGGCTTTTGCCTTTGGCATCATATCTAAGAAATCATTGACCCAAGGTCACAAAGATTTATGCCTGAATTTTATTCTAAGCATTTTATAATTTTAGATCTTTCATATAGGTGTATGAACCATTCTCTTGAGTTAGTTTTTGTGTATGGTGTGAAGTTAGGGGTCCAAATTTATATTTTGTATGTGGATTTTCAGTTGTCTCAGACCATTTGTTGAAAAGACCATTTTCCCTTTATTAAATTGTCTTGGTCCCCTATCTCTATGAATTTTTATATTTTAATTATTTATATTATTACCTTGACCTAGAATTATTATGTCATTCTTCCTATTGATATTTATTAATCCCCTTAAAATTATATTCAGATTTACCATCGCATTGAACATTCCCTAATGTCCAAGCTGAATTATTGCTCCCTCCTTTGTGTTATCAGAAGCAGCATTTATTTTATATCTTGAATATGTATTCCAATTTTAATTAGCTGTAGGTGCTCTGTCTCCTACTGCACTGTGTGCTCCTTAGCGGGAAACTTTCTCGTGTATGTGTGCTCAGTACAATATGTGGTGACTGGTAGGTACTCAGAAAATACGTGCTGATTAAATGAATGAGTAAATGAATGGAATATAAATGAGAATATATTTCTATCTTATAGTGGTGGGTTGTTTTTTTTTTAAACTAAATGTTCAGTGCCTGAGGGGGGTCTGGCTGGATGAAACTATGTTGAGCCAAAGGCAAACTCTGGAGGCTATTCCAAAGGAGACCGTGATGTTTTGACCAATGGCATCACTGTCCAAATCACTTCTCCAGACACCTCCACTAAGGAGGACAGCATTTGAACAGATGAATATGGGCTAGCATGTTTGTTTAAAAGCCTTGTTATTTAGTTGTTACATTTCCCCCAAAGATACCTATCTTTTTTTTAAAATATATATTTTATTGATTTTTTACAGAGAGGAAGGGAGAGAGAGAGAGAGTTAGAAACATCGATGAGAGAGAAACATCGATCAGCTGCCTCCTGCACATCTCCTACTGGGGATATGCCTGCAGCCAAGGTACATGCCCTTGACCGGAATCGAACCTGGCACCTTTCAGTCCGCAGACTTACGCTCTATCCACCGAGCCAAACCGGTTTTGGCAAGATACCTATCTTTGACCAGGGTAATAGTAGGTGTAACACCAGGGTAGGAGTGATGACAGGAATATTGCAAATTTCTGCTTAACCTATATCTCCCCATTCTCTTACTCACCTTTCTTGGTGCTTCCCTCCCCAAGCTTTGGCCCATGAGCTCCAGTTTAGTGTCGGTATCCCCCATGCGACACCGGAAGCTGAGGCATCAACTCTAGAAGGTCACATTTAGAAAACCAAGCCAGCTCTCTCTGGGAGAGCACCTTTCATCTGAGCTTTCCCTTGGCTAATAGCAGAGCTTTGTTGACCACACCTGGTGGTCATGTAGGTCACATTGGAGGACAGGAGATGGGTTGACAGAGGCAACACATGGTGGTGGCAGAAATCTGAGGTGATTGGTGCTAATAGACTTTGTCCTATATGGAAGTTACAAAAAAATACGCTACCCTTTTGCAAGCATCTAGGCTCTCCTGGTCCACAGCTATAACAGCACGCCCAGGGAACCAATGGTCAGGAAAACCCAGTTCGGCTCTAAGCCTCTGCTTAACCAGGACTTGTAGTGTTAAGGCAAATAGTGCTGAGATGGTAAAACCCCATTGTAACCCATTGTCTGGAGATTAGAAAACACCATGCTACTGGCTTTTAGTGTCACAATGAGAGAGCTCATTTGGTACCACCATGAACTCCGGGATGGGGTGGAGGGTGTGATTTAATTTGCAATATAACTGAATCTCTGGAAAAACCAGGCCTGGGTTTCATATGGGCTTTTACTAGTACTGTGTTTATTCTAAGCCAAACCAACAAAAATGAATAAGAATCTTTTGTAGATCGTCAAAAGAAAAGCTAGTCAAGTGTCAGCACTGAATCATGTTCTTGTCAATGTATGTATATGTCTTCTGAGACACAGCCTTACAGATGGGGGGTTGCTGGTCTTGGGGAATGAATAATTGGCAGCCAGGTAGCATAAATGTCAACGAATACTTTCAGCTCATAGATTCACAGATAGGCTCGCTGCTGAAATGATTAACAACTGTGGTCAGATCAGCGAGTAGTAACCACAAAACACTTGCACTCATTTTATGTGCTTGGATTCATATTTATTAATATATTTAAATGATTGCTCATTTACATAGCAAAAATTAATTCTCATAATTATTAGAACTCATCAGACTTTTAACACAGTTAAGGACTGTATTCAATTGAATACCATACATAACAAAATTTAATTCTCATAATTCTTAGAATTCATAGAATGCTTTTGACATAGGTAAGGACCGTATTCAATTGAATACCATAAATCTGTATTCACGAGTGGGAAGAATAAGTGGAAAAGTCTCAAACTGCTTAGGATTCTACAGTTAGGCTAATTTACATAGGTGAGACTATCCAAGTTAATTAAAAGCATGCGTGGTCAATAAAAGTCTGGGTGGTTTTCACAAATCTTGCTATTATCAAAGTATGGCATGCTTAGCAAACCCTAATCCAGGAATAAGTTCTCATGGAACAACAGATTTGCTTTGAGTATAAAAGTAAAGCTGAAAACAATTCATACATCCCTTATGCCTTTGAATAATAATTTTCTATTTGTTTAGTCCTATCAAGAGGGCCTATGCTGACATTAGGCATCTACATATGTAACAAGAAAGGCACATCCTGCACTTTAGAGTACTTTGTGAACCTCGATTGTTCACCAACTGCCCACTATTATTTCACACCACTTGAACTTGTCCGCTAGAGCCAATGACAACTGGTTTGTCAGTAGCTGTCTGAAGGTGCCTGCGGGTGATAGGAACTGAGACTAGATGAGTGAGTCCCAAATATTGGGGTGCCAAAAAATCACTTGGGGAGCATCTGTGTTTTGACCAAGCTCACCTAGGTGATTCTGGCGTGCACCAACATTTGTGAAATACTAAGTTAGGTGACCTAGAAGATCTTTTTCAACTCTATATGAGCTTATAAAACAGGCATGTATGTGACTTGAATTCTCAAGATATCAAAACTCAATCAAGGAAAAGAAAGCTTACTTGGAAGTCCCATAAAGAGAAAACCAACTTTGAGTCGTTCTTCCTGGTTTCTGCTTTTCTCCCCACTGGTGCTCTGTCACCCTTCACAGTCTCTATTTGTCCTATTTACATGTGATTTCTATGTGCTATACAAAGTTTAAGGACATATGAGATGAGAGTTATAAAGCAGTTCAGTGTCTCAGGGCTCAGCCCCTCTCTGCTCCTGTGTCAGCCCCACCCCTGATGGCTAATCAGAAGGCTTTTGTGAAACAAAGAGAAAGTGCAGCTTGCTTTTGAAAGTACTGCTCTCCTCTTGATTACACCTAGTTACAACCATAGCAAACTACAGGGATTCGAATCAGAGACCTCAGCAGGCTGAGGGGCCAAGCCTGCGCAAACCCAGGCTGCCCTTCCAGAGCCCATGGGACGAGATGCAGTCCCTCTGTCGCTCCTTTCCAGAGAACCAGCCTGTTCTCTGTATTAGTGGAAAGTAAATCTCTAAGGCATGACAGGGTAACTCCAGGAGGGAGGGGCAGATGCCACTTAGGAAATATCCTTTTTCTAATTTAACCTTCTGTTGCCCAGGCAGCAAGGATAGAACCCCCATGACGCTCATGATGCATCTAGAATGAAATTCTGTCATGAAGCTTGGAGAAAAGGATATTCCACTTTGTCATGCTGAATGTGTCTTTGCCACACGAGTAAGAATCACACAACCTGGTGAGTAAGGAGCAACCTGGCTGTTGGTTTTAAAATCATCAGGGGACAGGAACTCATGTGGATTGACTGGCATAGAAGGAGACACAGTTGATGCTGAACGGGTTGTGGCTTTAGCATCGAATCACTCACATCCTGTAAAATGACTAGTTCACTGGTAGAACCAGAATATCCTGGGTGCTTCTCTCCCCATCCCCATGCAGCTTACCGTTCATCTCTTACCGCGTTTCTCTGAAGGCAGCAGGGAATCTCTTATGGCAGACACTGTTATGCAGGAAGTCACGTTTCCAGAATACAAAACCCTGTGTATGTGTCTATGTGTGCATGTGTGTGTGTGCTTGCAATTCAGAGAAGGGGAGAAACAAGGCTGGTGGTTTGCAAGGCCGGCTACTGCTAGCTAAGTTTATTAACCTAATTCTGGACTGATTAAACTTATGAGAACATTCCTTACAGAAAGGAAGTAAGTCTAGCCTGTGGCTGCTTAACTAATGAATATAAACACAGGATAATTCCAATCTGGGGAAAGGAGAATGTATGTAACAAGGATGCTAGGCTCTGTAAAAGACGTGAGGCCCTGCCCAGTCAGCCCGTGCACCGAAAACATGGCACTGCTTTCTAATGGACTTGTATTGCAGGACGTGAAGTCTCAGAATGAATGTGCTAGCGCATGAAATAAAATGCCCTAAATTTAAGCCAAGAAAGAATAACTTTGGAATGGGATAGTAAAACCAATTTTTAAACATTTTTTAAAATAAATTGACAAACCTAGCTGTAAAAAAACAACAACAAAAAAACACTTTGTTAAAGAGAACACCACAGGCCCCGAATGGCATCACTTGTGTTAAGCTCGTGATACCAAACCTGGACTTAGTACCTGACTTACCTGCAGTTTCCCTTTCACCAGAAACGTAACCTTAGTCAAATAGTCTGGACTTTTCTGG
>NW_006290031.1:5476833-5480821 GCF_000327345.1 Myotis davidii | reverse complement strand
AATAGAATCCTTTCTTTTCTTTTGTTACTGGCTCCCCTGCCACACCTTCTTATAAAAATGGTGCACCGCCCCCTCTGAGCAGAGCGCCCTCTACTTGCTGGACAAGGTGCTGCCTGACTCATGATCATTTAATAAAGCCAATTGAATCTTCATTCGTGTTCCGTTAAATTTAGGCTTTTGATAACTTTAATTATTTTTAAACAGACATGAGCCAAAACACCTCAGACTTATTGCTGGGGCTTTTTTTTTTTTTTTACCCCAATAGTCTTCCTGCTCCACACCTGTTCCGAATCACTGCCAAGTGAGCGCAGTCACCGGCCAGAGTGCTCAGGATGGGCAGGAAGCCAGAAGGAGCTACTGGCCGGCACTGTAAGGTTTGAAACACCTTCCATACATTCTCACTTGTATCATTAAATTCCTGTATATGGGGAACAAAAGTAAGCTACTGAACTAAAGGGGTTAGACATGATTGGAATGATAGGTAATCAGGTTTGAGTTCATTTTTTTTTCTTTGTTTTAGAAGCGTACACAGATATGATACAATATCCAAAATGTAGAAATGTGAAATAAAACATTGCTTTCATAACCTCACCACCTAGAGTCATTGTTGTCATTTTGGGTGGCAGCCAGTCTGAGAAAAACTGTCCCAGTTTGCCCATGACTGAGGGGAGTTGCCTGGACATGAAGTGCTAGCACCGAGAGAGTACTTGCAAAGTGGGGTGAGGGTCACCCTGCAGTTGTCTCCAAAACAAGGCTAAATAACTGCTCACCTTCACCCAGTCATCTTGGCAACACACAGAAACAGAAGAGAGAACAAAATAGTTGTTTTAAGCTACTAAGTTTTGGGGTGGTTTAGTTCTATCTACCTACCTACCTACCTATCATCATCTATCTTCCTACCTACCTAATTTCCTATCTATATTAGATTGCACACAGAACTTTATAACCAGACTCGAGGCCCAGTGCATGAAATTCGTGCATGGGGCTGGGGGTGGTGGTCCCCCAGCCCAGCCTGTGCCATCTCACAATCCGGGACATCCCTCTTGCAACCCAGGACCGCTTGCTCCTATCCGCTCGCCTGCCTGCCTGCTTGTTCCTAATCACTCGCCTGTCTGCCTGCTCAGTGCATGTCATAGCAACCAGTCGTTCCAGTCATTCCACTGTAACAATCTCTTAGGCTTTTCTATAGAGAGATTTTAAAAAGTAGCAATATACTATGGATATTTTTTCATGTTTTAAAATGGTCCTCTACAGCATCAATTTTAATGGTTGCGTAGAATTCCACTGAAGGGGGGGCGGGGGCACAGTCTATTAAAAAAAAAAAACCCTGTTACTGCACAGTCGTATTGCTTCCCATTGTTTGCCCTTCCAAACAATGCTGTCCCAAGACAACCTCCAAGACTACTTCTTTATGATGAACTCTTAGAAGTGCAATTGCTGAGTCAAAAGATATTATGTTGAAGGTTTTTGATGAAATTTGCCAAATTGCCCTTCTTAAATGTTGTGCTAATTCACAGACCCACTGATCCTGTATGAGAATGCTTATTTTGCATCACTGGGTTTATAGTAAACACACTCCCAAACTCTGTCAACTTGGCAAATTAATGAGACTTTCTTATATTCCACACCACGGTGAGATCCCGCTGGCCAGTTGGAAACTGTGCCATGAGAATATATTCTATGGGGCGACTCCTGGTGTTTATGTGAATCATTGCTTAAACCCTCAACATCATCAAATATTTATTTAACATCCACTGCTTGTTAAGAATTGCAATCATGGGCCCCAGTGTAACTTAGAATCTAAAGGAGAGAACTGAGGCACAGTTCCCTTATCTTTGCCTTGGGAGTATTTTTAGTAACTTCCTTCTTTTTCTTTCCTCTCTATAGCTTTATAGAATCAAATGATGGGGAAAACATATTGCAATTTAAAAAATTAAATATTTTACATTGTGATACATAAAATACTTTCATAAAAGAGCATAATGCATATGTATTAACAAATGGTTGAAAATGGAACTTCTATGTAATTACCATCCAACTCAAGAAACAACGCTGCCAACACCTGCCATCCACTCCCCAGCCCCTACCTCCCATGTGTCCTCCTGGAACGGCAATCTTCCTGCCATCAGAAGGTAACCTGACTCTTTTCTTTTTGCTCTTGTTCAATCATTGTTTAATTTTGCCTGCTCCTAAATTTTCTATCAAGAAAATTATAAGGAATTATTCTTCTTATTTGTTGCTTTTGCTCAACAAAAGATTGATTCATTGTGTTGTGGGTAGTTATATAATATTCCACAGTATAAATATGCTGCATGACTTAATTCACTCTGGATTAAATTGATGGATTTGGATTGTTACCAATGTTTGGCCTAAGATTCATGATTTAACCATGGAGCAGATGCTTGGAAGGAATAGACTTCAGATTCGATGCAGACATACACCTAATCTTTAAACATGTTAGTTTCTTGGTGGTGGATCTCCCTCCCCAGAGCTTTCAGCTATGATGCTGTGATGATCTGCTGAAACTGTAGTTTTGATTGTGAATCCTAGAGTCCTGAATCCTCTTTGGTTACAGCTGTTTCCTGAGGGGTTTCCCTTCCTTCCTGTGGGATTGTGTTTATATGCGTCATCTCGCCCAGGAAGCACTCAGTACAGACACCACCACTGCAGCTGCCTGAGCTCTTGGCTCCTGCCACAGTGGTGTTCTCGGTGAAGAATTTAAGAGTTCCCAGGAAAACAGTGGGTTCAGAAGTGGGTTGAGGTTAAAGGAACTGACCTGGGAAGAGAAAGTAGTTCCACCAATTTAGAGATTTGTTTAGAATAGAAAATGTCATCTAAAAAAATAAATTTTTAGCCCGGCTGGAGTGGCTCAGTTGGTTGAGTGTCATTCTGTGATTAACCAAATATATATACATTTGAGTAATAGCCTTAAAACCATAGTAGGCATGAGTTAGGGTGGTAATGGGAAAAGCAATGTGAAATATCTCAGATTTAAATAGTTTACATAAAGCAAAATCTTTATCTCTCTTATTTGTGACTTAATTGTATTTGTTTTATGTCTTAATCTTTTGTGACTGAAGAAAGACTGGGGTACTATTTATATTTAGAAATTCATAACAGTTGGAAGGAAAGAACCAGTGTCAAAAAATGAGGGAGAACATTAAATATAGTGAGATGACATGGTATCCAAGATTTTGTTCTAAATAACCTACTGTGAAGAGGAGTGGGGAGGGTAAGGGATAAGGATGACACATATTAGATTGGACAGAAGATGGTTGGTGAAAGGTTGGGTACTATTGGGTCTGGCAAGCTCATTATGCTATTATCTCTACCTTTGTGTGTTTAAAATTTTCCATAATAAAAAGCAGGGGAGTCCGACTTGTGTGGCTCAGTGGTTGAACTTGGACCCATGAACCAAGAGATCGCTGATTCTATTCCCAGTCAGGGCACATGCCAGGGCTGCATGCTTGATCTCTTGTAGGAGGTGCACAGGAGGCAGGCCATTGATGATGTCTCTCTCCCTCTCTCTCTAAAACTCAATTAAAGCATATTAAAAGAAAAAGTAGGGGCGAGGAAAGGAGAATGAAATAAGATAATGATTTAAAATGTTAATCCCGTTTTTAATACAAAATGACTTAAGGGTAACCCCCTCACCTTCCATTACATCTAGGTGAATGACATATCAGAGCTGAAGGAATAGCTATTTTGATGCTGGAGAGTAGAAACAAAGAAAAGTTTTGGTGTGTGCCAATGGTTGTGGAAGGTCTTGAGGGTGCAAAGGTGGGTAAGAGTGGTCCCTGCACTTAAGGAGCTGTGGGTTAGTGGAGAGAGAGTGGAACATGTGGACGGCATGATGACCTGAGAGTGGTGATGGTGGGTGAAGGGTCACTCCAGGACCAGGAAGTGGGACAGGAGTGAGGAAAGGATGGGTGTGGCTGTTAAAGCAAGCTTTTCCCACTTTAGAATTTTCCTTTGAACCAGACTCATG
>NW_006290031.1:5465403-5476794 GCF_000327345.1 Myotis davidii | reverse complement strand
TCCCTTTAACATTTTTTTTTCTTGTCAAGAATTCATGCTATTTCTCTGAGTTTCCTTGGACAGCCAAACTATGGATTAAATAGGGATTTAGGAGCTAACCCCAACATCTCCCATATCACTGAAGTACTATTGATCCCTGTAGGAATTCTACATGAAAACTGCAAAGCTAACCAGTAGGAGCTGAAAACTTGCCCCAAACCATAGTAGGTCACATTTGGGCAACATATCAAGAACATGGAGAAACACAAAGACTCACAATACACCAGAGGAAGAAATGGACCACACTTTTTAAATGCCTTGTTCACTGACAGCGAAAACATGCATGAAGGTTGATAATGTTTCTGTGTGGGAGAAACAACAGAAAATAGGAGAGGCATTCATTCAGACCCACCAACTATTGGTATTAGGACCGTCTTCAAAGTGTGTATACAGCCCTAATCGTTCGATTCTGGTCCTGGGTTTAGTTCAGTTCCTTCTGACTTCCACTCACCTTTAGTTGGCTACTCAGGTCCTCAGTGGGGGGTTAGAGGAGGAAGGCCTTTAACTTATGATGCAAATAGCATCATTACAGCACGGGGCACGTTTTTTGTGGTTAGTGTTTTAACTGTCCCTTCCAAAGACAGGGATAACCAAGAATACTTTTTAAATTTTATTATATTTAGTTTCCAATAGGATTCTGGATTCTTGATGGGAAAAATTTGTCACATGGGATCTGTGTCCAATGAACTTGGCAGGAAGATTAATGTGAATCAGAGACTGTTCCCAGGGGGCTCACTAGATTACTTCAGATGCTTTCATGATGAGGGGTGTGCCACTCGTCTTTGTACCATGGGAATAGCAATGTCTGCCTTACTGGAGGCTGACAAGAGGTAATGCATGCAGAACACTTAGCACAATGTCTCACACAAGACACGTTTGTTCCTAATGCATTAGGAACCCAATAATGCTATATTCACTATTGGTAAGGATCCGTGGGGCTTGTGAATACCTATCAGATACATAGGTGATAAAACTAGCTGAAAAGCTAGACAAAAGGTTTACAGCTGGATGGCCATGTGCCTATTTTGCTAGCATTCTGTCTGGTCCAATCATGACCAGATTGACCTTTCCTATGACACTACTTCAGAAACGCCTTCCAAAGATTTCAGGGTCATTTTCATGAGAAAAAATCCAATAAAGCAACTTTGTAAGCCACCAGTGCTTTCACCAGGAATGCAGGAACAGAGTCAGCTTCGTGGTGCCAAGCCCCAGACTCCAGTGGTGAATGGGCTCTGTCTTGCCTGTAGGTCTCCTCAAACATGCACCTAGGCTTTCTATTCCCTTTTATTCCTCATTTCCTTGCTATTGTGGGTGCTGCTCTAGTCCCACAGGAATAGTCGATGATCCCAGTGGTTGATGAATAGCCGTGTGTACAGTGTTCACAGTTGGATATTGGTACACGAACTTGGCCTGTGTTAGGGCCACATGCCCGCAGTTCAGAGCAGTGTGCTGACCCTGAAAATCAGTGAGGTGATACCTGAAATACGCTTCCACGGAGTGCACGCATGTGGGCAGGATGCCCCAGTTCCCAAAGGACATGCTTGTGGCTGTTCCGCAGTGTTTACAGCTTGAATTCCCAAAGCTTTACAGTTGGACTTTTGTCATTGAGCCTTAGATTCTAAGGAAATGGCATGCTTTTTCTGTAAAGGACAGGATAATAAATAGTTTGGGCTTTATAGACTACATACACTCTGTCACGTATTCTTTCTTTCTTTTTGTAAAGTAATTTTTAAAATTGTAAAAAGTATTCACTTGGTCATGGCAGCAGAGAGGTCAGAGCCCTGGGCTGTCATTTGCCTGCCCCTGTATGGCCATTGCAGTGGGACAGACTGAAAAGACGGGACCTTGCTGGGCAGCCTTTGGGGTATCAGGATGAGCGGACTGAGTCCCATTCCTGAGTCATAATTTTGGTGATGGGGAGGGGAAAGGGTCACGTCCCCACCAACCCTCCTTTGTAGCAACATCACCATGGTGTACACTGGAGGTGATTGTAAATTTCTCCGCTGGGCTGAGCAGTACTTCATTAGTGAGTGTCATGAGTCCTGTGGTAACAATTTGTGAAGTCCTTTGAGGTGAAAGGCGAAATCATAACTATTAATTACAGCCATTGTTTTGATGAAAGGAGGCTTACTGGAGGCACAGAAGCCTCTAAATCCACCTATTAAACCATACGCTAGCTCTTAAGTTCTTGAATGAAGGGGTTAAATTATACTAGGAAAAAAAGTCCGTGGGGTTCTCCCGTGGCCTGAAGTCTAATAAAAGACTGACCTTTCCTCTGACACTACTTCAGAAACGCCTTCCAAAGATTTCAGGGTCATTTTCATGGGAAAAAAAATTCAATAAAGCAACATTGTAAGCCATTAGTGCTTTTCACCAGGAATGCAGGGACAGAGTCAGCTTCTTGGTGCAAAGCCCCAGACTCCAGTGGTGAAATTTTTAAGGAGGTATAAAACACACTTCAGGCTTTTTGAAATAGTTATGAAAGAGAAGAAAAAACACTTGAATAAACGTTCTTCATATTTTATATGTGTTACTATGGAGAAAAATAATTAGAAAGTGACTGAGTTCATTTAGGTCACACGTTTCTTTGGTACGTTGCTCCACTAGCCAAGGAGCCAGCGACTGTGTTGGCAGAAAGTGGCTGATTATTTACCACCTTTGTAAATGTCCCCCTTTAGGTCCCAGTGCTTGAAAAGGAGGAGGGAGGGACGTGTCTCCTTGTCCCAGGAAGCTTATCTAGAAATAGAGGGGCATGGTAAAATTCAAAGTGAATTGGTGGGTGATTAGGTTTCAAAGGCTTCTAAAAATTGGACCAAAGGCTTGGCTTTTAGTATCATTTTCTTATTATCAAAGTAAAAATGATAAAATATGGAAAATGATTAGAAAAATCACCTGTGTAAATACCCAGAAAAAATCTACCATTAAAATATTATCGCTATTTCAAACATAATTAGTTGATACTGTGAATATTGTTTTGTAACTAGCTTTTTTCACATATTTTTTTCAGATCATCTTTGCATGATATTCATTATTTTTTTAAACGTTTTTATTGACTTCAGAGAGGAAGAGAGAGAGAGAGAGAGAGAGAGAAACATCAATAATGAGAGAGAATCATTGATTGCCTGCTTCCTGCATGTCCCCTACTGGGGATAGAGCCTGCAAACCAAGGAATGTGCCCTTGACTGGAACTGAACCTGGGACCTTTCAGTCCACAGGCTGACGCTCTATCCATTGAGCCAAACCAGCTAGGGCAACTATTCATTATTTTAATGGCCACAGGATTTTGAGCCTATGAATATGTTTGCTTAACCAATCCTGTTGGATAGATAGGTGTATTGGTCACAATTCATTCCGTTGCAGAGTTAGAAACTAATCTCAGAAAAATTTATCCCAGAAAGGGAATTTGGCAGCTCTTGACAAAGGTAGGGAAAAGGCAGTGTTGACCTCAGAGTCACCTGGATTTAGAACTGGAAGTATCAGGACTGTCTTTCCATTCCTCTGCCTCAAGTCTTGGCTTTGTTGTCATCACTCATTCTCTATCACTTCAGATGACTTCTTGAATGGCAATGGCCACCGGCAGCCCCAGAGTTATAGGGCAAGGCTTAGCAATGCCGAGAAAGAGGAAGCTCTTTCTCTCGCCTTCAGTTTGGGGGACCTCTGGAGAAGAAAGGCTCAGAGAAGCTCACCTTTGGGCAGGTGCTCACTCCTGGACCAGTTGCTTGTGTGAGTGGGCGTTACTCCTATTGCCTTGGCTCAGGTCATGGACCTTCATGTGATCAATGGGACAGCCAGGGGCATGGGATTTGTACACCCATCCAAATGGGGGGAGGCACAGTTTTTCCTTGTATGGAGTGGAGTGGGAGTGGCTGGTCCCAGAAGACTGGAAAATATGGTGTTGTGCGGGTAAATATGTTTATGCAATTTAATATTTATGTTTATTGCTAAATCTTCAGTAAAAGTTTAAAAACAGGGGTCAAGTTGGTTTTTCCAGATATCTGATGCATATTTTCTAAATTACTTTGGAGGATTAAAACGAAGTGTTGAAGGGATAGCACACTCTAAAAAACTGAAGAATTGTAGCTCCCTCATTATCCTGTTCCAAACCCTCTTAAAAATGGGGTGTTCCAGCTTCTAAGTAGTTGGCTGCATCTGCTTTTCCATTTTTAAATAAGTTGGTTTCAATTTCAGGAACCCATTTCCTGAATTAAGAACGTCCTGCACTCACTATCTGTAGCCATTCCACATACAAGCCAGCAAAACGTTAGTTTGTCCCGGAGTCTAAGCAAGACTCTTCATTGCTCCCTCCACAGAATCCACTTCGTGTGTTGATGAAATGTGTTGGGCATTATTGTTTTCTTCTCTATTATATTAAGTGAAATGTCTTTTAAGATAGTGCAAAGCTTCTGAGGAAACTGACTGAGTCCAAGGAGTCTAGAAGACGGATCTTCGGAGGAAAGCTCTGCATGCGACGCAGGCTTCCCTACTCCTCCTCACCTGCTCTCACCCCTGAAAGGCAGCAGTGACAGGGACAAACTGCCTCTCGCCACCAGCCCTCCTTGCTGGCTCAGCTCAGATAACTGTTCCAGCAGTAGCCATTCAAAAGTAATTGCCTCATTTATTTAATTTTGCTGAGTCTTATTTGAACTTTTCAGTATCTTTAACATATCATTTCATTGTTTACTTAGAATACAGTGCATGTTCACGGCAGTGCAGGAGGAAAAACATAATTCCCATCTGATTCTCTCCAATACCATCAAGTACTGCATACGAATTAGATAATGAGCATTTTAAGTGTTTTGTAGCATGAAGGAATCCTTGATGCATTATTATGTAGACATTTAAGGGTGTTTCAGGGATGTTTGGGGAAATTGGTCAAGATTTTTCAGACATATTGGGAACATTTTGTTTTTTTTTCCCCATTAAAAATAATGGATTACCCTGGCTGGTTTGGCTCAGTGGATAGAGCGTTAGCCTTCGGACTAAAGGGTCCCAGGTTCGATTCCAACCAAGGGCACATGCCAGGGTTGTGGGCTAGATCCCCCGCCCGCCCCCACTCAGTGAGGAGCATGCAGGAGGCAGCCATTTGGTGAGTCTCTCTCATTAGTGATGTTTCTATCCCCCTATCCCTCTCCTTACCTCTCTGAAATGAATAAAAATATATTTTTTAAAATGGATTTATTGTTCCTATCATCCAAAAATTAGCTAATGCATTTTGGGGACAGGATTAAACTACTATACAACATATCTTTCAGGATGGGAGAATGAAGCATTCCTGTATAAACTAATTCAATTTGGATGTTATTTTGATTAAACCACAGCAAATGCCTCATAACTGAAATATAGTGCAGTATGTGTGATTCCCCCTCCCCCCCCCATCATTCTTACTTGGAGGCAGGTTATGGTGGGAAGGAGGATGGGAAACAGAGTTGGGAGGAGACTTGGAGCTTGATGGAACATGGTGGCCTCCAAGATGGTAAGAGGAAGCGATGGAGGCAGTTGGGGGTAGACCTGGAGTTCTGTGGCCAGAAAGTGAAAAAAATGAGTGGAATTGAGTGGAATCCAGGGAAGCCACTGAGTTATGATTTGAGTGACTGGAAGATGGTTTCAATCACAATCAAGGGGTGGGCCACTACTTGAGGTCTGAAGAGTTTCCTTCCCCTTCTCTGACTATGCAACCCCTACTCCAGGCCAAGGGAACTACCAGCCCTTGGGAAGTAGATTTGACAGTGAGCTAGATAGAGGAATTATACAATTAAAAATCCTGATCTATGTCCATTTAGGTCAAGCTCAATAAGCCCAGATACCTGGAAATTACCTCAGTGTTCAGACTTTACTATAAGCAATGGCCATATGTGCAGGGACACATACTCTACAGGCATAAGAATACTTTAGGAAATTTGGTCTCTGGAGGAGAAACCCCAATTCTTGAGGTAATACTGGCATAAAGTGTCCTAAAAGTGGACATTTAGAAGATCAGAGCTTCCTCACGGAAACTTTAAGGACTTGTTGAGAGCTACCCTGGCAGAGTCGAGAACCACTGCCATCAAACAAACAGGGGTTTATAATTCATGGCCTTATCTCAGCCTCTCACGGAAGATGCTCCTGTGAGGGTGCAAGGTAATAACGCCCTTGTTGTGGGCTGTCTCCTGTTGATTAAGGACAGGCGGGAAGAAGTTGTCTCTAAGATCTCTCAATTCACACAGCCAATAATCACCCAATTAAACACTCGCCTGCAGTTCAATTTTGGGAACTTTTCCTCTGCAAGGAACATGCACTCTTAGGTTGTCTTATTTGCATTCCTTTCCTAACTCATCTCTTCCATGCCACAGTGGCTCCCAAACAGAAAACAAACAAACCTGAGGATCAAAGTGTATGTCTCTGCTGGAACAAACCAACTGGAGAGGCAGGGGGAAGCTTTAGCTCTTGGCTGGGTTTGCTGCAATGTTTCATCTGTGCAGCAGTGATCGGACCAGGTCATGTGAAGGAGGCTGCGCTCCGTCTTCACAGATGACACCCCACTTCTTCTCCGTGCTGCTGAGCAATTTGTTTGCGGCGAGTTATTCCCGCCCAGGCTCCTCTCTGCCAACCGGGCTCCCACAGCCGCGTCCACTTTGAGTGGGGACAGCGCCTTTCACAGCGGGCAGGCCGCCCTGCAGCCCTTCCACCCACCCCTGCCCACCCCTTTCCGGGGTGGTGAGGAGGCTGCTCAGACCTCAGCTCTTGTTACCAAGCAACAGAGTCCCATTTGCCAATTGCCACCATTTCCTTCCCATAGCATTACAGGCCTTATTATTAGCATTTAGTTCAGAGAAATTGCTGTCATTATGTGAAGTAACTTCCTTTAGAGGTTATTCATTAACCTTAGGTATTTTACTGTGTAATTATAATTGCCAAGTGCCGCAGGCTTGGAAAACCTTTGAACTCCTCAAGGTATTGGACGGCAGGAAGGATATCTAATTTTTCTTCCTTTTCCAGTGAAGTTTTCATCTTGAAGGTACCCTGTGTCCTCTCTAGAAGTGCCGGCCTCCCTCAGGGTGAGCCCTGGCCTCCCCTTCTTCCAGGTATCAGGCTAAAGAAAGCTGTGGAGGAACCTGCTGTGAGCCTGGTTCCCCCAATACTGTAGACCAGACTGAAACGGTTCCTCCTTTGTCTTAAGGAAAAATCGTGGGGATGGCTATTCAGAAGACATCTGTGGTTGGCAGGCACACTTGTGTGTACCTGGGGCTCTGTGAACATGCACAATACCTGGAATTGTAGATTGTGCATGACCTTATTCTGACCCAACGGAGGACTTCATCCTATTGCTCACTCGCTGGCTCTTTAAAAACAATTTCTCAGGGCCTGGTCTGCAGGAGCCAGGTGTGCGGGCCATAATGCGCCTTTTATACCGGCATCCTCAGTAGCCATACAATGACCCTTCTGATCTGCCCCATTACTGCCTGGTTGCCAACGACTCGGTCCCCACCCGGTACAACTTCAGGTATGCATTTCACATATATTTTCAGGCCAAAAAAAAGCAACACTCTCTCCCCCACCCCCTTCCCCTCACTCTTTGTTTCAAGACAAACAAAAGTAACTGGCATATTTCCTTCCCAACCATGTGCGCAGGCAGCACGGGTGCCCTAAAAAAAGGAAACCTGTTTCCCTCCTCCCGGGTTTCTGGTTTCTCCACCCAGTCTCCCCACCGTCCCCCACTCCTGCACCCAGTCCTTCCGGCCTCCACCCAGCCTGGGAGAAGGGGCCCCACATTCCAGGTAATCTGACTCCCCAGTCAGCAGGGGCGGTGGCTGCTGCTGCGTGGCCACGTGACTGTCCCTGCCCGCCCGGGAAATGCACACCTTGTCAGAAAATAGGGGACAGGTGAGCCCAGAGGACTGTGCGAATCTGAATTTAAAAACACGGTTGGTAAAGGGAGCCTGCCTCTGCAGCAGGCAGCCTCCACTTTGATCCTTAGAAATGAGAAGGCACGGCTGGCCCTAGGCTTCTCTGGCAGGACCTGAGCTGCAGGACAAAGGCTGGAGCTCTGGGGAGGAGAAGGCAGGCTGAGCGGGTTTTATGGGGCTGCCGCGCAAGTCTGAACCGGAGCTCCAGGAGGGCCCAGCTCCTGGCGAAGTGGAGCTGCAGGCCTCGGTCCCGTCCCGGGTCATACCCCTGGCTTTGCCGGCCCTTCCTTGCCTTTGATCTGTAAAATGGGAGAATGTAGGGGACACTTGGATGTTCTTTAAAGGGTACGGGATCTGCTGTTTCCTCCCCAAATAAAGGGCTTGGGGAGAGTTTCTCTAAGCACTGGAAGGAACATGCTCTCGTCTGTAATCTAATGAGCTGGGCCTCCTCTTCCAGCGCCTGTCAATCAGCTAACCAGTTCTGAGAGCCTCTGCCAGGGATCCTGTGTGGAGAAGGGAGGGTGTGGTCTCGCTTTTAAGCTATTTATGGTTTAGCTGGGAGGATGGAAGACATGAGTATAAAACATGACAATAACCTGTATTGAGTGCTTCCCATGTGCTTGGCTTTGTGCGTCACCCTCCTTTATTCCACATAACACCCCATCAAGTAGGTAATATATTGCCATCATCTCCGTTTTATGGACATTTAAGCGAGATCCTTTGCCCCAGGTCACACTGTGCGGGCATCAGGCTGTGCACAGGTCCGGGGGACTCCACAGGAACCAGCTGCATTCCCAGCCCACCTTTGGCTTCAGTCTCCCCACTCTGGTTCCTGGCCTCTTCTTGCCCTCTCCCTGGAGGGCAGAAGGATTCCCTGTCATCGTGACATTTTAGCCCCCCCCCTTCCTTTGGGACCCCACACAAGTTCTGTTTCTTCCCCTTCTTCTGTGTTTCTGAATCCACACTCAGCCCAGTTGGTTTCCCCTTGGGCAACGTTAACCTTGTACATCATCTTGTCCTCTGTGATCTTACTGTCCAAGGAGAGAGAAGAGACCTAATTCCAAACAGTTAAATGCACAATGAGTGAGACTTGTCGGTCTCTTTAGTCCCTTCCTCAAACGTTCAGTGACCCATTTCCTCTTTGTTTTGCACGAAGCAATGACCTTCCAGACAACAGTCAAGTACAGCCAGGGTTTCCCCAGCACCCCAAAGGCTCTGACAGCACAGCATCTCCAACTCAATTAGCCACTCATGACGACTAAAGGACCAAACAGAATGCGCCTTCCCAGCGAAGCCAACATCTTGGAACTTTTTTAATATTGTGAAACACCAGCCAATAAGATTTTACGAGCACCGTGGGAGACACATCCTTTGACCTGGTAGATAATCCCACAGTTCTGGCTGCTGGGCTAATCACAGCCTCTCCCTTGGGCATGCGTCTGAATGGGAAACATTCTGGTCTTTGGAAAATTCCAGACTGTAGGAATTAACCCTGGGCCCCCTGTTCTTTCTGTGGTATCCCGAGCTGACCGGGATTGAGAAGGCCTGGTGATCCTTGTTCAGTATAATTCCATCCTCTCCTCAGCAAAAGTATGGGGATCTGGAAACTTGCCACACTTAGTTTTGTTTTTATTGAGCATCTGTGTGCATCACTTAGTGGTAAAAATAATGGAAAGAACAGAGTAGGAGTTGGGAAATCTAGGTTCTACCTGTCCTAGCCAGTGTTGGGCCAATTGAACATGCTAATTCCTACCCATATGGGCCTCAGTTTCTTTACCTTTAAGAAAAATAAAATAAATTGGACCAGGCCAGTGGTTTTCAAATCAGAGCAGCTCTGCCTCTATCGCATGGACATGGGAATTGTATGCCAGATGTTTAAGAAATGGAAAGGGGGGTTGATAACTATTATACACCCACTGCTCCAGAGGCTCTGAGGCCGACAATTCTCCTGAAGGCGTTTGGTGGTGATCGTGCTTCTTGAATCGCAGCTGTTTAGATTGGCTGAGTGATGGGTTGCATGAGGGAAAGGAGTGGAAGACAAGGCTGGGAATAAGGTTTCGTTCTGGACTTGGGATCGCCATGGGTGCTGGGCCAAGGACTCTGGACATTGTTTCATTGGAATTCAGGAGCCACCGATGATTTTGAAAGCAAAGTCTTGTCAGTTATGATTTGCACGCAGCTGTAAGAGACCTGCAAACGAGTGGCTTAAGAACAGAAAAGATACTTCCTTCTAAAAGTCTCTGGAGATGGGCAATTCAAGGCGGGCGTGTGAGCTCCATGCATTGTCAAGGTCCAGGCCCTTCCTGGTTTTTTGCTTTTCTGTTCTAGTCAAGCAGGCTTTCACCTCCACAGTTGCCTCATGGTCCAGGCTGGCTGCCGGACTCCACCCATCATGCATGCATTGCAGGCCGGAGGAGAAAGAGTGAATGCGGGAAATGCAAAAAGGGGTGGGCAACCCGGCTGAGTTGGCCCACTTTCATCAGCCTTCCCAGCAGCCCTAGACAACCCATTTTCCCACTTTTCATTGGCCAGAACAAAGTCTCACTGCCACACCTAGTGTCAGGGGAGGCTGGGCAGTGTGCACTTTTTTCTGGGACTTGCTAAAAGGCAGGATTCTGTTACTAAGAGAGAAGGGCAAATGGGTATTGGGAGGGAGCTAGTGGTCTCTGCTATGGAAAATGAGTGCAACTCTGCCCTGGATTCCTCCGTCTGGTGACAGTAGATGGGATACCTTGGACTTGGAGAAGGGAAGGAGGCCTGAGCTGGAGCAACCCTAGGAAGGCGGGTTGGGGAGGAGGGCCAGCAGCCTGGTCTCAGTTGACAGGGTTTTGTCAGGTGGGCGTGAGGGAGTGGAAGGATGCAAAGATCACACCCAGTTTCGGAACCATGTGGAAAGGAAGCTGGTGATGCCAGTGGCTAAAATAAGGAAGCTGGAAGAGGAGGAGTTTTAGGAAAGGGGGTCATGAATTAGAATTTGGACCTGTTGAGTTTGTGGTACTGGTGGAACACCAGGACTGGAGCTTGGGGGCATTTTCAAGTAAATATTAGGTTCACCTAGTTGTTAAAATCCTGTTATCTAGGATGTCCTAGCATCTCAGATGCTTTATTGCAGTGGTTCTCAACCTGTGGGTCGTGACCCCTTTGGGGGTCGAATGACCCTTTCACAGGGGTTGCCTAAGACCGTCGGAAAACACATCTATAATTACATACTGTTTTTGTGATTAATCACTATGCTTTAATTATGTTCCATTTGAAACAATGAAAATACATCCTGCATATCAGATATTTATATTATGATTCATAACAGTAGCAAAATTACAGTTATGAAGTAGCAACAAAAATAACTTGATGGTTGGGGGTCACCACAACATGAGGAACTGTATTAAAGGGTCGCGGCATTAGGAAGGTTGAGAACCACTGCTTTATTGGGCTTCCTAAGTTGTTACCGTGGGACATTCTATAGAAGATG
>NW_006290031.1:5462786-5465368 GCF_000327345.1 Myotis davidii | reverse complement strand
GAACCCGGGCTCCATCGAGGTTCTCTCCCACCTTGGGCTGAAGGATCCCGAGAGTTAGGACAAGGATGATTGTCCAGGTATTTTGATATTCCAGGCAAATGCACGTTTCTTAATGGGGTTTCTGCCCAGAGCCCCCCTGTGATCTTCCACTGTGGTTAGCTCAAATATGGGCAGGGCACAAATTCCTCAGTTCCAGTCCAGAGACATTTCTTGGTCACAGAATCCTGGGTTCCCTTTCACTCTGAGCTTCCACGTGGCCCCACTTCACCTTCCCTGTCTCGAGCCCACTGTTAGCAGGGCATAGGCTAAGTGAGGGCTGCCCCTGTATGCAGGAGGGATGTACATAGAGCCATATTCAGTGTCCCTAGTCCAAGACTCACAATGACAATGTGGAGGGGAGGGCCCAGCTGGGTTGAGGACTGGGCACAGACAGCAAGTTTAATAGTAAAGGTAGTCAAGGCATCAAGGATTAAGGTGAGGGGCCCTGAGCTCAGGGAGCAGAACTGAAATCCACTGAACGTGGAGCATTATGGGAATGCTCTTAAGCACATCTTGTCTGGGTAAAAGCCACTCCTTAAAAGAGACAACCTGGGTCAGATAACTGCAAGTGAGGGCCTTAAAAAGACATGCGCAGTGAGAGAAGAGAGCTGCCTCCGCTCAACCTGTGTATGGTGTAGAGTTAGTCATTGGTATGCCTGGAGCAGAAACCTAGACTTCAGGATGTTGAAGGCGTTCTTTCACTGTCTCTGGCTGGAGATATTGCTGCTGAGGTGCACGGTAGCAGTTCTGAGCACCCATCCATTATTTGTGATACTGTTCACTCTACCTGGAAGCTTTTAGGATCTTGTCAGTTTGGCTTTGGCTTTGCTATAAATCTTTTATTATTCACTGTGTCCCTCCCTTAATGAGCCCGCACCTGTGTCCTTTAGGTAGGGGGCATTTTCTCATTAGGTTGTTGGCAGTTTCTTCCATGCTATATTCTCTGTTCTCTCTTTCTAGAAATCCTGTTAGTCACATGTTGGAAATGCTAGACATCACTTCTCTTCTACTTTTCATCCCTTTGCTTTTTATTCTGTAGATCTTAGTATTGCCTTCCTGATAAGGCAATTAAAGCATTTTTTTTTTCTATTGGCATCAAAGGAGTGCTTACGTTGAATGACCAGGGTGGGGGTGGAGGAGGGTTTGGGCACTGGGACTTTGATTGGGAAATGGGCTGCCTTTTCCCCTCACTCGCAGCTGGTCATCACCCTCATGGCTCTGGTCTTCTGTGTGATGGTTTTAACTGAGGTTCTTTGGCTTCTTGAATTTCTGAACGGAACCTGAGCTCTTGCAGCTTTCTGTGTCTCTGTGGCTTAGAGCATAATGTTTCTGCTTCGGGTCAGCACAGTCACTAAGACATTGAAGAAGTGGGTGATTACAAGGGAATGGCCTGTTGTAATGCGTGTACATGGAGTGGCTGTATTCTACGTAGATGGTGATGATTTAGTTGCCTGGCCCCAAGCAGCTGACTACCTAGGTTGCTTGAATGAAGTTGCTTTTCTGGAAGAAGCTTGGGTTAACCTAAGGCTTAGAATACTTTCACTTGAACAGCATATTGGCGTGACACAGATATTAAAATGTGTGCTTGTGTATTGTATTTTTGAATAGAACTTGAGCATTTTAACAGAACAAACCACAATTATCTTCCTCGTCCACCCTCTGTTGACCAGAGCTCTCGGTGCCTTGCCCTCCCTGGGCCCTTGGCGACCTTGTCTGCGTCTGTCTTTTGATTCTGTTGCTGCTACAGCACCTTGCTGCTTCCATTCTCTAGGCTCCTCTGGCCGCGTTCGTGCCTCTCAGCTTCAGCTTTCCTGAGTTGCCTTCTTCCTCTCCCTCTACCTTGGTGTTTGTCAGTGTAGTTGGTGGCTATCCAGTGTCAGAATCACATGAGGCCTCACCCCACCTGCTGATCAGAACCACTGGGATGGGGTGGGGATGCCTAGCAGTCTGCCTGCTGCTCCAGCACTCTGGAGGGGGGTTGTAGGGGGGTTGGGAGGGAGGGGTTCTCTTGCATGCCAAGTTCATCCCCATAGCCACAGCCACCACGCTCAGTGCCTGACTGCTGCTCATCCTCCATCTTTCCTCTGAGGCAGTTCAGACCCAGCAGAAAGGCGTCACTCCCCTGCAAAGCACCAGAGGCTCCCCTCCAGCAGTCACCTTATCTGAAATCTTCTATTTCCAAGTGTTGCCAGGGACTCTCCTCTGTGCTGTCTGTGGCTCTCAGACTTGCCATCTATTGGAGTTAGGTGTTTCCCCCCAGGTCACTGGGAGGTGAGGACACAGGCCTGAGAGGGAGATATGTGGGCAGGTCTGCGTTGTTAGGAGAAGCGTGGTGCTGCATACGGGCTACCTGGCTGAGATAGTGCACTGTTTCTGTAGCCAGGAGGTAAGTGGACTTTGCTGTTCTGTATCCCATCACTTCTACTAGAGCCCTGGGAGGAGGGAGAGGGGAACCAAGTGGTGAATTCCTGGCAAGAGTTCAGCATTAACATTTGAAGTGGAAATGCTGTGGGAACCCCCCTCTCCCCACCCCCTGTCTACCT
>NW_006290031.1:5455512-5462725 GCF_000327345.1 Myotis davidii | reverse complement strand
GTATGTCCCTTGGTTGTGGGCACATCCCCAGCAGGGGGTGTGCGGGAGGCAGCTGATCAATGTTTCTATCTCTCTATCCCTCTCCCTTCCTCTCTCTAAAATCAATAAAAATATATTTTTTAAAAGAAACACATTTTGGGAATTTATCAAATGATGGAAGGAGTAGATCACTGCCCTGTTCACGCTCTGCATGTGAAACCCTGCAGATGTCATAGGAAACCCCCAGGAGGGAGCAGTGAGAAGAATTGCACTAGGAGAGCCAGGTCACTGCTGGCCAGACCTGCCCTGGACTGGCCTCCCTTTTAGTACTTGAGGAAGGAATGTTTCATTTACCACAGAGTGGCCTGGAGTGCCCCCTCTGCTTCACAGGTTGTGCTGGGTCCCTGGGGATTTACTGCTTCCTCCAGGGGGCTCCCAGCATGGCTGGGAGGCAGGCCTGTTTCTCCAGCTGCCTAACCTCTAGTTTTATCTGTCTCCCGGCCGACCTCTTAGTTTTACAATGAGTCAGTTTATTTGCTTGTGCAAATTGAGTTTTCTTAGAGAGAAACAGAACAGAGCTAGAAAGAGGCCAATGTTTTGATGATTTCCTCTTAAGAAAGAGAAACAGCCACGGGCCTGGGCTCCGCAGACGCTGCTCGTACCCGGATAGTCCATGTTGGTGGCTTATTTTAATCCCGTGCAGTGAAGTCAAGTGGGCAGAGAAATATCGCCTCCCTTGTCGGAGGTAGAGAGATCTGCTGGGTTTACGAGCTAATTACTTCTGGATTCCCTGGGAGTTCAGAGAATTTGCTTAGCAACCGGCCTGACCGGCCCCTCGCCCCCTGCGGCCCCCCAACTTTACTGCACTTACCAGTGGGGTGATCTTGCAAGTTTCTAACTAAGCAAGGACTAAGCATTTTGGGAAAATGGTGCCAGTCTTTTCCTCGATGGGACCCGAGCCTGAAACCTAGTCCAACAAAACGAGGGAGAACAAGCCAAAAAAAACCTTTTTAAGAAACAACACAGGCAGTAGGAAATCATACTGGTCAGGGCTTGTTTTCCTGGCTCAGGGCCTCATTCCAACCTGTTGCAATCAGCTCTGGAGTGTCTATAGGGACACCCCGGTGCGGGCCCCTCGGAGGAAAGGAACTTTTACATCTCTGTTTGACTGGGCTCTGTGCCAGGGGCTAAGTTCAAAGTGCAGTTTCCAGTAATTTGCTGGGCCGCTCTGTGGGTTTGATAGGCCAGGACAGAAGCCTGCGAGCCCAAGTAATATTTCCTGATTTCTGTCATTTCTTAAGGAGAGAAGGAAGGTTGCGGAGAGTCAGGGCTGAGCACTTGTGTTGGTTCTGAGAGCAGAGGGGGCCTCTCCCGCCCCCCTGGCTCCCTGGCCTGGCAGCCTGGCCCAGGGCTGGTGGGCAGCTCCCTCCCTGAGAGGCGCGAGGTGCCCGCCCACCAGCCAGACCCTTGGTTGATTTACTGGCCTTGTTTGCAGCTATAAAGTTGTCGAGTAATGGCAACATGTTCTTGTTTTCTCATATCTGTAGGATGAAAGTGAACATTTTTATAATCCTCCCCTCCTCGCCACATTTAAGTTCCCTGGCGTTAGACATGTGGGCTTGATTAAAGGGGAAACGCTACAGAAAAGTTCAGTTTTACACTCCCTCAGCCACCCCCTTCCGAGGACAGGGCCGTCTTCCTGTCATTTCATCTGTGTGTCTCCCCCCTGAGGACCTGATCTGGAATGAATCCTTATTAAATCACGGGGTGGGTAGTGGGGAATCCCATTTCAAGGAAGTATTTGATAGGACAGTGTAATCACTGCATCAGGTAGGGGCTCATAGAAGGCTGCTCTATGGATCACAGCTTCCTTTCCACAAGGACTTGTGTGTTTTAATATACATATACATATACATATACATATACATATACATATACATATACATTTTTTCTTTCAGAGAGGAAGAAAGAGGAAGAGAGAGATAGAAACATCAGTGATAAGAGAGAATCATTGATCAACTGCCTCCCATTGGGGATTGAGCCCGCAACCCCAGGAATCAAACCGAACTGAGAGCTCCCAGTTCATGGGTCGAAACTCAAGCACTGAGCCACACCAGCTGGGCAGGACTTGTGTTTCAAAGTGTTTGCTCTGGTCCCTGTAGCCGCTCTTGACCTGGAAGAGACACAGAGGAGCTGGGGAGGCCTTAGGCACAGTGGACAGAAAAGCAGAGGGAGCTGAGTTGGACTCTCCAAGGCTCGTTAGCCCTGGCATCAAGGGCGGTCACCTTTGGAGCTTCCCCCTACCTCTAACACCCTGTCATCCACAAAATGAAAACCAGACCAACCCCCAGGGATACGCACACGGACTGGGAAGGGGTCTGGAAATAGCCCCTGGGAGTTACTCTCCCCACCCCCTCCACCCCACCCACCCCCAAGTCTGCCCTACTTCCTCAGTTCTCCCACAGCAGGCTTCTTTTCATTTGCTAATTTGCTTCAGAAAAAGCGACTATCTGAGCTGCTTTTCCACTAGCCTGAAACTTGGATTAGAGCAAGTTAACATTATAGCGTGATCCCGCTGCAATGATGCCATGTGGAGCTGGCGGTGGTGGAGTGAATGTTGGTGAGAGTGGGAGCAGAGAATTTACCATAACGGGTATTTTCTGTGCTTGTTTCAGAAATGCTAGTATAAAGCTATGTTGGTATGAAATCTTATTTAAATATTTTTATTAGAGGATTGGTGCTATTTGAAATCATCTAACTATGCATCTGTATGGTGCCAAAAGAACTAGTTAAACGTTTAAAACCAGGATGAGGGGCAGTCTGGTTGTACGGACTTGTATTACACAAATAATGCGTTGGTGTGATTTCCCCCTTCTCTAATGAACTGACTACACTTCTTTAGCTTACATGAATGAATTATGTGTTTTTGCAATGTGGAATAAAAAAATGTTTCAGTAGCCTTCAGTTACAATGAAAAAAACAGCTTGTGACTTGTTGTCTAGGAAACCAGGCACCCAGCTAACTCCACGGGCCGTGTCAGGGAAATGGAGAGGAGGGCAGAGATGAACTCACGGCCTCTCCTTGCCCAGTGACTCCTCACACCACGGTGCAAGAAAGGGGGTGGGTTAGGTTCTTGAGTGAAGTCAGGACAGCTGGGTCATCATCAGACAGCGCTCTCCAGGCGATTGCACATCTCTGTTCAAAAGAAGATGTGCCTGCGGAAGACCCTGGCTTCCCAATTGATTTAAAGCCTGTGTTCCTTGCTTTCAGTTGCTGTACGTGCTCGGGATGGGGTGTGATGAGCCGCACGCCTCCCATGTCGATAATGTTTGGCCTCTGGAGTTTATGGAGCCGGCATTGGCAGGCTCACCTACTCACAAGGCATCCTGAAGGTCCGTGATACATACACTTCTCATCTCGTGCGTGGGAGCAAGCCCCAATGCCCTCCGTGCGATTTGCTTGTTCTTCACACCTCTGACCGGTGCAGCCAGCTTTACACAGTCAGCAGAGGGTCTGAGGAAAGTGACAGGCGAAGGTCTAAGAAAATGAAAGCTCTTTGCTACATGACCCAATTGGGGTGGGGATTGAACCCACAACCCAGGTACATGCCCTTGACCAGGAATTGTCACCCTTCATGCGAGGGCCGATGCTCTATCACTGAGCCACAACAGCCAGGGCCAGAGATTATTTTTAAACAGTGTTTTTAACCTTGTATTTTGTACCTCATAAACTTATTAAGAACCCTACAGAGTCACTTAGACTTCGTAAAATCTACACATGATGGAGCATGTTATAGGCTAAAGTGCTATGTGAGGATTTGAGAATCTGTATGTGAACTAACCAGTGAGAACCACAGATTCAGTTTTGCTTTTATGCTATGCTTAGGATATTGTGGAAGTATTTTTTTTAGGCTACCATGCTGTAAGGATTAATAGCTATTTATTGACTCTTTTGGGATAAGCACTATCGCAGGCCTAGAACATTTAAATGAACAGTATAAAATGAATGATGTAAATAATATTTTTACAGCTACATAAGTGAATGGGTATCCTATGATTAGAGAAATTGAAAAATTAAAACCATTGGGAGACAGTTATTTATATTGCAGAAGCATCCTTCACAGCAAGGGAGGCTGGCTTCAGGTCAAGCGGCACCTGTGGGTGGTGTCCCTGGGTCCGCTCACGGAGGCTGCTCTGCCAAGTATTACAGGCCACTCCCAGCCATTCGTCCTTCCTACCCACACCCACTTCTTCTCCTTCTCCTTCTCCTTCTCCTTCTCCTTCTCCTTCTCCTTCTCCTTCTCCTTCTCCTTCTCCTTCTCCTTCTCCTTCTCCTTCTCCTTCTCCTTCTCGTCCTCCTCCTCGTCCTCCCCCTCCTCCTCCTCCCCTTCTCCTCCTCCTCCTCCTCCTCCTCCTCCTTTTCTTCTTCTTCTTCTTTCTTTTGGTCTGGACTCTTTTTTTCCCATTCAGTGATCCCAAAGCCAACCTAACAACTGGGTGGGAAGAAGGAAGGAACTAAAATGTAACAAATGTCTCCTCTGTTTTACTTGCATTTTCTCATTTACTTCTCACAACACCCTCTCAAGTGGGTACTGATAGCACCCTACTTTGTAGGTGATGCTCAGAAATTTTAAATAATTTGCTCTGAGTCCCCCAGCGGGAAGGTAGAGGGATTTACATTCAGATTTGGGCAGTCTTGCCCAGCTTCCCCTCAAGCTCTGACTACATCATCTCATTGGTCGCGAGTTCCCCCAAATATATAGAAAAATATCGTTGAATTAAGGAACCTCTATTGTACAAAGCAAGGAACCCCTGAGTACTTTTTCATATGTCTATGAATGCTAGAGTTCAAGGGTCATGCTTGTAGTACATACAGGTCCGAAAAAGCTACTCTTTAATGTGTGTCACCTTATTCTTTATTTTCAAAATAATTCCAGACGTCTTAGCCAAAAAGCTACACATCCAGGCTATACTTTTAAATTTATCACTACACTATCCTTGTGAAAACTTTTGACCCAATTCTTTTCGCTCTCCAATATGTCTAATACCACCATTGCCTCCTAACTGTGGCTGGAAATAGCAAGTCATTATGATGTCTGAATTAGCATCCAAAACACACTGGGTTTCTTCCAGGGTTCCCGTATCTATTATTGTTAAAACATATAACTTTTAAAACTCAAATGGTTTTCCCAAGCCAATTCTCTAATCACAGACATAAATTTCACTCCATTAAGGAAAGGAAACCAGGCAGTATGACTGAAGTTAGGAATATGATCAAATTTCAAGGGAGGGAAAAAAAAAAAAAAGATGAGGCATGGAATTCTTTCCATTGCTTCTGCTTGTGAAACATGGTTCAAATCAAGCCCTGCTTCTCTGTGCACAGAAAGTGTGCAGCCTTTCAAGTGAGAGGTTGGACGGAGGCAGGGAGGCTGCCATCTCTCGAGGTGGTTTGGCAGACAGGGGGTGTGTCAGGCCCCCCACTTTCCTTGGGATGGCTGAAGGGATCCTGGGACCCGTGAGAGCCAGGAAAACAGGCTCTCTCCTTCCTGTAGCTCGGGGCAGTTGGAAGTTATGTAGTTCTTCATTTCATAGGCATAGCCACATATATGTGTAGACACAGTTTTCTGAAGTATCCAAAGTGATATAAAGTAATTTTTGATGCTTGCTTTCTAGCGGATCAACATGAATAGATGTTGAATTTTAAGTAGGTCAGCATAGTTAGACAAAGAAAACTCGTTTAAAGTTCTCTTAGTGAGTCAAAGGAAGACAAAAGTTTATCTTTTAAATCTGTATTTCTATTGTTGGTGGAAATGTGGCGGAAAATCTGCATTTCTATTGTTTGTTGGGAAAAAGTTTATTTCTAAAAATCTGTTATTTCTATTGTTGGTAGAAATGAGATCTGTATTTCTATTGTTGGTAGAAAAGGAAACAGACCTTTTAGGAAGCAAAGTAGCAGGAATTATTAAAGTTAAAAAAAGTGTATCATTCAACCCAGCAACTTCACAACTGGGGATCTGTAGCATATAAAAATATCTATAGTTCTCACCAAGTGGCTCTCAATCACATTACCCTATTTCAATACTCTGTGTATCACTGAATGATATTACCTCCTATTTTTCTTGTTCATTCATTCATTCTCTTCTCCCCCCAGAATGAGAGCTCTATGAAAACAAAGACTGCATCTGTCTCTCTCGCAACTATAATTTCAGCATCTGACACAGAGTGGGCCCTCATTAAGTATTTGTTGAATGAAAGAAATAAAAACACCCATAGATCAGGATGTGTGCCATGGATATTTATAGCAGCATCCTTTCAGTGGCAAAAAACTGGGATGAAAGAGAATGCCCATCAGCGAGGGACTGGTTGGGAGCCACACAGTCGTGGCTAAGCGACTTGGTGTGGGTGTCAATGGCATGACTCTCTAGCATCAGTCTGCCTGGGCATTGATCCCTATATGTATATTAAGTGTATAATGAATGGCCTGTGGAAAGGTATTTAGCTTCTATGTCTACGTTTTCTCATCTCTAAAATAAGAACAATAGTGATGTCAACCTGAGGAATTATACTTTTTGACTTGTAAATTTACCTATATGGCCAACCAAAGGCCTTGTAAACACAGGCAAATGGGCCACAGAATTCTTGAACATGGAGAGAAGGGAGTCACAAATGCCCATATCTGCAAATAACTCGACTTCTGAAGGCTCCAGAGGTTGAGTTATTAGCAGATATGGGGATTCGCTTGCACGTGGAGTTCGTTCCTGTAGCCATCACGCTCAGTGCCTGACTGTTGCTCATCCTTGGCCCGTCCTCTCGGGCAGTTCAGGCCTGGCAGGCGTCACTCCCCTGCAAAGCACCAGAGGCTCCCCTCCAGCAGTCACCTTATCTGAAATCTTCTCTTTCCAAGTGTTGCCAGGGACTCTCCTCTGTGCTGTCTGTGGCTCTCAGACTTGCCATCTATTGGAGTTAGGTGTTTCCCCCCAGGTCACTGGGAGGTGAGGACACAGGCCTGAGAGGGAGATATGTGGGCAGGTCTGCGTTGTTAGGAGAAGCGTGGTGCTGCATACGGGCTACCTGGCTGAGATAGTGCACTGTTTCTGTAGCCAGGAGGTAAGTGGACTTTGCTGTTCTGTATCCCATCACTTCTACTAGAGCCCTGGGAGGAGGGAGAGGGGAACCAAGTGGTGAATTCCTGGCAAGAGTTCAGCATTAACATTTGAAGTGGAAATGGGGTGGGA
>NW_006290031.1:5438527-5455495 GCF_000327345.1 Myotis davidii | reverse complement strand
GCCCAGCCATAGTGGCTCAGTGGTTGAGTGTCAACCTATGAACCAGGTTCAATCCCTGGTCAGGGCACATACCTGGGTTGCCGAGTTCGATCCCCAGAAGGGGGCATGTAGGAGGCAGCCGATCAATGATTCTCTCTCATCATTGATTTTGCTCTCTCTCCCTCCCTTCCTCTCTCTAAAATCAATACAAATATATCTTTTTTTAAAAAGAAACACATTTTGGGAATTTGTCAAATGTTGGAAGGAGTAGATCACTGCCCTGTTCACGCTCTGCATGTGAAACCCTGCAGATGTCATAGGAAACCCCCAGGAGGGAGCAGTGAGAAGAATTGCACTAAGGAGAGCCAGGTCACTGCTGGCCAGACCTGCCCTGGACTGGCCTCCCTTTTAGTACTTGAGGAAGGAATGTTTCATTTACCACAGAGTGGCCTGGAGTGCCCCCTCTGCTTCACAGGTTGTGCTGGGTCCCTGGGGATTTACTGCTTCCTCCAGGGGGCTCCCAGCATGGCTGGGAGGCAGGCCTGTTTCTCCAGCTGCCTAACCTCTAGTTTTATCAGTCTCCCGGCCGACCTCTTAGTTTTACAATGAGTTCGTGGAGAGAAAGGAATCACAAATACCCCTATCTGCAAATAACTCAACCGTTGAAGGCTTGACAGACTCCACATCCAGTATTTTCTTAAAATACCACTTTATTCATGCCACGGCTTTGTTCTACAACCCCTCCCTCTTTGTTTCACTTAGAAGATATAGTTGAAAATCTGTAGGCCGAGCTTCAAGGGTCAGGATACCTTTGTTAACTTTCTCTACCACTATCTCTTTACAAAGGCTCTCTGCCTTAGTCGGGGTCCTCCCAGTGTCCACTCACCATCTCTCCTTCCCTTTGTTCATGTCCTTCTCCCTCCTTTTCCCTTTTCCGAATCTTACTCATCCCTCAAGCCTCGGTTCAAGTCCATCTTCCCTGAAAGGATTTGAATGATCCTGGTCCGCAGGGTCCCCTCTGTCTCCTTCCAGCCCCTTGAGGATGAAGCTGTGCCTTTTCCTCCCTATAGCTCCACGGTTCCTAACATGCCGACTTGGGTATAGTTGACAGACAGTAAATATTTGCTGATTGATAGGTATTTATAGGTATTTTCTGAAAACCAAAAGTATGTAGTTATCACATGATTAATGTAAGTGCTGGAGTCCTTAGGTAGAACCAATTTATTTGCCTATAAGCTTATCTATCTAGATAAGAATGCCTGCCTAAACAGAGAGGAGAAAAAAAAGCTTTAAGAGTCTTTCAAATCCTTGGAAATATGTATGTACTTAGTGATATGAATCAATATTTGCCATAAACAGGATGAAATGAAAATGAAGCTGAATGAGATACATTTAATTTTTGAGAACTGGGAAGAGTGAAATATTAATAAAGATAATATTAGCTAACACTTATATGGCATTTATTTATTTTAAGCTTTGATTTTTTTATTTTTCTTTATGAACCATTTAAATTTTCTAAACCTATTCAATTATTTTATAATTTTTAATAAAACAATTGATTGTACAGAGTGATTATAGCTTTTGTTCCCTTTCCTCTCTGAAAGTCTGTCTATATGCTTTAAAAAATTTATCTTTGTTGTTCAAAGGAAAAAATGGGACATCTCTATAGCATTTATTATGAGCTAGTTTGTCTAAACTATATATATGTATACCCATTTTACAGAGGATGAAACACCACTGAATTAGCTCCTACTTATACTGAGTTTCTTTAAGTTGTTTAATTGAAATATGAATGATTTTCTGATTTTTGACCTGTACATTTACCTATAGGACTACATTTGCATAAAGGATGAACCTGTACATTCAAGTATTTTGTAGATCACATGGCTATGATTCTGCTTAAGGTGGGATGTAAAAGTAATAAAGTTGGTTTAAAGAAAAGCAAATGTATCCCAAGGAAAATTTTCTAAGGCAGATGTTTTCTGAAGAAGCTATTTACGTTGAGTCTGAGCATTCTGTCACTGTCTTCCCCTCAGAATATTTTTAAAAGTCTGTCTCCCTTACTAATAGTTACGTCTGGTTTTAAGGCAAAGAGAGCTTTAGTCTCTGCCTTACTCAAATCATCTCAGCTGTGCATGATGTTTTTTAACCCCCAAAGCCTGAAGATGTATTACTAGCAAGGGTTGCTCAGAAGAACTTCGTAATAGTCTCCAAAATTTCAAGACAAGATATCCAAAAATTGCAACAACATCTTGTTACCCACATTCTGGAATGACCAAGCTATTATTCAAGATGGTATACCTTTTCAGGGACAGAGACAAGAGAAGAATCCAGGTTGTTGACTCTAGTCCACTGTATTGTCCACTGACCTACAGGACCCCTACAGGTCTCAGTGAGGGACCTCAGGTGGGCATTAGAGGTGGCACTGGGAGAGAAAGAGCAGGCCCTAGAGAGTGGAGATAGGCATGTGCTGTTGACCCACCCCTCCCCTTCTTTGGGAGCAGCAGATGGCATGTCAAAATGGAAAACCCAAAGATCCATCAGTCTTTATAGTCTATTTGGCTGTTGTGTGTGGAAGAAAAGAGATGAGTGGATTTATACTATGCTCCTCCCTAAGAAGACAGTTTCTCAGCAGCTAATCTGACAGTTCGAATACTCAGAAACTCTAAGCTGGGCTTTATCCAATTTTGTGGACCTTACAAGTCATAAAAGCTAACGTGTAAGTGTGCGTAGTATATCAGGAATTATTCTAGGCACTTTACTTGTATCCCCTCACCGAGTCCTCGAACAGCCCCCCCATGCAGTGACTGTGTCATTCCTATTTCATAGCTGGAGAGCTGAGTTACAGAGGGTCACACACATGCTGTAATTTGCCCCAGATCAGTAGCTATTATGTAGCTGAACTGGGATGCAAACTCGGGCAGTTTAGCTTCAAAAGCTCATCAATTAAAATCTCTAATATGGAAAATTGTACACACACACAAAGGTAGAAAGAATGGGGCAATGAACCCCCATTTACCCATCTCCCAGCCACAATTGTTAACTCAGGGCCAATTTTGTTCCGTCTGTATCTCTGTCTATTTCACGGTCTCCCACTCCCTTTTCCTGGATTATCATCAAGAAAACACAGACATCCGATCATATCAATAAATATTTCAGTAAGTATCTATAATAATAAAAGGGTAATGTGCTAATTAGACAGGGCGTCTTCCAAACATCATTCAGGACGTCCTTCCTGACGAAGCCGGGGCCAGAGGGAAGCCAGCTCAGTCCTGGTGAAGGTGAATGCCGGTGGCCGGAGGAGGGAAGCCTGGGTCCTGGGTGCCAGAGGGAAGCTGGTGCATCAGGACTCTAGTGCTAAAATAATAATGGCTTTAAAAACACCCAGGTTCTTTTCATAAGATGCCCTTAGTACCTGTTGTCTCTCTTCTTATGGCATTAGCAGCTGTGAATCTTATTGTCTACATCTGTGATGTTCTAATGCTAGTATTTCTTCTTCACTTATTTGCTGGAATACTAGCTATTTGATTATCTTGATAGGCATTGCATAGGGAAGGCCAGACCGATGTCAAATTTACAACCATTTCCCTCTTTTTGTTGTTGTTGCTAGTTTCAATGAGTTGGTTTTCTTAATGTCAGCCAAAGCTGATCACTTACTTTTTAAAAAAGGATCATAATAAATGTATGGACTTGTACACACATTTGATATTTATTTACTGCATTTTTGTTATTAATACTCAAGTTGTTCCATTTTGGCCGGTGGGAGCCGCTTCAGGTTAGGCTCTTCGACAGCTCCCTTCTTTTCTGTTCTGACAGGATGTTCTAGGTTCACCTTGTGTAGTTTTTGTCCGAAGCCTGAAAGTAGGTGTTTTTCCAAGGAGCTGGTATTCCTTGATAGGAAATGGTATTCTTTAGAGATTACAACCTGCATATGACGGGTGTTCGTTGCTATTGGATTGGTCATAGTTCTATCACCCCTTTCTCCTGCTTCTCCCTCCTTCCCTCCCTTTCTTTCTTTTTAGAGAGAAAGTAAGTTCTTACTGGTAACTACTTGTTTGTTTTCACTTCTAGATACATTTATATACAACTAATAATCATTTCAGAATAACACTGTAAAATATTATTATAATGACTCTTTGAATTTATTTTATAGTTTTTTTTATTATTAGAAGTATATATAGGGATGTATGGTGAGATTATTGTCCTATTTTTGTTGTGGTAAAATTGGTATACAACATGATATGTATTTCAGGTGTACACATCATAATTCAATATTTGCATACACTACACAGGGATCACCACTTTAACTCTATTACCTTCCGTCACCATACGCTTTGCCCTTCCCCCAGGCCTCTTCCCCTTTGGGAACCACCAGTCTGTTCTCTGTGTCTATGAGTTGGTTTTTGTTTTGTTCTGTTTGTTCAAAAAATCCCACATACAAGAGAAATCATATTTGTCTTTCTTGATCTACCTTAATTCACTCAAGTATAATGTCCTCAAGGTCAACCCATATTGTTGCAAATGACAGTATTTCCCTCCTTTTTATGGCTGAATAGAATCCCAGTGTGTGTGTGTGTGTGTGTGTGTGTGTGTGTGTGTGGTGTGTGTGTGTGTGATCTCTTCTTTCCCAGTTATCCAATGATGGGCATGTAAGTTGTTTGTAAATAATGCTGCAGTGGACATAGGGGTGATATATCTTTTTGAATTAGTGTTTTTGTATTCTTCAGATAAATACCCCGAAGTGGGATTGCTGGGGCATGTGGTAGCTCCAATCTTAATTGTTTTCAGGAATCTCCATCCGGCTTTCCAAGTGGCCACACCAGCTTGCGTTCCCACTAACAGTGCACAGGGCTTTCCTTTTCTCCACATCCTCTCCAGCACCTGTTAGTTCTTGTCTTTTTGATGACAGCCATGCTAACAGGTGTGAGGTGATATCTCATTGTGGCTTTGATTTGCATTTCCCTGATGGTCAATGATGAATATCTTTTCTGTGCCTGTTGGCCATCTGCGTGTCTTCTTTGGAAAAATGTCTATTCAGACCTTCTGCCCGCTTTTAAATTGAGTTGTTTATGTTTCATGTTGTTAAATTGTGTGAGTTCTTTATATATTTTGGATATTAACCCATTACTGGCTGTATACTTTACAAATATCTGTATAATTTACTAAATGTGTAGGAAAATGTTTTTAAAAGCTGAAATAAATGATCTACAATTAAACAAAAGAAAATGATAAGTGCCCCAGGTGGTCTTAGGACAGACAGTGACCTGGTGTGAGAGGGGTTGAAACCCATTCTCAGCAGAAACTTGGAGGTGCAGGAGGTGACAGCCAGAGGAGTGAGGTCAGCAGTGGGAAGTCATGGTGACTCTCCCGTCCTTGACAGGCTCTCCTACAGAAGGATGAGAGCTGTCCACCGAAGGCCTGGGAAGCAGGGGCAGGTGGAGGAGATGCTAGAGGTGTCTCACACACGGCTCCACAGGGCAGCAGTGTGGGCTGAGGTTTTATTACAGGAATTAAACCTTGCACAATTGTGGGAGGATCAGGGGACAAGAAGGTCCAGAAAGTGGAGTTGGAAGATCAGAGAAGGAGTCATCCCCTTAAGAAACGACTGAAGCCCTGGCCGAGGTGGGCAGGTCAGGGCTTGCAGAGAGATCTGAGAAGAGGAGCCCATGCGGCCGCTGAAGTGACTGTGAGGGGAGCTGGGGGCGTGTCCGTGGGAAGCTGCTGCCTCTGAATAGCCGGGGGTGGATGCTGTGGGTCAGCAGGACCTCCACTGGGAAGAAGAGCTAAATATGGAATAGAGGCCAGTGAGGACAATGGGACCTGCCAGGCTCCTCTGGCACCAGGTTCTGACTGAAGACTTTGCTGCTGCCTCTCTGATCTTGCTTGAGCTCCTCCTTTGGCAACTCTAACCCAGAACCTGCAGGGAGGGGAATTCTGGGAAATGTAGCTAGCCTGACCGCACTGAGCATAGCAAACCCAGCTTAACAAGAGGCAGGCTCTTCCTCAGGGAAAAGGGAGAAATAAGGGGGATATTTTAAATCTGTCCAAGGGTGAGATCTCTGGAGGTAACTGGGGACATCCACATGGCAGGGACATTGTAGATGGATCCTACAGCGGGGCATTCTGTTTGTCAGGTTAGAAAGAAAGTCCATCAAATCTACTCATTTACCCACATCTGGACCCGGGCACTCTGTTCCTCACTGTCTCTCCATTTTCTCTGAACTGGTAGTTAGATGTAGAGACTCGATCTAAATTCAGATTAGAATTTTTTCAAGTGAGAGCAGTCCTAAATACGTGCCTAGTCATAGCCATCTCACCCTTTTTCTGTGATGTTAGTGCAACCGACAACCACTCCTTCATTTGGGGAAAGCCAGACCTCGAACCCTCTTTGCCGTTGCCTTTTGTACGAACAGTAACCAAACCTTCACAATTCTGGGCAGAACAGGCGTGGTACAGAGCAGAAGCATCATGCACACACGTTCTCAGGAGCATGTGTACGGTGCACCCATCCCCACACACACGTCCTGGGCAGGATGCGTTATTCTGTGCGTTGGTAAGGGCGGGCCTTAGGTGACCTTCTCAGTCAGCACGGAGGAGGCCAGCTGGAAGCGAGCAGGTAGAGGAAGCGGAGGATCTGTGGGCAGCGGCTGTGCTGGAAACATCACAGCCCAGGGGGTAGGTTCTCCGGTTCCTGGATCCTCACACTGTGCTTTTGTACTCTGCCTCCTGGGGGTAAAACCGGATCCCTCCCGGCCACGAGGCAGGAGGGGCAGCAGGAAAGGGGCCCTGAGCAGCTGGGCCTGTGAACTGAGGGATCAGGCATTTGCTTTCATGGCCCGGGTGCCAGCCCAGCCTGGGGACCTGGGCGAAGGTGCTTTGATGCTTCCACTTTATGGAAGTCCATAAACACAGTGTGGTGGAGTTCATACAGGACCAGACTAGTTCGGAAGCTAAGTCACCTGTAAGTCTTGACGGAGATTTTCCTCAGCGGAGATGGAACAAACGCCTTTGCTGAGGAAGAAGAGCCAGGGATTACAGAGTCTTAAACTGTTTACACTTTGGAACACGCTTTTATTGCCTGCCCAAGTTAAAAGGCCCTTTCCCCCTGTTATTTCCTCTGGTTTCAGAATTATCCCCTGAAAGAAGGCCGGATTTTTCTGCCTATCATTTCTCCAAAACAGAACTTCCTACTGACACTCGACAGGCACCGGGGGGGTGGGGGTGGGGGGTTGGAAGGGCCTAGAGGCGTCTTTCAGGGGAACCCCCCAGAAAAAGAAAAGGTCCTGCCTAAGGCGTCTCAGCACACCAGAAGCTCTTGGCATGTGTCATGCTATTAGCATGTACATATAAAATTGGTATTTTCATATGTAAAAATGGTGAACTATTGACTATTTCATATGGTTCAACCTCTTTAATCAAGATATATTCAGCAGCCATCCTTGGCATTAATGTATACAAGTTTTTCTGAATGTGAAATTGTTGTTATGAGAGGGGGAGAAATGCACTCAATTTGTTTCTGATTCTGTAAAAATATGAATAATTATACATAACTCAAAGGTTTCATGGGGATTGAGTGAAGCAGACAGAAAAGCAATTTGGACTGAAAAACCTGATACCAGCTGCTGTGTAAAGGTTGACTTCTTGGCCTCGTGTTGGTTTAATCTTCTTGTAAAGCATTGTGCATGTAGGCACCCGGCGCACACTGGGTAGACTGCATTTCAGGTGGCCTTTTCTGGATAATGCGGAGTGAGACCCCCTCTTGGTGGCAAATGACCTCCATCCACATCACATGGTAGGATGGGTTGCTTTTGGGAAACCATCTTGTGAACCAGTGCCTGTCAATATCTTGTATTTAATAGCTACCATGAGAGGAAAAAACGAGTTATTTTTCTGAGAAGGGCTGTGGCTGTTATATTGTCACTATTGGCAAGTTTTATGGACATAAAAATTGCAGTAATCCTTGCTGGGCTCCCTTTGCCTCTTCAGCAGTTGAGTGGCTCAGCAGTGCATCGGGAATTCCAACATAATTGTGGATTTTGGTCAGTGAACCTCCGAGGATGGCCCTTTCTCATGGAACCTCTGTTTGAGGGTTACTTTTATGGGCTTGTAGAACTTTATGCATTGAGTTCCGTGCTTGCATACTTTTAACTGGCTGGAGCCAAATGAGAGCATTTTGAAATAAATCTGTCTTGGGCAGTATATGGCACCTTCTCTTTGAGTAATAGCTGCTGTCAGATGTGGTTGAACTTTACTTTTTCTTGCCTATGGATTGTTTGCCCAAACATTATAAAGCTAAGAGGTTTTAATTTTTGAAAAGGCCCCTGTAAAGATAAAAGATACAAGATAGTATGTGCTTGCGACTGCTTTACTGAGGCTTCAGAAGAAATAAAAACAAAAACAACGAAGAAGTTTCTTTGTCAAAGGTCTGGAAAACACAACTTTTGGATAGATTTTTGGGAGACCTGTTTTGCATTAAAATACCAAATAAAACAAAATGATGGATTGTTTTGGCACCACTTTGGTTGAGCTTATGTGATGAGAACTGTACATATAAGACAGCCAGTTATCGTCATAGCTGACAGATTTGGGGTCCTGTCTACTTGTTCAGCATAGTAACATCTCAGGGGTGAGGAGCTTTTCCAAGATCCTTATGCCAGGAACGTTGCAAACTTTTGCTGTAACAGACTGACATTATCTTTCCAGTTCTACAGATAATCTGTAAGTTGTGGTCTTGCCTGGCATACTGAATCAGTTCCTGTGACTTTCTATGCAATGCATTAGCATTATTGACATGGCTTCCTTCCTTTATTTATTTTTTTGCAAGTTTGAAAGTTGCCTGAAGGTATCGGTTGGACTTGAACAGGAGCTGGGTGCAGAGGTCTTTGAGTGGAGCAGGCAGCTCAGGCAACAAGGACATGATGCTGAGCATGTCCCGGGAAGAGCAAGCTGCTTCGCCTCTGGGGAGAGTAGGTTATGTCGGGGGTTTTCTGAGAAATAATGCTGGAAAGGTGCTGTGGGGACATGTTCAGGAGGCCCCGAGTACCAAAATAAGGAGCTGATACTTAATTAAGGATTTTTGGCAATGCGGATCAGTTTTAATCTGATGAAACACGTGTTGGAGAGACTTCTCGGGAGGCCAGTGATCTAGAGATGAAGTTCAGATCAGTTGGAGGTGATGACAGGAAGCACCCACACAGATTGCCTTGACTCTGCCACATCACACTTAATGCACTTGTAATACAATGTGACATATGTCACTAATGGATCTTATTGTAAACCTATGAACAGAAAGTGATGGCCTGAGGTTAAGTGTGAGGTCAAATAAGGAATAAATGCATTAAACACATATTTATGTTAGCACGGTTGCTGTGAGGAGAGGTTGCCACCACACAGCCGTGTGCCAGGGTGGAGGCTTACCTGAAAGATGATTATTGGAGTTCATGAAAGCCCAGTGACACTTGTCTCAGCATTTCGCAGTTTCTAGTATTTCCCTTTCTACCTTGTTTCCTCCTTATGGCATTTTTACCTCGTTTCATCTTTGCGGCAGTTCTGTAAGGCAACCCCTAGTGTCCTCGTTTTGTAGAAACAGGGGCACATGGAGAATGAGTACCTTGCTCCGAGTAGTAAAGGTGGCAGAAGCCAGACCCGAATCCATGTTCCAGGGTCCACATCTATTTCCTGCCATTTTGTTCTCCTGCCTCAGCTACACTCCATGACCCATTAATTTGCAATTTAATGAATTTGTTTGCCAATGTGGCCTACTTACAGCATTTTCATCATGGGAATGTACAGATCCCCCAGCCCTCTTTGTTTTGTACATTAGCCTCTAAGGGCAGTATGAGAATTGCGTCGAGCGTCACTTGCTCGTTGTCATTGGCACTGAGTGAAGGGGAGAATGTCAGCCTGTTTGCATGGAACATATTTGAACGAACCCCTGTAGCACTTCCAACGACAGGTCAGAACCCTTAAGCGCCGAATAAATGTTAGCTGATGAGCAATGTTCCTGGGAAAAAGAAAGATGCTTAGGAATGCGCCTTAAATGGAACATTAAACGATCCCCTGGTGGCTTGAGATTCACGGTGCTTTTCTAAGTGCCTCATTTATGGCAAGCCCCTTGGGAGACCTTAGCGCCTTGAGTTTTATTGTTTGTAACATTCGATATGTTTTTTGAAGAAAATTGAAGCATTCCTTTTAATGCTTCTTTCAGTCTCCCATTTTTTTCCACCCAAAATAGAATTCTCATTTTAACTTACAGATTAATTCCTGACGTTCAGCTGAGCTCACAGAACCAAGGTTTAAGGTTATCAATGAGTTGCCTATAGCAAACAGTTGATAAGGACATGATTTGATGATGATGACATCCTGGACCAATAGCCTGCGCCTGACCTGAGGTTGGTGCCACAATGGAGGGCCTTGGGAGGGAATATATTTTTCATGTAGGAAGCATGTGAGTGTTTGAGGTCAGAGGGAGGACTGTAGAAGTTTTAAAATGCATCTGCAAATTCATCGAGAGGTGGGGTCTTGTCCCCTGTCCTTGAGTATGGATGTACGGATAACTGCCTTGAAAAGCAGTATGTGACAGAAATGATGCAGTGCGACTTCCAAGGCTCAGTGACCTGAGATCGAGTGGTTTCTGCTTTGTTTACTATCCCACCTGCTCTGGAACCCTGAACTGCCAAGCAGACATGGTCATTCTGCGGCCGTCGTCCAGGAGAGGCCTCCTGCAAGCGTTCTGGTTGACAAGTCCTGCTAAGCTCAGCCTCGCAGCCATCCCTGCCAAGGTGTAGACATGAAAATGAAATTGTGGACCCGCTGACAAGACCAGTCTCTAGCTCAGTGATGGCGAACCTACGACACGCATGTCAGAGGTGACACGCGAACTCATTTTTTTGGTTGACTTTTCTTTGTTCAATGGCATTTAAATATATAAAATCAATATCAAAAATATGTCTTTGTTTTACTATGGTTGCAAATATCAAAAAATGTCTATATGTGACACGGCACCAGAGTTAAGTTAGGGTTTTTTAAAATGCTGACACACCGAGCTCAAAAGATTCGCCATCACTGCTCTAGTTGAATTCCCATGAACGGCCTACATTGATTCCATATGAACAGAGAAGCACCCACATGACCTCTGACCAAATTATGGACCCATGAAATTGACACATAATAAAATGGTTGTTGTTCTAAGCCACTAAGTTTTTGGGCAGTTTGTTATGAAGAAATGGATAAGTGGAACAGAATTTAGTATCAGAAATCGAAAGGATTGATAGAATGTCTGCCTGCCCAAAGAAGTCTTTAAGAACTATGTGGTTAAGTAGTTACATGTATGATGTCCAGACATGAAGGGAAACTTTTATGCTGATCTGAAACACCTTAAAGTGTGTGTGTGTGTGTCTGTGGGTGCGTGCATGTGTGTGCATGTACGTGTAGTTATGTGATACTTAAAGACCAGCCCTAAAGTGAATCGTTATACCGGTTGTTGTGTATTGGTTTGTTATGATTTCAAATCCACTTGTTTATTACTTAAGTGAAGTTGTTTTGATCTAACGTGAATTAATGTACATTGGGGAGGCTGTGTCATGTCAGGATGATGTCATCAAAACTGTTGTGCTACCGAGTACTTATCAATATGAATGTTTGGAAAGGCAACTGTGATGTAATGAACACTTAACTTTAAATACAAGTGCCTGTGAGGACCTACCCAGAGTGTTTTTCTGGGCAAGGCTGTTCCTTGCTGATCTAAATGGTTCTACAAAGACCTTGCAGTGGTTCTCAACCTGTGGGTCGCGACCCCTTTGGTGGTCGAACGACCCTTTCACAGGGGTTGCCTAAGACCAACCTGCATATCAGATATTCACATTACGACTCATAACAGTAGCAACATTACAGTTATGAAGTAGCAATGAAAATAATCTTATGGTTGGGTCACAACATGAGGAACTGTAGTTAAAGAGCCAGAAGGTTGAGAACCACTGCCTTAGGGTATTAGCTCCGGCCCCAGTAAGACTACTCTTTGCTGGGAGTGGTGCAAACCATGCAGAGACCCATGAAGGAGACACCGTTTTGCCCAGCACCACTGGTGCCTTCGTTCTGCCCGCATTGTGCTCGGGTAACAAGGGACTTTCGATTAGTTCTGGCAGCTGGACATCAGCTCTCGGTTGGCTCAGCTGACTCTTCTGAGCACCAACTTCTAGAAAGGTATATCTCAACCAAATTGGAGGTTCTTTCATCTCTCCTGTGCCTGGAACAATAGTGTCATTAATCTATCACTGATTTGGGGTGTGCTATTTTTTATTGGCTTATTAAGAGACTTTATGCTGTATGCTATTGGCTTGTGAAATATTATTTTAAATTATAATTCCTGCAGTGAACCTGTGTTAAAGAAATTATTGGCAAAGATAATCTGAGTTTCTGAGTGTAATTTTGCCACAAAGCACAGATGCCTGGTCTTTCTTGTTCCTTGCCTTCCAGAGGTGATATTCCATATTCTTGCTGTTCACACCATCGTCTGAGGCCCAGCAGCGTAGGTCTCGCTTGGGAGTTTGTTAGAAAAGCAGACTCTCAGGCTCTGCCCCAGATTCTGAATCAGAATCCGCGTCTAACAAGCTCCCAGGAGATTCCAGCGCACACATTATAGTTGGAGGAATACGGGTCTAAGAATTACTGGTTGCTATTGTTGCTGCTTCTGTTACTGTCTCGACCACTAAAACCCCAAGAGCTGCCACTTCTGCACCATGCAGGAGTGATTGATATGCATTGTCGTGTGGAATTCCATTCTCTAAATAACATTGCAACATGGATATTATCATCTCTATCATATTCACTGAGGCTTAGAGACTTCAAGGAACTTGCCTGAAGTTGTACAACTAGTGGGTACCAGTGGAACCCAGGCCTGTCTGTCTCCAAACCCTGGACACAGTCCACCACAAGGGTTCAGGTGTAGTGTACTTGGCAGATGATCCCAGGAGATACCTGTAAGGGCGTGGGGACGTGAGGCAGGAAGAGGAGAAACAGGGGTGCATTTCTGAGCCAGTGACCATTCTGGACAGCTAGAACTGAATCCCCGGGGAACTCTGGGAAATGACTTAGAACGTGTATCTCAGGGTTATTCCATCTGAGCCATGAGGGAGTTGTGGTATCTCCTCAGTCATCAGTAGAGATCTGCTTCTGGGATGCTGATTCCCTGGTAGTTGCGGGCAGCTGAGCGTGTGAAGGAAGTGGGTGCAGGTGGTGACAGAAAGGTCTTAGGCAAAGAAACACAGTTCTGGTGGTTGGAAGCCTGGCCAGGATCGGGCCAGAGGACATGGCTGGGCACCCACATGGGCACTACACTATGCTTACCTGAATCTTAGAGAAACCATCATCAGAAACGCATTTTTCTTTAATTTTTCTTGATTGGACCAACTGTTAGTACAGAATTAAAGGAAATATTCCCAAAAGTCCTTATTTGTAGGAAACTGGCATGCTTTTCAGACCTTCACAGAAAACCTGGATAATGGAAAAGTTCACATGAATTATTTTATCTTAACAAGGAAGTTTTTATCTCGCCGTGTTCTCTAGCAGCGCCCATCTACGTACACACATATTGCTATATTCTGGTTTTCTAAACTTAATGCCTCCCTAACACTTTATATGTGACTGCCTAGTCTTTAAAAGGGTAAGCATGCGTGGATGCAAAACAGCCATTGTGTGCCTACCGCAGTGCCTGGAACAAGCCCTTTATTGCTGTGTTCTCAGGCTGAGAAACAACTTCAGTGGCGTAAACATGGGAGTAGACACTTTCTCCTGCATGTGAACATAACTCAGCTTATTTTGCGGTGATTGAGGTACTTCCACAGGCTTTATTTCATTCAAGAAATATGTGTTGAGTAACTTCTACATGCCCAGCTCTGTGCTGGATATAGTGCTAAGATGCAAAGATACACACAGTCTTTGTCCTCTAATAGACAAGCTTATTGGTGAGGCAACTGGGAGAAAGTTAAATAGCTGTGTGCCAGATGGGGGCCATGTTTTGATGAGCTTAGACGTGTGAGTTTCTGAGTTTGTTCCTTATTTTCTTGTAACGCTATAACTCAGAGCAGAAAATCCATATTGGTCCTCATGAGACTCATGAATAGAAAGGCTCTTAGACCACTAGTGTGTATTCAACAAGCACATATTTATTGGTTATGAGCGAGGAAGGTGTGGTCATGCACATTACTGTGGGCCCCAGATGTCCCTGTCGGTTTGCTTTCACATGATGCTGGGCTTTGAGCCATGCCCTTGACTCCTATGTGGTGCTGACACTCAGCACAATGAGGCTAGAGTACCAATGGATGCTTTACACAGGAGTCTGAGGGTAGATAAGGAGGTTCTGAGAATATAATGCCCATCATTACGCTAAGTACCAAAAACTGATCTTAGGTGATTTAAGCAGAAAAGAAACATTTTTACAAGAAACTGGATGGCTCATAGAATTTTCAGCAATATTCTGGGCCTGGAGACCATGTACCCAGGAACAATGCCTCAAATCATACTGTGAAAGGGACCGATGAAGACCCGTCTGTCGGCTGACCACACGGCAGGACCCACCAGTGCTTTGCTGCCTCTGGGTCAAGGATCCTGCTACCCCAGTCCACACTCACGCTCTGCGCTCCCTGCTTTTTCCTGGCACAGCACGAGGTGTCGATCCCACGTCTGCGGCCAGTGATTTCAGCTGGCACAGCCGACACCGTGGGCTAGTCGGGGAGACTCAGCAAATACCTGCCACTTTGAGCTTCCATGCTGGGAGGCCAGAGGGACAGGTTCCTCGGCTGCCCTCGGGTTCTTTAGGTCCCTGGGTAGTGTGCTCCTCTCTCTTCTGCTGAGCAAAATCTACTCGTGCTTCGGGGTTCCGTTTCCCCCCCACTTGCTCTGTGACATTTTCTCTGACTCCTCTAGTCTTGGTTTTATTTCTCTTCGGAACCTCTACATTCCTTATAGCCAGGACAAGCTGTGAAAACATATTTAAAAGTTGACTTCATATCATTAGACCTCAACCTCCCCGTGCCCGTAGATGGCTGTAACTAGAATAGTATTTGGTGGCACTGTTGAACTGTTAGTGGAGAAATAGTGAGTCTGCGGCCAGTCTGTATGGTAGCGTCCTTTCCTTCTGTCTGACCTACTCCCTTGTTCTGTTTTTAGTTGATCCAAGAGTCCATATGTTTATGTTGTTGCTAATATTTCGTGCTATTTTTTTGTCCCCTTAACTAGAATGAATTTTCACTGAAGGTAGGAATCATATCTAGTAGTTTTGTGCTGTCCATAATATGGTGCAGACAGTACATACTTATTGATTGGTGAGAATAAATATGCCTGAAAAATGCAACATTTGATGGCATATTTGAATCCTTTATCCAAGCAGGTAATCATTTGATGTCAGGAAGCCTCATTTGTAAGAACAGTAATAAAGAATGCCTCCCCTTCCTGTAAAACCTCCCTCAGGGATTGACAATAGGATACTTTTTATAGAACTGAAGAGTCTCTTAGGAATGTCAGGGCCACAGTCCTGGGAGTAAAGGATCCTCTATATATGTCTACACACAAAGGTTGACTGCATGGTTCTCTAATATGCTTTTCAGCAGATTGATTTCTGTGGGAGTGACAAGCAAGATTTCAGTATTAAATGGTTGATCTGTCACATTTGTCTTGGTAGAGATACATACCTATTCTAACAATCGATATCTATGATAGAAAATTATTTGCAATACTAGTATCTAATTCCTCCACAAACATGTAGATTTTTCTATTATGGTTTTCTTTCAAAGAGAAAATAATCTTAAATGTTATTTTTTTTAGTGGTTTGGGATATATGTCTATCCTGTAGATAGAATCTCCCATGTATTATTACACTTAATAATTTTCAAGTAGAAATTTAGAGTTGCTACTTTCAACTCTTTATTATGCTACTGAAGCATTTTGTTGACTCATTGAAGAGATAAAGGTATAAACATTCTCATTTGTAGTTTTAAAGTCTCACAAGCCATTTCCAAAGGAATTTTTTCTTTATGAGATTTCAATTTATTAAAAAATCTGTATTACACAGATTAGGGAAAATATTTGCAATTCATATATCTGATAAAAGGCTCATAGCCAGACTATTAAAAGAACTCTCAAAATTTAATGCCAAGAAAACAAACAGTCCTCCAAAAAATGAACAAAATATTTGCATTGACATTTCACCAACAATGTACGGATGGCAAATAAACACATGAAAAGATACTCAACATTCTTAGTCTCTAGGAAAATGCAAATTAAATCCATAGTGAGATGCCACTGCATGCCTATATTTTAGGCTAAAATAGAAGGAAACTGACAATCTCAAGTATTGGTGAGTATGTGGAGATGCTGGAATTCACAGATAGCTGGTGGGAAGGGAAACGAAATAGCCACTTTGGCAAACAGTCGGGGAGTTTCTTATAAAGTGAAACAAACACTTACCATATGACCCAACATCCTCATTCCTAGTTATTTATCGAAATGAAGTAGAAACTTATTTTCACACAAAAACCTGAATGTGAATGTTTTAGCTGCTGTACGATAGTCATCATTGACCTAAACTAAAAACAACCAAAATGTCCCGCAGCTGGCAAATAGGTAAACCAACGGTGCTATATTCATAAGTGGAATACTCCTCAGCACTGAAAAAGGAATGAACTGCTGCAGTCATCTCAGGGAAGAATCTCACCTGCATTATGCGAAGTGAAGAAGCCATACTCAAAGGCTGCAAACTGTGTGACTTCATTGAGGTGACGTGTGGCATGTATGTGTAGGAACAGAAAACTGTGGTTTCCAAGGGCTGGAGGAGAGGGGAGGGTTGACGCCTGAGACGGAGAGGATTTGGGGCAGCGGGCTGCTCTGTACCTTGATTGTGGTGGTGGTGGTTACATGGCTGTATGCATTTGTCCAAACTCATAGATGTTGGGGTCCAACCCCAGCAGGTCCAGGAGTTCCCAAAGGTGTGGACAG
>NW_006290031.1:5435401-5438476 GCF_000327345.1 Myotis davidii | reverse complement strand
TATAGTTAAAGTGATTAATTACCCGCCTGGCACTTAGTTAAGGGGTTTTATTCCCTCCCTAACTCCAGGGAAAAATCCTCACCTGGGGAAACAACCTTTCTTGGGGAGGTGGTCCTGTTTAAAACACAGAGAGTTAAGAGGGGGAGCAAACATATGCCATATATGCCAGGTTCCTTGAAACATAAGCTGTGCAGATGTTTCTTCCCTGCAGCGACTGTGTCAAGCAGCAAGGGTGGACCGGCTTCCGGCACATAGAACCATGACTAAAAAGGGTGATGTGGACAAATGTAAATTATTCCTTAATACAAAAATGAAAAAACTAAGTCCATTCTAGGATGGAGATAACTGATAAACACCGAGAACACAGAGATCACTCAGAGGGTCCGTCTAGCTGAAGAAGTGGACGGAAGGGACACAGCTAAACGTACGACATTAGGCCACAAGGTTATGTAATAGGGATGTAACCCAGTGCTCGGGCACTAGACTCAACTGTGTTACACTGAACTCTGCGTCGGTGCGCACGCGCTCATCTTCAGGGGTGGGCAGGTGTGTAAGCAGGGAGGGCTTCCCAGAAGAAGTGACATCTGATGGATGAAAAAAAATTTCCCCATAAGGAAATCTGGGTGAGGAAGAGGGAGCAGGGACATCAAAATCACAGAGACTCATGTAAACAGAGTGAGGCGTTATGTCCCAATATAGGGGAAAGGCAAGCGTGAGTTTGTGAGGAAGAAACCAGTTAAAATTTGTTTATCCAATGGAGAAGAAAAGCAAACATTATTGGGAACACGCAGGCTGTGTTTTTTCTCAGCTGCAGCTGCTCCCCATCCAGGCTTGCTGGCAGAGAGCAGGTACCTGCCCTGTGGCTGGGAGGGCACACCCATGCTCCCAGGCGAAGAGATAATCACAGTATTCGGCCCAGGCCGCCTCCCGCTGGACGGGCCTGGGAGGAGGAAGTCCACAATTACATATTTCTGGGCAAACATTACCCAAGACTGAAATCCGGATTTGAAGAAAAATAACAGGCTGGAGTCTTCAGACATATTCTGTAGCTGTTCTGTGGATGGAAAACGGTAGTTAGACACTGCTGACGCTCCAAGCGAAGGTGACATATTGAGCAGGCGGTGCCCACCGCTCGGTGGGAAACCTTAGCACACCTGTCCATACATGTGCTCTGTAGCACACGGCATTGTCCCCGTCCGACCGGGGAGACACTCTTTACATGCTTTTCAGCAGAGCCAAAGCCACAGCAGAGGGCCCACTGTTGGCCTCCTCTGCACGGCGAGTCTGTGTATCCGTGAGGTCGGAGAGCTGGCCGCTGGGCCCTGAGAAGCCCCCTCTCAATCTGCACGCCTTGGGTTCCTCGCTGTGGTTTTGTAGTTTCCACTTTGAAAACTTCTGGGACTGGACCGTGATGTGCCCGGTCTCGGCTGGGCGTGCTTGACATGAAAGTGGAGCTAAAATGAGCCTGACACCACACGGTCATGTTCACTTGCCTTGTGTTTATGGCTGACCACAGGCTTCCCAGGGCAGCTCTTCTGTGCTGTGCACTCGAGGGAACAGCAGGGGCGGTGGCAGGAACCAAAAAAGAAGGAAGCGTTTTCCCCAAAGGGAGATGGTGGTGAGGACGGCTGAGGGGCCCCAGGCTCCCTGAGTCAGTGGCTGATCGCCCCGCTGTCGCCTCTTCCGTTCCTCTGCAGTGAATCAAGAGTGAGGGGACCTTTTGTCAAAGTGCTGCTTGGGAGCCGGAATTTCACTTCCATCACCACAAAGGAAGTGCAGGCACCAAAATCCTCCAAGGGTTTCTTTACCTAGTGACTTCCTCGCTGACCGACACAGGGGGTGAAGGTCAATTAACGCGCCGTGACATATAAAACAAAGAATTTTTGACTTGATTTGAGTTCAGTTTCTGTCTGGAGCAAAAAAGGAAATAAAAGTAAGCATTTATGAACTTCGGTTTCATCTGATAAATGCAGAGGGTTGGATGAAGAGTCTTCCAGTTCAGAATTCTGCTATTTCCCAGTTCTGCGGAAGGAAGGAAGATCATGTTCGGCATTCTTATTGTAAGTCCACTGCAGAGGAAAGAAGGAAATCTAGTAACTCTATCAAATCAATATTTTGATTTTTTTTTCAATTCCAGAATATCATGAGGGAATTTGCTACACTTCGGGGATAAGTTTTCCTGTGAGACAATATGCATGCATTATCCTTGCCCTGGTCTGGCACTTGACTTTGAAATTCTAAGCAATATATTCTCTGCTGCTTTGTGTTATTCTAGTTCACTATCGTTCCTTTGACTGAGACATGTTAGTTAGGGCAACAGGGCGAGCCTTCCTGCCCATAGGCTGTACTGTGTATCATATTTCTTCTTTGATTTCACGCGTTCAGTTTTCGAAGTCACAGCCTTTAGGTACATCTTAGAGAGATGCTTAATGGGTTATGTCAAATACCCCCTCTAAAATGAGAATAAAAGTTACTTCCAATCCCAGTTGTTTATGTCTGGTGAATTATTAGCACTATTTAAAAAATATTTTTTAAAATTGATTTCAGAGAGGCAGGAAAAGGAGGAGAGAGATATAAACATCAATGATGAGAGAGAATCATTGATCAACTGCCCCCCTGCACGCCCCCTACTGGGGATCGGGCCCACAACCCAGACATGTGCCCTGACTGGAATCAAACCGTGACCTCTTGGTTCACAGGTCAACCCTCAGCCACTGAGCCACGCCATCCAGGCATAACTGTTTGCTTTTCTTTGTTTTTGACTCCAGTTATGCTTCCTGATAGAAGGCTAAGCAGAAGTGTGGTTCATGAACTTGATTACTGTTCAACATTTTAGTTTCTAGCAAGGCACTAATTTCAGGAGTAACAGATCCAGCACAGGGTAGGGTTCTAGGGGTGCTGAAATGAACGATTATGCAATATTATCCCCTTAGGGTTTGAAAAACTCATTTTTTTTTGGATCAGGACCTTTTAAAACACATGTATTTTGTATGTCAGTGGGGTAATATTGGCTATTATCTTCTCATCACAAATTTGCTTATATTGTGGCTAACAGAGAGAGGGTCGTAAGGTTCC
>NW_006290031.1:5434385-5435375 GCF_000327345.1 Myotis davidii | reverse complement strand
CCCTGACAGTTTTAAAAAGGAGGCAAGAGTGGTGACTTGTTCTCTTTTTTCACTGTGTCATTTTCTCCCTCTATTTCAGTAACACTGAAAATACAGGCCTTTCCTAAGGGTGGTAAATTGCAGGAAGGTAAATAAATGGAGGAAACTGAAGGGAGGTAGGGGTTATTTTAATAATGTTTGTTATGCAGACTCAAGGGTGTTAACTCCAGTGATAAAAGCCACCTCTGGTGATTTAAGAGTCAGCCTCCTCCTCCTGGTATGGGAGACTGAAGTAGGGCACCACCACAAAAAGGCAAATTTATGCTCTGCTTTCAGGAAGAAAGGGGGAGGGCAGACTGCCCCCCCTTTCCCCCCTCCTGTCTGCTGTTTCTTAATTGTCTTCAGCCAAAAGTTAGCCTTAGTCTCAAGTGGCAGATTTGGCGGTGGCCCTTTCTGATCCCCTTCCACCTCTCATCTTCCGGTTCTGTATCTGCAATGAAGATAATGTGAGAATGGAATGAGGTGGTGTCTCTGAAAGCATCTGGAGAACATTCTACAAATGTGAGGGTTTATCCTTCTATTTTAGGTTGCATATTCTTTCCTCAAGTTGAAAGCTCCATGTCTTATAAACTCACAATGAAATTGACCCAATTGAAAAAAAAATGAAATGGAGATGAGGAAAAATACTCCCCCCCACCACACACACACAGAAAACATCCATATATATCTTTCCAAATGTCACTCTCCGTCTACTGTCAGTCAACAGCGAAGGAAAATAGGACTGGAGCTCTTCATCTGTAACGCTCCCTGACTCCTTCCCTTCCCTTCTGAATTTAACTCTAAAAAAAGAAACCCGGATGTATTCCTGCCATCAGGTATAATTACCTCAAAACTGACGGACATTTAAAGCACACATGACACTTTGTAGCTTTAATTAGAGTGAATTGGTGGGATTTATTTGATGGGTAGTTGGGGGCATGGTTGGAGGCATGCGTATATACTGAGCATATT
>NW_006290031.1:5417876-5434361 GCF_000327345.1 Myotis davidii | reverse complement strand
CTGCTGATGCTTAAGATCTAGCCCCTCTCAGAGAAGTCTATATTTAGGACGAAATCACTTAAGAAGTGTAGGCGGATGACTGTTAGGAAGTAATCAGTCCAGTCAGTGAGAGATGCTGTGAGGAAAAGAAAAATTGCCACTGACAACAGCAGAAACCAAAAAGCCACGGAAGTTTTATTTAAACAATCTTGAAGGTTTTCTTGATTTAAGACTGTTACAATTACTTTGCTTATAACATTTTTTGACATTCCTAATATGAACACCAAAAGAGAAATACAATATGTAAGAAGTGTTTTAGACCAACCCCAAAAAGTATGTATAAAAACATTCACCGGAGTGTCTCTTGTGGTTGCTTTAAATTCTTCTCGTTTGTGGCTATTTCTCCTTCTTTATAGTTTTGTTAACTTTCTTTTCTTCTGGGTTAGACTAGCTAATGGTTTGTTATTTCATTATTTCAAAGACTCAGTGCTTAGATTTATTCACCGCTAATACTCTTTTTTTGGTATTCTAATATTAATTTTATTTTTCTACTAGTAATTCACATTTTTCTTCCTTTTTATTCTTCCTTAATTTTATTTTGTTGTTCTTTTTCTAATATAATGACTTGAATGCTCAACTTATTTATTTTGTTAATCCTCACCCGAGGATATTTTTCCATTGATTTTTTAGAGAGTGTGGAAGGGAGGGGGAGAGACAGAAACATCAATGTGAGAGAGACACATTAATTGGTTGCCTCCCATACATGCCCCAATCAGGGCCAGGGATTGAGCCTGCAGGGAGGTATGTGTCCTTGACTGGAATCGAACCCAGATCCCTTCAGTCCATAGGCCTTAGCTCTATCATCTGAGCCAAACCAGCTAGTGCTCACTTATCTTTATTCTTTCATATTTATTATGTTTATGACTTTAATTTTAACAGAGTTTTAGCTCACTTCATATTTTAAAATATATTGTATATTATTATTTTGCAGATATTTTGAAATTTTAGTTTTGATTTTTTTTCTTTGACCTAAGTGTTGATTGAAAGCAAATGTCTTAATTTTGATGATTTTCTACTTGTGTTTTTTCCCCCTCTTCTTCTCTTCTTCTTTATTTAGGGCTTACTATATCACTGGAGGACACAGTCAGATATGTTCTGTGTTATTCCTAGTTTTTTGTGTGTCTTAATTTATGGTCAAAATTGTATGAATGTCCCATGAATTCTTGTGAAGCAGGTGTATTATTTTTTATTAGAATAGCAAGTTCTATTTATCAATAATGTTCATGTTCATGAATTATGTCATTGAAATCCAACATTGTTAAATGTTTTTTGTTTAATTCATTTTCCATGAACTAACTACAATTGTGATGTAAAGTTTCCTAATCTTATGTATTAGTCTCTTTTTCTATGCATTTGCTGTAGTCTATGTATTGTGAATTTTAATGTAACTATTTTGTGCATCAAAACTGTTATAATATCATTGTAGATTATATTTTTTATCATAAAGTTTTCTCTTTGTTTTAACACTTTTTGTTTGTTTGTTAATCCTCACGAGGATATTTTTTTTCATTGCTTTTCAGAGAGAGTGGGAGGGAGGTAGGGAGGGGGAGAGAGAGAGAGAGAAAGATTGATGTGAGAGAGATGCCCTGACCAGAGTGAACCAGAAACTCAGGTATGTGCCTTTGACCAGGAATCGATCCTAAGACCCTTTGGTGCATGGGCCCATGCTCTAAACACTGAGCACACTAACCAGGACTTGTTTAACACTTTTGCTTGAATTTAATCTTGTGTAATATTAATACTGTGACCAACATTTATGACAGTACTACCAATGTAATAATTACAAAGTAGATGAATGAAAAAAATTATAGTGCCCTGACCGGGAATTGAACCTGTAACTTTTTGGTGTACTGGATGACACTCCAACCAACCACACTGGCCAGGGTCAAAGTGTGAATTTAAACTCAACAGCAGGGTTGTGTAAATAACACAAGAAATAATTACCACTATCAAGTGGCTACTATATGCCTGGCCCTGTGCTGGGCACTTTAGTGTGAGTCTCCTGTACTCCTCATTACACTCTGAAATGAATATTATGGTGGTATTACAGGCAAAGACACTGAAACTCAGGGTAGGATCCGGGAATTTTCCTAAGGTTATGTGAAAATTGGAGTCAAACCAGGCCTGTCTGACTCCAAAGTCTATACGAACTAGTAATTCATTACACTCTTTAGCAGGGGCAGTGCCTCCTTTTCCATAACTGTCCTCCCAGCCCCATTTCCTTCTCCACAGGGGCTGTTCTCTCCTTTGTGCTTTTATGACACCCAGCTCAGTGATGTGCCTAATATAATACCTGCTAACATTTTCTGAGCCCAGACTGTGTGCTGGGCAATAGGCTAAATTGTTTTCCATTAATTACCTCATTTAATCTTCCCAGCAACCAAATATCGCAGGTACTATTATCACCACCAGTTTCCATAGGAGGCAGTTGACATTGAGAGAGATGCTCTTAGCAGCCCTCTGCTGAAGAGCCTGGGGATGCAATTTCCTGTGAGAAAATGGAGCATTTGGAAGCCTCTTTGCATGCCCTCCCCCCTGCCCTGCCCTGCCCTGCCCCGCACCCAAAATAAATGGGCCAGATTCAGAATTTTTTTTATTTTTGAACATTAGCAAAACAAGCAACCCTATTTTAAATTTCCACCTTATTTTTGGGGAGTGGGGTGGTTTGGAGTTGCAGTCTTTGTGGCGTGCTTCTCTAACAGTTCTGTTGGCTACTCTGGTTAATTCTAGAAGCTTCCTCCTCCCCTCACCTCTGTGGCTCTCCGTCCTGTCCTGTTGTCAGGGCGGCCACCTTTAGCCCTGTCTCCTGAAGGAGTAAGTGCAGGGGGGTGGGAGTCAGGCTCTGGCAGTCTCATTTGCATACTTCGTGTTCCAGGGAGACCACATCCTGGTGAAGACAATGTGTTGTCTGATAAACAGACTAAGTCCCCAGTGTCTGCCTGGAGCTGGGCCAGCCTGTGGCCTGCCTTTGTCATAAGGTGCTGTTTATTCTGCCAGAAGTCCAAGGACAGGACAGACCTGCTAACCGGACCTTTTATTTCCCCCATTCTCCGGCAGGAAGTCTGGGGGTCAAAAACATTTATTAACATTAGAGTAAGGGGGAGGCATCAGACTCCTCCCAAGAGGCTCCCCGGACCCTGTGGAAAACCTGTACAAGGGTTTGCTCTTCTTTTCTAGCTACACATTCTCTGGGGATTGGAGAAAGGAGGAAACTTGGGAAGTATAGAGCGAGGATGATATAAAGATCATGGTTTGCCAAGACTTTGTGTTGATAAATATTTATTTCCACATCTGTTATGTGTTCCCTTTCTCTTTTCCTTCTCCCTCCTAACCTGGGAGTTGTGACATTTTATTTAAGAACCTGGGTAACTGAGTTCTGGTTGCTCCATTCTCCCTACCATTTGGTAAATTCAAACAGAAGAGATTTTCAGACGCGGTCTCATTCTTGGTAGGTAAAGTGAGCATTCCCTTTGTATGACGCCTTTACCGGTTCTTCTTTTTTAAAAAAATATATATTTTATTGATTTTTTTCAGAGAGGAAGGGAGAGGGATAGAGAGTTAGAAACATTAATGAGAGAGAAACATCAATCAGCTACCTCCTTCACACCCCGTACTGGGGATGTGCCTGCAACCAAGGTACATGACCTTGACCGGAATCGAACCTGGGACCCTTCAGTCCGCAGGCCGACGCTCTATCCACTGAGCCAAACTGGTCAGGGCTACTGGTTATTCTTTTCCACTCCCCTTGAAACTATTCAACGTTTCCTGCTCTGTTATAGTTACTTTCAAAGCTAGATGGGGTCCATATTTTAAGACTGATTTTGAAGAACAGATCCTACTGGTGACCAATTACTGAGAGGAAGGCACTCTCTGATACAGACGTTATTTTAATATTTTCCGTCAATATTCCTGTAAACAGACTCTGTGTCTTGGACAAGAAGGTGCAGCTACTTCCTCCCGAGTTTGCAGTGGCCCCGCCTCTCAGTATGGCCCCGCGCTCATCTCCGCGAACCCCACCTGCACAGTGCAGACCTTCAGTACCACCTGCAGGTATTCATGGAGGAAGACGCTCCAGTAGAGATGACAGACCCGTTTGAAAAAGATCCCAGTTGGCATTTTAAAGGATCCCCAGTATTTCTAGGAAGGCCTCTGAAGAGATTTCTGGCAACCGGAGAACAATATTGTGATAGAGATGGATTGTTTTGAGGTTTGGAAGCGAAATGCCTGCATGTGGTGAATATCAAGACTTATTGCAAAAATGAAAATCAGACCATGTAGAAAACCTTGTGAAGGGTAGGCTGTGGAGGAGCCGCTTATCCCAGCTGGATTGATTTTCTAGGTTAAGAGCGATCACTCGACTGTAGTGGATGGTTTTTCCTTTCTTTCACATCCTACCAGGGGGCCTCAGACTCAGGGTCTGTAGCAACGGGGAGCTTCCCGAGCACAGTGAGCCCACTTCCCCCAAGAGGCAGGTGTCCCGGGAGCAGTGTGGTAAAGGGGCTGTGGCAGCACCGTGAGGTCATGAATGAACAGGCTCTTCTGTTTATTAGCTGTGTGCTTTGGGCAAGTTCCTTAGCCTCTCTGATTTCCTCATCTGTCAAATAGAGGTAATATCCACCCTGCTGCTTTGTGTGGAGAGCACTAGATGTTGATAGCTAGGATGTCTGACACAACAGTCAGCCTTCAGCAAACACTGTCTCTTCCCTTCCGTCTCCCTGCCTCACTTTTCTCATTCTGTGCTTGCTGTCTTCATAAACACTTGAGATTGGGCGTGCCCAGTTTACTTCTCAGAGCCTCATTTCTAGGTTCTTTCTGAATCTGATGTGTTTTATCGTGACGTCTGAAAGGACATATCTGTAGTCAACCGTCAGGAGAGTTGATCAACAGAGACAGGGTTTTGAATGCTAAGACGTGCATATGTGAGGTAGTGCTAGGATGAGGCCTCCTTTATCCCGCTGAGTAGCATCTTCTTACTGGATTTCACCCAATATTGGCATGCGGACATTTTCACATTTTCTCCAGCCCTTCTCCAGTTTCTAACCTTTATCATCACGAGGCTTTCTGTAGTCCTTGTGTCCCACAGACTGCCTGGCACATGGTAGGTGCTCAGACAAAGTTGTCAAATGAATGAATCAAGTCGATATCCTTTATGGACCATCTACCCAAGCCAGGGCTGTGCCAGAGCTTCGTTTGCATTATGTGTTTGTGATAACCCACGTCAAATACGAACCAAGTAGCAATTTTCTTCATGTCCTTTGGAAAAGCAGATGGAAGGAGGCTATTCATGATCAGATTGTTTCCCTCTGCTTCTCCGGCCCTCCACTTCCCTGTATGCCTTTGATGACATGGCTGCTCTGGGAGTGGATATTCGGCCTGTGGAATGCATGTGTTTTATGGCTTCGGTGTCCTGGACGACAACCTGCTCTCCCCTACAAAGGGTCTCCCCCACAAAGGGTCTGCGTCCTGCTGGAGCTGGAGCTCAGCTGTCCTTATGGGATCCTGTGTGTTTTCTGTTCTGGGCTTCCTCTGGGGCCTGTTATCTCTTGATTATCTAAGGGAGCCCATCTAGCCTGGCCGGTGGTTATTACTTGGCTCCCTGCCTTTGGGAGATTTTACTGCTCATTAGCATCCCTACCAGAGGGTGGGAGAGGAAAAGCAATAAAAGCTGAAACTCAAACCAGTGCCTTTTGCTACTTGGTTACAGTTCTGGTAAATGACGGGACCAGGGGAGAAGGAAATTGAAGTTGTCGGGTTTCCATAGCCATTTGGACCATTTCCCAAAAGCTCTGCTGGGCCAGTGTGCTTGGGAATAGGAAGTGGTTTCAGACGTGGACCTGGCCTCTCTCACCAGAAAAGATGGGATAAAATCTATAGGTCATTCCTGTGTTTGAAACAGTGGTTGACCGACTCATACACATGATTATTGCTGGAACGTGATGTGCAGGGTCTGGACGCCAGCAATGTGGCCGCGTAAGGTAGAGGTGGCCTGAGGATTACTTGTGGTTGTTTTTATCCCAAGTTCTTTGACATTTAGGACGTGGGACAAAAGTATAGAGTTTGGTTTGGCATTCTCTGGCTATCCAGCTGGGTTACTTTTTTCCTTTACTCTTCTTTTATGGGGTAGTTTAAGGTCTAGATTTTCTTTTTACCACAGAGCCTAATTTAATTGTGGTGTTTAAAAAAACTTTTTTTGTACATGTGGCCAGAGCTTTTGGGGCTATTGGTAAACTTTAAAAAATACCACAATGCATGTAAACATATATAATTTAAGAGCCAGTCATGATTGAGGCCTATGACATCCTTGAGAAATTCTTACTTGGAAGCAATTCTAATTAGCGAAGTATTTTCTGGTTTCCTTCTTGCATGCTTTATTAATAATAATGCTGTTAGTCACATAGAATTTTCTTTCCTCTTCGGGTTTAATGTTTCTCTATTCCCTTCCTCAATAACCAATTCTGTTGCTATTTCCTTTAATAACAAACATGGTACACTTGTGCTCACAAACAATGAACATGATAGAGATAAGGACCCTTTGATTCTGAAAAGTGGGGATTTCTGCAGTTGCTCTTCTATAATAAACTCAGTGAAAATGAATTATGGGGCAACCTCATTAAACCATAATTGATTTATTCAAAGTAATTTTACAATTTCAAGAACATGTTCTTCTCCCAGTTAACTAGATTCTTTATTATTATTATTTTTTTTAAAATAAGGATATTGGATAACTCACTTGGGTATTCAAAACTATGTTGTCTTTCCTGTCATTTGAATTTCAGATTAAGACAGTTTAATTCTTTTAAGTAGTGAAGAGACTAATGTCTAAATAAAACATTGGTAGAATTTACCACATATTTCTGTGCTTTGGACCACAGTGAACAAGAGTGGTTAGGCACTGACATTTTAGTATTCAGGAGCTATGGTGACCTGAATCTTCATTGAACGTGTCAAGGTCTAGTAAGAAGCGGGGGTTGTGTTTTGGAATGATGGGGTTGTGATTCAATTCTAATATGTAAGATGAATATCGCAATTTTACATGTTAGACTCTCTGAGTAGCTGCACCATAATCCTTGGTTGCTTGTTTCCACTTCAGGCACAGGGATTCATTTCAGACTTTATTTAATTTACCTGGTGAGAGAACTTAAGTTAATAAAACAATATTTGTTTACCAAATAATTTACCTCACTGCCAATTGATAGCTCAAAAATAAATTAAGCTGGTAGTATTTCTTGGAGCCATTTCATGCCATAGCCCTAGAAATGGAAAACTTCTCAAGTTTTTAAGAAAGTTATACTGGCCGTAACCAGTTTGGCTCAGTGGATAGAGTGTAGGCCTGCGGACTGAAAGGTCCCAGGTTCGATTCTGGTCAAGGGCATGTACCTTGGTTGTGGGCACATCCCCAGTGGGAGGTGTGCAGGAGGCGGCTGATCGATGTTTCTCTCTCATCGATGTTTCTAATTCTCTATCCCTCTCCCTTCCTCTCTGTAAAAAATCAATAAAATATATTTTTAAAAAAAGAAAGTTATACTGGATACAACAAAGCAACATTCAGTGCCAGCATCATCATACACTCTGAAATTCCTTCCTACAATGCCAGATTTTTAAAATAAGTTTATTTTGTAAGGAATAAAAGTAGTGTGTAAAACATATACAACTATTTATTCATGTTATTATGAGAAATAATAAAATACTCAGGAACCCAAAATATTTACACTGTATATTTGCTTAGTATTTAGTACATGTAAACCTGAACTTGGTCTTTAGCACATGGCCTGTGTATCTGTCAGATGGGTATGTTTCTCCTCCTGAAGGATGAACTTCCTTGGGCACCAGGTCCTTGGAAAGAGGCCTTGTTGGTGATTAGATCCGAGTGCCAGCCATATTTGACATGTTGTGCCCACCATCCTTTTACCAACATTGTCTAACATTAGGAGTATCAGGGTAACAGTTACAGATTCTCATCATGTAAGAGAGAGATCTGTCATCAACACTGAGTGTGTTAGTCTTGAGTGAATAGGTGAAGGAAGCTGTAGAAATGCTAGCCTCTTCTGCAGATCCCCATCTTGCTCCTAAAGGCAATATTTGTTAGGGAATCATTTCTCTGCTGGGGAAAAGCTTAGTGACCTTTCATGGTTCTTAATTCAGCAGTTTCTGTGTCACCAAGCTGCTAAAGAGCAACTTAACTGTGTTGTCTAAACTCTTAATTTTTAAAGTATAATAGTAATACAGGATGGAGCAAAAGTGGGTTTACAGTTGTGAGTACATGAAAACGAGTTTGTTCTTGTATTACCATTTATTAATTACTGTATTATTTTCCATATGAACAACTGTGAACCCACTTTTGCCCCACCCTGTACTAAGTTAGTAGTGTTTTTAGAAAAAAATATGTTGGCAAAAAACCAGCAGAGATATTTGCAAGTTATCTTATCTAATTTGAGATTTATAAATCCATATAGTAAATTCTTAAGGAATATTAAACAACATTGCATACTTCTATGTATCTCCACCTAGTTTGGAATGTCAATGCAAGAAATTGGTATTTATTGGATACCCACTGTGAACTAGGCACCTTGCAACATCCTTATACACAGTAAGCATATTTAACCTCTTGAGATAATATTACTAGTTCTATTTTAAAGATTTTTAATGGCTTCACCAGATTTCCCAAGGTCACACAAGTAGTAAGTGGCAAGCCAATCTTTTATGGAAACCCATGACTTCCTGACTGTTACAGCCTATTTTTCAAGAATTTCTAGGTCTTAATTTGCTAGTGAAATAGATAATTGCCAAATCAATAGCATCAGATATTCAAGCAAATTCCCCATGGATGCAATTATAAAGCAGTATTTTACCTAACAGGTATTTTACATACCTATTACCATCTGCCTCCCTGCTGTCAGGCAGCTAACCTGGTCCTGGGGTTCTTTCATGAGTTTTATTAGGTCTTTTCCAGTCTATTGAAAAGGCTAAAATGCTATTGAGCCCCTTAAAACATATCACTTGAATGGTTAACTGGTCCATACTGAGAGACGTGACTAAATTAATATACCACGCCCCCATTTTCATGAAGTCATCTGATGTCTTCCAGCTGCTTAAGGATGGCATTCAAGGATTTATGTAACCTACCCCCATTTCCCTTTGCAGAATCGCCTACTGCTCTGGCTGGCCCTGGATTCAGTGTTGCCAAATGGTTTTCCTACATCTCCGTCTGTGCATAATTGTTGTTTGTTCTCCTTAACAAACTTGACTATTCTGAGCTCAGTTCAGAGCTTAGCCCTTCTCTGGAAGTTCCCCTTATTAGCTCCAAGGTGAAGAGATCTTTCCCACATAGGCATCTCTTGTTGTCTAAACCAGTTGTTTGACCATAACCATTTTCTACAAGGCGCCATGAAAAGAGAACAGGTGTGAATGTTAACCCCTTTCCTCTGTTGTCTGTGTGATTTCAGACAGTTCACACTATTTATAAGACTCAGTTTCCTTAAATATAAAACGAGTATGGCATGTAACTATCTCCATTTGACCTACTATGAACAATATTCTTTTCTTCTCTATTGGTTCCTTAAGTTGTAAAAATAAAGTTAAGAGCAATTAACATTATAGAATGGGTGGGAGAATTAACTGTTTATGAATCAGGGGGAGTTAGATTATATTGTAGGAATCAACCCCAAACCTCACCCTGCATGTCCATCTCAAGCTGGCAAGAACTCTGTCCGCACTGCTCAGTCAGAGTGCTTGGTGGCCAGAGCCTCCATGAGCTGAAATGATGCAGGTCACTGTGACAGGAGGAAGGGGAGGTAGTGAATAGGGCATCAGTTCCTTAGGCTCCTGCTTGGAAGTGATGCACACCACTTTCCCCTCACATTTCCTTAGCCAAAGCAGATCCCCTGGCCATAGCTCATCTCCCAGGGGCAGGGAGGAGCGATCCCAACACCTGCTCACCAGAAACAGCAGGGAACGGAGCTAATGATGCTCAGACTTCTGCCGCTGGGCCGTTTTCTTAGGGCACATTTCACGTTTTATCTGTCCTGCATCACAGGCTTCTTGGAGTGAGGGCTGTCTTCTCTGGTCTCCTGCCCCACGTGACCAGCTGCGGCCCTCAGGAAATGGTTTACTGACGAGGGGATGGGAGTACTGCTTCAGGGGGCTTTTCTCCCAGTGCAGGGAGCAGTGAGGTTTCCAGTCCAGGATTTGCTTTGTTCTTTGAGAAAGGCCTTACTAGCATTTACGTAACAAACCAAGGGGACAGTTCTGTGCAAGGACCTTACCACCTCCTGCTTTTTACTTGACATGGAAAAAGTTATGGAAACTGTGGGCTTCGTGGCCCTTACTGTTGTTTAAAAGCGGCACCCTTCCATGTCTAGAGGACTATGGTCAAAGCCAGGATTAAATTCTGATTAGTCTTAAGCAACAATATGGACCAGGGCGAGGTGAGTACATCACATCAGAGCTCGGGCTTGCTCCGCCTCAGGAGCAGACCTGAAATCAGCTTCCCCGGATTCGCAGGAAGGGCTGGCAAGATCTCCGGTGTCGAGAAATGAAGTTTTCAGCCGAAAGTCACCTGCTGGACAGGCCGGAGTCATATGATCAACATCGTGTTTGCTTTTTCTTTTCTAATTATATAAGACATTTATATTTGTTATAGAGAAGTGAGCAAATATAGATGGACAAAAAGAAAAAACAAACACCATATAAGGGAAAATTACCCCAAAGAAAAACATCTTATTTCTCATCTTGAGTTAATATCTTTTAAACAAAACACCATCTACTCTTTCATGGCTGTAGTGAATGTTTCTTACAACACTGATCAATTAACATACTCTGTTATAGTTCCTGTCACTATACTGTAAATTTACAGACAGTAAATTTACATCATAAGCTTGGCCTGATGCTTTCAAAGAAATTCCTTTTTATTAAACAAATTTTAAACAATACATAACAACTGTCTTTCTCTGACCCAGAATTACAAATCCCAGATGCACGCATGGCTTTTTAAAAGCCACGAAAACAATCGTTAAGTAAACAAAACGAAGTGGGTCACAAGTAAGCGGTTCCATGAGCGCATGGCTCGGTGTGCAGCAGGGAGGAGAGAAGCATTAGCAAAAGTCAAGACACTCGGAGAGACATGGGCAAAGGGGGGGTACTGTTGGGACCCTTGACAGATGGCCAAGGTTGGAAAATGAGTTGTTTTTGCTGCTTCAGAGCCGTTCCAAGAGCCCGAGCAGCTGGAGCCATGTTCCAGGCACCCACTACCCGGAAGCTGGCTGGCGATGGGGAGAAGGTACCAGTGGGCAAGTCTTCTCTGATCTGACCCATGGCCTTTTCTCCTCTTGGCCATTCTTGGGTGAGAATGTCAGTGGGTAAATGGTGTGATTTCCTTGCGGGGCTGACTCTGGAGACAGCCCTTCTCTCTGAGGGCCTCTTCCCTCCTACTGGCCAATGGGGAGAATTTACTGGTTTCAACTCCTCTGTTGATCTTTTTAAAATATGTTTTTATTGATCTTAGGGAGAGAGGAAGGGAGATGGAGAGAGAGTCAGAAACATCGATGTGAAAGAGAAACATCAATCGGCTGCCTCCTGCATGGCCCTACTGGGGATAGAGCTCACAACCCGGGCATGTGCCCTGACCCTGGCCTGGAATTGAACCTGGGACCTTCAGGTACATGGGATGATGCTCAACCAGCTGAGCCACACTGGCCAGGGCTCCTCTGTTGATCTTTGAAAAGGGACACAGTGGTGGGCTGGGTGGGAGGGTATCTGGTCTTACCAAATAGAGATCACAACTTGCGACAGTAAATCAGCACATAAATGGTATAGTACGTGAAGTTAACATGTAAATGGAGGGACCTGGATAACAGGACAACATACTTGTTAAATGAGTTGTGAATTAGGGTTATTATTATTATTATTACCTCCATTTTACAGACCAGGAAATTGAGGCAAACAGAGGTTCAGAATCCTGCTCCAAATCATGCATCTTTTTGTTGTGAGGGGGGAGGGGAAATTGGAGTTTTGCCTAATACCTTTCAGAGACCAGAGACTCCAGTTTGGCAACAAGCAAAATAAACGAATAATTTCTAAATCTCCATTTCCCTTGGGTCTGTGAAGGCAGTCTTACTATTAGTGCCAGCAGACAAAGGATTAAGAAGATGCTTTGAGGATTCAAATGAACTGATAAAGGGGCCGCAGGGGTAGGAACAGAGACTGAAGAGAATATTTTTCTGAAGACGTAGTTGATTTGTTGATTGGAGCAGCTTTATGGGGGTTGGGGTTCTTCCTTCAACCTGCCATTCACAGCCTCATCAGAGTCACAGCTGGTCACATTTCCGTAACACTTAACCACTTGCATTCACAGGTTTTATTCTGGTTTGATCAGAGGGTGGCTGCCTCATCCAAGTCCCTAAACTTAAGACATCACTTACTGTACAGAGGCTGCAAACAGGTCTTTTGGATACAAAGTGCATTGCATATTTATGAGCACCGATTTCGGGCTCACTGGGAAAGAACTATTTATGCTGCTTTACATTAGAGATCTGAACTGAACCCCATTGGATGAAGTGCATTTTCTGAAGGTTCCTAATCGTATGTGTAAGCCCCCGAGGGCCCGTTCCCTCCCTAGAAGAGGAAGGGTGTTTAGGTGCCTGTCGGGTGCCACTCTCCTGGGTACATGGGGAACCCACTTTTCTGAAATGGAAGTGGCAGCCCATTTTGCAAGGCAGCAATAATCATGATGATAATGAAATGGAGGGGCTCTCGGTCCAGCAGGAGAGAGGAGACTACCGTCCATTCAAGGTCCTTTGATGTCTGTTGTGAGGAGGGCATCCCACAAATGGTTAATGACTCACTTTTAAAATATGTTATTTGCTTCAGTGTTCCCGGTTTACTCTTTTATTTAGAAGTTGTTTATAAAGGTTATTGCCATTAAGCCGGTTGCTTCCTGCATAATCAAATCCGAAACAAACTAGGGGAGAACAAAGGACAATTGCATGGAACTAAAATTATTTTTTGACCCCCTGGGAATAGAAAGAGAGAAAAAAAATAGAATAAACATTATTTACTGATTGCTACTGTTCAATTCCCATCAAAGATTTTGTGTTGTTTTTTTTTTTAATTAAAAATAAAATGTCTAAAGGAAAGAATTTTTGTTTCCTCTTTAAAGAAACAAGAGGTTGGACAAAACCCTGAAAGCAGGGCAGCTCTTCAAGGCCCCGGGTGCCTGAGTGGAATTGCTAACCGGTTCCCTCTCACTGTGCCGGGCTGTCTGCATTCACTCCATCACAAGCTTGAAGCCAGACCTCATTTGACTGAGCCAAAAAATGGTCCTTTTGTTGCTGTTTTTCCCCCCTTAGTGTCATCTCTCATGGTTGCCTGGGCAACCAGTGTGTATCCTTTCAGCGTAGGTTACTGGGCCCCAGGAAGGAAGTGCTCCAGCGCTGGCCGGCTATTTTTATAGAACCGTTACATAATACCGTCTATTAAAGCTTCCTCTTGGTGTTTTATTGCACAAAGGGGAAATTAAGTTTGATGACTCCTAAGTGTTGGATGGAGGATGTCAGGTGACTCGGATTGTTTGGCCCAGGCCGCATAGCATCAGTATTCCTGTCTGCCGTCAGGAGGGCCCATACACGGTCCGCCCGGCCTTGCTCGCGGCCTAGGAGCCCGGGCCGCTCAAGGTTGCAGGCTTTGTTGCCGGGCGGCTGCTCGGTCTCTGGCAGGATGGCAGCGGACAAGCAGGGCGATTCTATTCATGGTTCTATTCACGGTTGAGGGCAAAGGGAATTTTAAAGGTGTAGCACACGTGACTTTAATAGGCAGGGTGCCTGCTGGGAAAGAGAATGGATGGAAGGCAGAGACCAGGATTGCCTACCCAGGGCTGCCCCCGAGCCTGGAGTGGCTGCCGTGCGTGCTGCTGTCTCAGTGCCCTGGGCTTTGCCTGCGGTTAACTCTGAACTGGCCCTGGGCAGAAATGGACCCCTTGACTCCCAGGGGAGAATGATGGCCACAAGTGACCTGAGGTTGGGGTTCCTTAGACTAGAGAGGCCCTGAGCTGGCCACTCCCTCCAGTCTCTCACATCTCCTGCTGCTATTTCATTCACTCCATTCACTGCACCTGAGCCTTGAACTCCTGACCCCCAATATGTGTCTCCAGCCTGCTTGTCTTTGAGGCTCAGCTGAGGGGCACTCCCAGCTTCCTGCTAGAGAGCTTTGTCTGGGGGGCTCACTTCACTTACGCCCAAGCTATCCAACAGGAGACACAACTCTTTTGTGCCTTTCGACTCTGTTTCCATGAACAGCTGAATTCAGAGAAGGCTGCATGTTGCTGATCCTCTGGTCCAATCTTTCCATTTTATAGCTGAAGAAGATGAGGCTAGAGAGGCTAGGTAGCTTGTTCAAGATCACACACAGAGACAACAGATGGAAGGTGTCTTTGCGATGGGCCCTCACTCCGTTCCACCAGGCTTGATGACTCTAGGAATACTGAGCTCCCTTCCCTCACCAAACCTACTTCCCTGATCTCGCAAAATCTAGTCTTTCTTTCTCATTTCCAGTTCTCCCTTAATCACTGAGGTTCTTATCTGCACCAAAACTAGACTAGTTTAGTTTGCAAACTGGCCGCCACCTTCAACCTCTACCCTTTGATCAGTATTGCATTTTACCTCTGGAATGATCTCATAACTTTATGATGCAAGCACTAGACTGCTTATAACATATTAAAGTCTGAATTTAACTCTCCATAATTTGACCTCTCAGCCCCAACTTGCCTTTCTAGCTCTACCGTCCATTCCAATTAGTGGCCCTTTGCTTGGCAAGGTTAGTTCCAGTTGCCATTCGTTTTTCACAGGTCAGAGATTCACCAAGTGTTTTTCCTTTTTTTTTAAATGCTATTGCTTCAGACAGGATGATTTCTGATGAAATATTCCCAATCCTATTCTCTAGGGCTTCCAGAAAATCAAAGATGCTATGGAGCTGATGAACGATCATGAATTTTCATACAAACCTGCTGTCCTGTTTCTCACTCAGAACATTCACTGAGCACTTACATTCATGCTCAAGCAGTAACCAAGAAAGGCACCCCGCCTGCTGGGTCTGAGTTTATTAAGTGCCGAAGGCAGGCATTACATACAAATTACATAGCCATTAAATTCAGGATTGCACAAAGAACTAAGCTATCACAAATGTTTTAAGCGCCATGAAACATAAGTGAGAGGGCAGCAGAGTGGAGGTGAGGGCAGGGGGCGCATGGGACTTGAGATAGGGAATTCAGAGAATTTTCTGAGGAAGTGACGTTTATGCCCAAACAAAAAAAAACAAGTTAGGGTGGAGAAGCAGAGGGGGAGGGTGAGGGAGGAGGGAAGATCTATCCCAGCTGAGGGAGCAGGCGGTGGGCGCCTGGAGGAAGTGGGTATCTAGAAGTTGCAGCAGCTGAGAGAAGGCGGAATGCTGAGCCCCGAGACTGTGGGACATGATCATGTGTGTGCGTGCATGAGTACACAAAGGGAAGAGTCCCCTTGAGCTGCTACCGCGTCTCTCTGCAGGTGGTACAGTCTCTAATAAGTCAACTTCTTTTATTTTTAGGGGAACGGTTATATTTGGTAAAATAATTGTGTATCAATAACAGTATTTACTTTGTTTTAAAGATACAGTGATTTAGGGCATTGGGTTTGAGCTTTCCTCAAACCATTGGCTTCTGCGGGAAAGTGATATTTATTATAGTTTCTTATCCTAGGAATGTGGCCTCATTTTCCCGATGGGAAGACTTGCTTTTAGAAGTGTAAACTCAGTCATAATAAATAGTGGACTACGGAAGCTTCTAATTGTTTAGCTTATACTCATTAAAACAAGCACACATGGCCCCTGAGATAAGGTGATTAAAGAAATCTTTCATTCCTATGAATTCAGTGGAGGAGTAGCAGAAAGTATAAGCTACATGGGAGGTAGGGGTTTAAAGCTTGAAGATATAATTTAAAAATTCTTTGCCTTAAAAAAGCTTTGACCTAAAAAGCTGCTCTGTGTAGCAGGGGAGAATAATGGAGCTGGGATGATGTACGTGACTCTCCTAGGAACGTGAGCAGGAGGGTGGAGAGCAGGGTGAGTTCTCCTCTCCCTCTGGCGGGCTCTCAGCCCAGCTTCCCAGGGTGGAAACGGGCAGCGGCTCGCAAGGGCTCCCGCGGCCTCTTTCTAGGCCTCCCAGTTACTAGCTTGGCAAGGACATCCCTCCTCTTTTCTTTCTTCTTATTTTTAGTTGACTTTTTCCTTTCTCGGGGGTTGAGGGTAGCGAAAGGCCTGTCATTATCGGGAGCGAGGTGAACCACAGAGACCGTTTTCCCAGGAATCCGCTGCGGCTGCCAACCTGGTGGGCCAGAGTCCTGGTCCAGCCCCGGGTGGTTTTCCTGTGAGAGTGGGGCTTCCTGCAAACCAATGTGCGTACGTTTAAACACTGTGCCCTCCCCC
>NW_006290031.1:5398619-5417838 GCF_000327345.1 Myotis davidii | reverse complement strand
TAACCTGAGAAAACAGAGCTCTTGCCCCTACTCTCATCTGCAAATAATTCCCTATGAGTTGAACTGCAAGCCAAGTGCTAAGTAATTTCGGAAGATGAGAAGTCATTACATTTTTCCTTGTGTTTTATGGTGATCCACCAAATATTTTGGTGTGGCTTTGACTGAGGGACAGGATTTCCCCTTCTAGCAATGAGAAGAAGAAGTAATCTCCAGCTTTAAAAAGGCTTGGGAATTCCTGAAAGAGAAATGGTCGCAATATTGGAGGTTTGGGTTGGTGCAAGTTACTGGGGAAGGGGCATGCAAAGAGGGAGAAACAACAGGACACTAATCGTTGTCTAGCTGCTGACAGTCTGCGTGGATACGTGTTCGGTGTAATGAGAACAGAATGAGCTGCTATAAAGAAACACCAAAAATATGGTAGAGAACTCCTTGTTTTTAGTGGAAGAAAACTTTATCGTGGGGGGCACTTCTCCATTTTAGGGATTCGCTTTAACCCAAGCAACCTAAACAGAAGCCACTCGTCCATTTCTTTTCAAAGTAAAATCCAAGGGTCCGTTTTCAGTGGCCTTGGCTGCTGTCACTGTGTGCACCTCCTGGGCTTGGGAACTTGAGCTTCACTATTCCTGCCTCCTGGCTGGAGGGCCCTTGCCTTCCTCCATCATGTGTCTGAGCTGCTGTTGAGTCCGATGAGGTGTTTGAACATCATTTGCGAAGCTGTGGTAGAGAGCTGTGGGCTGACTTCATATTTAACGCTCCCACTAGCCTAGGAGTGATAACTACGTCTTTCTGTCCAGGTGTCAACAAGACCATTTTACCTTTAGGTGACAGTGCGTCGTGCGTCTCCCTGCTGGTGGCTGGGAGGACGTTCTTCATTGGGTGTCTGGTATCATGTTTTAAAATGCCACTGTCATTTGAGTCCCTCGTGCTTGCACAACGCGTGCTCTCTCGTAAGGGGCACTGTAAAGCTGCGTTGCTGAATTCGTGCAACTGTTTTGGAACAGGAGCTCAGACTTGCTAGGAGAGCCCCAGTTTCATTCCATTTGTGATCTCCCACTCCTGACAGAGGGGTAGGAATGACATTATGTACTTTTTAAAAAAATAAATCCTCACCTGAGGATACTTTTTCCATTGCTTTTCAGAGAGAGTGGAAGGAAGGGAGAGAGGGAGGGAGGGAGAGAGAGGAAGAGAAACATTGATGTGAGAGAGACACATTGACTGGCCTCCCACAGGTGTCCTGACTGACCGGGGGCCAGGAGCAAACCTGCCACTGAGGTACATGCCCTTTGACTGGGAATTGAACCCATGACCCTTTGGTGTGCAGGCCAAGGCCCTAAGCACTGAGCACACTGGTCAGGGTGACATTATGTACTTTATATCTGGCTGCCTCAGTGTAGGTTGCTTGTTCAGATAAATGAGAAAAATGAAATTCTTTATATTTTTTGCTTTATTTTCTGTTGGTAATATTAATAGTTGTCTGAGATTGACAACAAAATCTAAGACCGGCAACCCATTTTCCTGCACCTCACACGTGCAGTACACAAGGATGAGAACCAATGCTTTTAGCCAATCAAGATGATGTAAGAGTTTTACATCATTGAGATTAAGTTAAAGTCTCGGAGGTTCAGCCTTGGAAAGTACATTGGAGATCTTGTCCGATTTCTTATTATGCAGATAAGGAAACAGGAAGTGCCTCAGATAAAACCCATGATCATATAAATGCCAGGGCGCAGGCTAGCGGGCCTGTTGGGACCCACATTGTATTACAGTGACCACTTCCATGTACAATCTCACAGAGCCTGGTGCTGGGCCAGGGGTTATCATACACACGCAGCACCCCGTTTGAACTCTTGACTACCGCTAACCTCTTTTCACCTCATTTTCTCCTAGATGTAAAATAGTGATAATAATAGTCTCTAACTCTTAGGAGTGTGGAGGAGATTAAATCACATGATCTATGGAGAAGTTTAGTAAAATGTTAGTTATTATTAGGCTTACTTTCATGAACCATTTAAAGTATTTAAAAACCATCATGTGATAAATCCTATCAAAACTAGTAACCTAGTTTAAATTCACCCCTTAAATTCAATATGTTTATTAAATGTCTACTATCCACAAGACACTCTGCTGGGTCTTTTGCAGAATAGAACTATAAATAAAAATAATCCCTGCCTTCCAAGGGTGTGTGTGTGTGTGTGTGTGTGTGTGTGTGTATGCAGCAGAATGTAAGTGACAAGAGATGAGCAAGGCAAAGGGAGAGTCAAGCTTGGTGACACCACATATCATGCTCTGAGTCAGTCCTTCCTGGTACCGGCATATCATTTACTGTTTGTCCATGATCAGTTTCTCTCCCAGCCACTTCACTGAGCTTTCACAACTTTCCATGACTTCTTACACTCTCGGACTTCCCTCCCAGAGAAGGATCCCACTACAATCAGGAAGTCTGTTGAGACCATCGCCTGCCTGCCCTTCCCACCCCCCCCCCCCCTTTAACAGTCTACAGCTCTCCCCCTGCCCGTAGGAGCAAGATCCCCTGGTGGACATTAGCATTTATAATCATTTCTGAGAACACAATTGCCTGAGGAAAAGGACAGAATTTTATTATTGAAAACGTCTATCAAAATTTTTCTTAAATTGTTCTGTGCCATGAAGTTACAAAGAGCAGAAACAACCCGTCTTCTGTGGACCCTTCGGTAACCCACCCGCATTTCCAGCCCCTCAGGGGTTTCTTCTGTCTCAGGTACTAAATGCTGGATTCTTTCCCTTTTCTCCTGGGTACCATCTGCTGTTCTATTGCCTGTATTTTCTTTTACTTGCCGTTAAAACTACCTGGAACTGATGTCTTCGAGAAGGTACCAAGTGGTCTCTGCTCCTTTTTTATTTATGATGTCATCTCATTAAGAAAGAAAAAACCATCTTTATCTTCCTCTTAAGAGTAAGCTCATGGAACGTGTCTACATGTTTTACACACATCTCCTCCCTTTTGCTCTCCAAACTCTCACCCCCTGAGATTTGTCATCTGGCAGAAATCACTCATCCCGTGGTCAAGTTTTGTGTGCGCCCAAAGGTTTCCTTCTGATTTCACCTTCCAAGTCCTGTAGCATGTTTGGCCTAACATCAGTGATGGCGGACTTTCTTGTTTATATTCACACGACACTGGCTTCTTTCTCTCTTCTAACTGTGAGAGTCCTGGACAATTCTGCTCATTTCTAACCTTGAAGATGCAACCCCTGCCATGGTTTTGAGTCATCAGCCACATCTAGAGGGTTCATGAATCTGTATCTTCAGCTCTCATTGACCCATGTCCAATGGAACACGATGTCTTCATTTGAAGATGTCATCACTGTTCAGTTGAATAGCTCCAAACCTTAGGTTGCTCATGTGAAATCACCAACTTAGTAGATAAAAATGGTCAAATGGCTTTTTATATGAATCAACCGAATACTTATGTCCCCAAACTGAAGCTATTGCTTTCTCTAAACCTTCATCTTCTGCAGGCAGCCTCTTGCTACCATTGACAGTGTGGAGCATGGTGGCCAGTTTTTCGGGATTACAGACATCTGTGGACGTGCCCTCTTTCATCTGTTTTTCCATCTCTGCTCCATTTCCCCTGCAATGAGAAAGCTTATAGTTGATCTCTGATTTTTCTTTCCTTCCTAACCATGTTATTCCTAGACTGCCATAATGAAACTCGCATGCCCCTTTTGATAATCTTGTTTATGCCAGGAGCAGAGATTTTTAGATATTATGGGTTTTTAATTGTCCCTTCTTTGGAGGGTTCTTTGTATCTTTTATTGGAAGTTAAAAATGCTTATGATTGGATACAAGATTTTCTTTCACTCAGTTTTTCAGCATAAGTCTCCTGCTCTATTCTGGGCCTATTATTCTAGTTTACTAGACCACAGTTAAATTTTAGTAAGCTTTGCTTTTCTAATCTATAAATTGGGACTAATAATACTAACAGTCTCATAAGGTTGTGGTTAAAATTAATTTAATACATAAAAGTCACTCAGAATAGTGCCTGGGACATGGTAAGTATTAATTGTGCTAAAAATTTTCAGAAGATTTATTATCATGTTGTGCAGAATCAAATTTCTTTTGTTGTTTTCTATATTTTTGCAAAAACAACAAAACCCACACTCCAAACCCACAGCTTTTAAAGGATTCCTGTTTAATTCTGGGTTGGTAAAAAGCTTTTGGTTAATTCTTACTTGTCTTGATTCAATTTCATCCTCCTTAATTATAGTGCTCTTTAATGATGAATTAAAAAAAAAACAAGTAAAAAAGACCCATGTACTCTTTAGGCGGTATTTAATATCAAGTGTTCTAATAAAGGGTTGCTATGAAGAAAATCTTTTGGAAGAGGTGATTCTCAAATGTTAGTTTGCTGAAATGGCCCCAGAAATATAGTCAGGGATTTGCACTGCGGCAATGTCTTTGAAGTCTAGTCGCCTGTCTTTAATTTTGCAGTAAGCGCCTAATCTCATTAGATTTCATACACTCGGTGTTTGCACTTGCACAAAAGCTGTCCAAACAAAGCCAAAATGTTGACACCACCGTCCTCTGATGGCATTTAGAATGAATATATTAAACACACTTGCACTAGCATTGCATTAAGCTAAGAAATAAATTTTGAACTTTGAACTCAGCAGGATAAAAAACCTTCCCTTGATAGCCGAGCAGTTGTGCGGGGGTGTGGTGTGGGGAGTTCATTGTGTCCCCGGGAATCCAAACTTGCAAACATTCTCCACATACAGTAGGCACTGCCCGAGTAAAGGATGAAAGCAAGGACCGGTGGTCCTCACATCCTGTTGTTAGGGACCTAAATGGAAGGTAAAGCGAGCGGTGGATTTGCTTTGAAATGCACTGAATAAACTTTGATTAAATTCACTTCAGAGAAGGGCTCGGAATGAAAGAATATCTCCTAGTTAGCGTGCGAATTCGCGTATGTCTTTATTCAGTTCACTTTGCTAATTTACAGATTTAGAAGTTTCCTTTAAAAATCCTTCGATCTGATTTTGTCATTGAAGGTTTGGAGCTGAAGGGTATAAAGAGAGAACTCAGATGATCAGGCTTCTTTGTCCCTTTTCATCGAGTGAAGAGAGCAGCACTAAATCTAACGGCCAGGGGTCCTCCATGACTTCTAAATAGAAGAAGTTGGTTTATACATAACATGTGCATACATGTTTATAAAACGACTAGAGGCCCGTTGCACGAAGAGATTCATGCAATAGGCCTTCCTTCCCCTGGCTGCCTGCACCGGTTTTCCTCCGGCACCTGGGACCCAAGCCTTCGCTCAGGCCGCAGTGGAGAAACCAAACCTCTTCAGTCTTCAGTCGTCTTCAGTCTTGCTCCTCGCCTGCATATGCAAATCAACCACCATCTTTGTTGGGTTAATTTGCATACTCATCCTGATTGGCTGGTGGGTGTAGCGGAGTGGCACCACTTTGCATGTTTCTCTTTTATTAGTGTAGACATCTCTGGAACATGCCATCAGTTGGGAAGTGCGTGCCAGCAGCCTTCGATCGAGGAAAACAGGTCTCACAAAGTTCATGTATTGAAGTGTGTGCACGATGCTGATGGAGGGTCTCCTGGTTCCTCAGTCCCCTTGTGCTCACTCTCACTTCACATGTATTTTGCTTGGGTGTTTGCTTTTGACTTATATTAAGGAATTTTAAAAGCAACGCTATTTGGAATGTGTTATATTAGCTATTGCTAGAATGCCATCAAAAATGTTATCCATTTTCTCATATCATCCGTCTTATGAACACCATGAAAAAAATTCTCTGAGGTCTTCATGTCAGGAGCGTAGTCATTTTTCTGAGTAGCTGGCTTTGTGTTTATTTTCTGAGCATTGTGAATGCGTCACTCACTGATCACCTTCAGTTTTCTGCTAGGCCTTCCCGGGAGCTCAGAACGCTGCTTGCTACCCTGTGCTAGCAATTTCAGAGGGCAGTGGGGGTGCGGGCTGCGTGTGTTAGCTACTCTGGGCTTTATTGCTTACCTATTCTTATTTTCCTATTGTTGAAACTCCCTCAGAAATCATTATCTTGAATTGCATAATTTTAAAAAAAGCTGTCCCAGATCCTTGTGGAAAGGGATATGAATACATACACCCTTTCATATATTCATACATGAATTCACTCATTGTTTCATACCAGTGGCATGAAAGGGTATATGGTTCTAAACCACAGCAAATTAGGAGCCAGAACTTAGAAGGAGAGGGATGGTTGCTGGAGAAAGAAGGACTGTAAGAAAGTGAACTGACATGACGACTGATGAGCTCCACTGAGGCACCAAAAAATATCATAAAAGACGGGTGTAGGGTCTCAAGAAGCACAGTTGCCCAAGAGCACGCGATCAGGGCTGAAAACCCCTGCACGCCTCTGACCCAAGGCTGGCAGCGTGCTGTGACTGCACTGCTGTTACCTAGCGTCTCCAAGCAGAAGGCAAGCTCACGGCGCGTCCCACACGCTCTGTCTGAGGAGGCGGGGTTCTGCTCGCCATCCGTTCGAGAGGTTTACCTAGAAGTCCTACGTCTCTTTAAAAGGCTCAACTCCAATTATTGAGAAAAATTAACTCAGCACAACAAACTTTACCCCTCAGTGAGGCCCACTTAAGGCGTTCTTATATATAGAAGAGCAATGTGTAAAACTTGATTGCACGTTTAACAATAGCATTGTGCTTCTGTACTGATCACAGCGCTATGCACCCCCAATAATAAGATGGTCTGCTCTGCGGCATCACCTGAACTGACCTGCCAGCATTGGCAGCTTAGACCCATTGAGGGCGGGAATCTGAGGCTGATTCATCACCCATGAAGAGGAGGGTTAGTTACCGAGGGCTGAGTATGTTGGATCATAGCAAACCAATGTCCCTCTCTTTGACTCAGTCAAGTCAAACTACCTTTTCTTTTCATAAGATGCTAGAAGGCCCTCAGCCTGCAGGAGGAGGGGTGTGTGTTGCAGTGAGCGACAAAGATGTTGGACTCTGATTTATGTGAACAAAGGCAACAGACATGTTACCTGAGCTAGCATGGTCTGGTGCTTAAAAGGAGGGACTCTGCAGCAGAATTCCTGGGTGTAACTCTTGGCTCCACTACTTACTGGCTGGTGGGGTCTTAGGCAAGTTACTTAACTTCTCTCTGTGTTAGTTTCACCCGCTTTAAAATGGGGATAGTGATAGCCCATACCACATGGGTTGTTGTGAGAGTGACTCTAAGTAAAATGTTTAAAACAGTGCCTGACTCTGTTAAATACACTATGTACTATAGAAATGGCAAATATAAAGTGCTACCATTAATAGTTAATTATTGAATAATATTAAATACTACCATTTAGGTCAGAAAAGAGAGAAATTTATATGATTTCTAAAGTAATATAAATTACTGCTTTCTCTTCATGTTATATTTGCAAATATTTTTGTGAATATCGTATTCTGTTCCATTGATGTCCTGTGAAAACCCTTAAAAGGCAATAGACTATGGAGAAACAAATTTGTATCTTGGCATTAAATGTTGTGGTCTATTAAAAATAATTCCATATATCAAACCATAGATCTCACTTTTTAAAAAAATTGTGGCTCTAATGTCATTTTAAAAGTAACATAACCACATTACAAAAATTTGTCTATTCTTTATTTAGTTCAACCACATGAATGAAACTACCGTGATGGAATAAACATCTTTTTTGTATACGGCCTGTATGGGTATCTTTATGTGTTACTGACAGTGATTCCCAAATTATTTTATTCTGCCGTACTTGACGGATGTTGACTTAAACATGCTCAGAATATTTCTATAAGCATTTTCTGGCACGCTGACTGTTTTCTACCTCTTCATTGAAATATAAGTAAAATCATTTGCAAATGTGAACATCTTAATAGATTAATTTTAATTAGATATCAACACTTAGGTCATCATTATTAGTTAAGTGGTTGTAGTAATGCTGAACGGGCAAGTTTCTATTCTGCCTTTTCACTAAATACTATTTCTAATAAATTTTTATGTAATTATGAGTTTTAAAAATTGTTTTTATGAAAATCTTCCAAGCATACAAACAAGGGCACAAAAAAAGAGAGAAAAAAACAATGAACCCTAATACCCCTCATCTAGACTGAACAATTATCTACAATATTTCACAGTGGCTTCATCTCTCTGTTTTCTATTTTTGTATTATATTGCATTGTATTTGTGACATTTTGCTATTTCACCCCTAACCATTTCAGGTTGGGTCTTTAAAATAAGAAATTTTTCACATAACCACGCATCTTCATCACAAACAACAAAATTAACATGGAACTCAAATAACATCATATTCAAATTTCCCCCAAAGACCCAAACAGGTCATTCTAAATTGGTTTGCTTGCTTCAGGATCCAACACATTATATATGGTTGTGTGTCTCTTAATTCTTTAAAACCTAAAACTGTCATCGGGCATTGTAGCCACATTTCTTTTTTTTAATCCTCACCTGAGGATATATTTTTTTCTATTGCTTTTTCAGGCAGAGAGTGGAAGAGATGGAGGGAGGGAGGGAAGGAAGGAGAGAGAGAGAGAGAGAGAGAGAGAGAGAGAGAGAGAGAGAAAGAAAGAGAAACATTGATGTGAGAGAGACACATCAATTGGTTGTCTCCCGAACACTCCTGGGCTGAGGGCAGGGAGCAAACCCACACCTAGGTACACACCCTTAACAGGGAATCAAACCCTTTGGTGTATGGGACCTATGCTCTAACCACTTAGCTACACTGGCCAGGCCGTAGCCACATTTCTTAAATGAGATTAAGGAATTCAGATCAAAAGGCGCACTGGCCACATGTCAGGTGCTCAGAGTTCACTGTTTAGTGATCACATCCTGGACCGCACAGACACAGAGGGCCCATCACTGCAGAGAGTGGATAGCAGGCCCTAGGAAATGAACTGCTCCCCCACTGACCCTCAGATCACCAAATTACTGAAGAAACTAGGTTAATTGTCCGAAGTTATGGGTTGCTTATTTATGGGCAGTTTAACATGTTCTTCCCAACATGGTATTTCCTGTAAACTGGAAGCTTTATCTAAAAACTCGATTAGACCATGGCTGGGTTGCTCAGTTGGTTAGAGCGTCATCCTTATCCACTAAGGTTGCGGGTTTGATCTCTGGCCAGGGCACATACAAGAAGCAATCAATGAACGCATAAATAAGTGTAACAACATATCGATGATCCTCTCTCTCTTGAAAAAATCAATTAAAAAAGTTTAAAACTTGGTTAGAATCAAGGTCAATAATTTTTTTTTGAAGGGGGTAGAAATACTTCATATTATGTACTTCGAAAATCGTAATTTTTATGATCACTTTATTTCACTGAGTGTACATACAGCAATATTATACTGAAGTGGTCTCTTACTATTTCATTTTTAGTTTGTTTCCATTTTTAAACTTTATGTATAGTATTGCCTTGACTCTTTCTATAAATGGAGGTTTTTCTCTATTTAACTTCTATATTTCTTTAGGATAAATGACCAAAAGGAAAATTCTATATTAAAGCTAGCAGCAGTTTTGTGGTTCTTGATACATATTATTTAATTACTTTCAAAAGGATTATACCAGCTAATGCTGTCCCAGGAATATATGGGTACTAGTTTTACCACATCTTCACCACCATTGAGTATTGTCATGGAAATGATCCCACTTTTTCAATGTAATAGTGCCCCACAGCTTGAATCTCTTTTCCTCCTGTCCTTTTTTACTTGCTTGCGTCTTGGGCAGGCCCGCACCAATGAGGCCCTTCCTCCACCAGGGTACAGTTTCCAACGTCTCAGACTTGAAGGCAGGATGCACGGGGCGGCTTCGCCCTGGGCCCTTCCTGCCTAGATCCTTTGGGCTAATAATCCCTTTTCTCTCTTCATGATGCATTCTGAGCAGGCTTAGCGGTTAATCTTCTATTTCCAGTTTTCTGTTCTGTTCCTCCCCCTCGCCTGGATCTGAAACATCCTTTCCTTCAACCATTCAAACCTCTTGGTTATTCATTTCCCCCTTCGCTTCAGAAAGCTTTAGTTGTCAATTCCATTCCCTTGTCAGCAGCAATTTTTATTCTTACTGGCTTAGTCAGGCTGTCTGCCCTGGCTTTCTGTATAAGTGTTTTTGTGTAGAATTTTTGCCTCCTAGGAAGCCCGCTGTAGTATAACATAATTAAGTGACAATGTATGAGGTGTGAGGGCTTTACAAGCAGTTAGTGACTGGTTGGGAGATTTATAAGCAAGAGGTGATATCAAGGAGAACCAAATGCTCAAGTTTTATACAAATAAAACATTTTTAAAAAATTGATGGGGTTTAAGTGGTTGTTCAACAGATATTTGAAAAGACCTATGTGAAATGCATATTGCATCTTGAGCTGTAGTTGCACATCCACTCACACAACTCCATCTGTCCCTTGTATTTCCTTTCTTAGTTTCTCAAATGTGCGTGTTTCCCATAACCCTCTTCTTCAGCATTTGCTCTCCAGCCTGCTGACCTCTGGCCCCTCTTTGATTCTTCATTGCTCCCCATTACATTTTCAGTAAAAATAAAACGAGTGTGACTGAGGTCACAATCTGGCTCTTTATACAAAGCTACACATGCAAGATGCTAACTAGTGCAGAAAATATGTATCATGGGAAAAAGTTAAAATTACAATGAGAAACTTAACTTTGGAATTTCCTGCCTGATCTGTCTTTTAAGTTAATGCTTTAGTTTGATGTCCTTATTTGGCTTTAAATGAAAAGCTGGAGCTGAGGTAGAAAAGAACAAATCAACAAACAAACAAAAAAATACTTACATGCAACTTACAGCTGTGCTGAAGTAAGACCACACAACAGCACTTGACTCTCAGATGGTGTGCTGCGTGTTTATAAAACCTTGTAACAACGACCAGACTGGGAGACGCAACACTCACAAGGATTGTGTTGCGTGTGTACAGTGTGAGCTTTGGGGTCCTGATCGCTGTCTCATAGCTTCAAATCTTATTTTCCATTTTTTCAGAAGCTCAGAAATAGGTAAAAGGAAATTTCAATTTTTTTTTTTAAAAAGAAAAAGGTCAGTCAATGTAGTACTCTATACACAGAACTCTCTGAAGTAGATGTTGATCCAAGAAAATATCCCTGCCCCCCCACAAATAAACTTGAACATCTCATACTTTGATTGGCTAAGGACTTTAGTGATCACATCATGTACTGTTTCCTTCAAGAGGCACCATCTGGCACCAAATTAGTAAGAGAAAATATGTGGTGAGTAAAAATACACTCAGGGTCATCGGGAGATGAGCAGCTCATCTACATTATTCTAGCGTTCATCCTTTTTACATTTTTGATGATGAGACTTGAGAGTAATCAACTCAGAAATGAAATGAGGATTTTGAGAACTTCTCATGTTTTCTTTTAGGTTATAAGAGCGCAGCCCTTTGAATGTTGGGTGAGGGAACTGGGGTCCGAGGCTTCCACGCTTATAACTGTGTTTAGTCTATAGACCTGTTAGTGGCCCAATGTCCAGGGCTTTTACTGCTCTAAGGCCATTTTCAGGTGGCGTTCCAGCCCCACTTACCTTTCCTGCCCCAAAACTTCAAAGGAAACAGGACTTGTTGGGAAGGAGCAGAAAGCCCAAGTGCAGAGATAGATGTGGGTCATCCTGGTATCCGGCTCCAAAGATGTTTCTAGCTCGAGGAATTGTTCCCAGTTATTACCTTTATCAAGAATTTATTGAAAAGTCAAAATCCCTCTATTCTAATGTGTAAGTGAAGACACATTTGAGTCTGAGGCAGGTCATGCCTTATGCATAGTTAGGATTGAGTGTGAACCAAAACATTTGGGTATCTTTATGGGAACTTTCTGTTAACCTGTATAAGCTTCAAGATAATCCTTCTCACCATGGACATTCTATATAAAAAAAGTAGGAAAAATCCTCTAGGAGTGGAAGTACCTTTTAGTTACTGTTGAGGATGTTGACACTTTCTTTGCTATAAATCAGTCCATTTTTTTTAATCCAACTATTGAGTCTTGAAAATTTCCTCCTATTAAAATACTAGAGGCTCAGTGCATGAAAATTCATGCACTGGAGAGGGGTCCCTCAGCCCGGCCTGCCCTCTCTCACAGTCCGGGAGCCCTCAGGGGTGGGAGGCGACCAGTGATCAGGGGAAGGCGACACCACATCACACCTCTGCTGCTGCCACTGCCAGCAGTACAAGCCTTGGGTGGCCCTGGGCAGCTGGGCAGCCACCATCTGAGGCTTCCCTGTGCCTTGGGCTGGCCCTGTGCAGCTGGGGGGCTGAAGGGACTGGGGGACTCTGGAGGCAGGCGTGTGGAGCAGCCAGGCCCACCTGGAGATAGGCCTGGCCTTGCTGCGCACCTGCTGCCCCGGTGAGGCTGAGGGGACTGAGCGCCGCCATCTTGTGGCTGTGGGTGCCGCCATCTTTGAGGGCGTAGCAGTCAATTAGCATATTCTCTCCTTATTGGCTGTGGGCGTTGCCATCTTTGAGGGCAGGGCAGTCAATTAGCATATTCTCTCCTTATTGGCTGTGGGTGCTGCCATCTTTGCGACAGTGTGAGGGTCAGTTAGCATATTCCCTCTTTATTAGATAGGATTGCCTCATCAGTAGCACATGTAGCTTTGAGCTCCAACACTGCCCCATTGAGAGTGGATCGTGTGGGGCAGGACCATGGGGCAGTACGGCTTTTCATTACATCTCTCCTGGGGACGTGGTAGGGGTAGGATGAAGTTGTATTTTCTGTCTTAGAGCGTCAGCAGTGTTGGGCCCTCAGTTGCTCAGGCCAACATATTTGGATTTCACCCTGACTCCTTTCTTATAGTTCATATCAATGACATCAGCTGCCCCCGCTCTCTCTATGAATTATGTATTTTTAAAGTTGTGTCCTTCCCCCACTGAAATGTAAGCTCCATGAGAGCAAGCAACTTTTAAAATTTGTTGCAGTGTCCCCGGAAGAATGGTGTGTGCAGAAAGGATTTTCGAATGCATGTCTCAACTAATCTCCTGTTCTTGAACTTACAAGTTGTTTCCTTTTAGTATTATAAACTACTGTTATAGACATCTTTGCAGCTATTTCTGAGTACCCAGGTTTGCTAAGTGTCAATTCCTAGAAATAGAATTTCTAGATCAAACTGTTTGCCTATTGAAAAACAATAAATTTATAATGACAGCTTTCCTCCAAAAGGTTTATGCCACATTACAAAAGTTTATACCATACCACAAGTTTATACTGTTTTACAACATGGAAATGCTAATGTTTCTAGTTCCTCAGCTATAATAGGCACGAGCCTTCAAAATCTTTTCTAATTTGTTAGTTGGAAAAATAAAAGTGTGATTATTTTAATATAGTTGCACACATTTTTGATATTCTTAATTCAAGAGTAAAATGTCCCAATTCTGTAGCCAGATTTTGGATTGGGATCACAACGCTTCCTATAGACAATAAGGGGACTTTACTATCGCATAATACATAATCATGAAATAAAACATTAACCATACTCCTCCCAAAATAGAGCTTCATCACATTAGCTCTGGAGAATGTGCCAGTGGCCCTGCTCCTCTGTTAGTTTGGAAAAGCTTTTGTAGATGAATCTTTTAATCACCCAATCCTTATGTCTTTTTTCCCCTTAACCAATAAATAAAAAAGAGAGATGTGTTTTGCTATAAGAAAGTCCTATATATGAGAGTCTAAATCATTACATTTTGGGGAAAAGAAATCATTATTGTATTAAGAGTTCCTGCACATAGTAACATGCCCGTTAAGAAAAAAAAATAAGTTTACAAATACTGCTTAAGTTGTAGTGGCTACAATGTGATGAACCAGGCCCGTGGGCCATCGTGGGAGCTTCCTGCACATGATGCAGGAAACATGATGCTATTTGTAACGGGACAGAGACATTCCCAGCCACCCTCCCGGGCCTTGCTCAGCAGATTTATGTAGTTTTGGCTAATAAATTTGTCCATATAAAGCCATGGGCCCTCTGCATTCCCTGTGCCGTGTAGGTCCTGCAGAGTGACTTCGGTCTCTAGCTCTCTGAGCCCTAAAACCTTTGAAGCAAAAGATGATATACCATTTTCCTCTCTGTGCTTGGTACTGCTCCCTGTAACAGTGTGAAAAGTAGCAACTTCAGCCAGAAGGGTATGCGGGTATACATGTCTGTGTTTATAAGCTTCAGGTAGAAAAGGCTGAAATTTTTAAGCCAAAAGTTCAGCACTTCAACCACATTATATGGATTATATGCTTTTATTATTTAGAATTCTTGAATTATCTAATAATGGTCATCTTGTTTGTCTACAAGGGTCCACACATTTCCCTGATTATATAAGACCAAGGACTATTTCGGCATGAGACTCACGTGCACCAGTGTCTGTCCATGTATGTCAAATTAATAGTTCTTGAAAGAAAGAACAGGCCATGGAGCGCTCATCTTCTTTGGCTTGTACGTGGATTTTCATAGGCTGCAATGGAAATACTGTGGACGAGGATTATCTCTTCAAGCTTAGGTGTAAACACTGGAGCTTACTATAATAACTTGGATCATGCACCATCCCAGGAGCGAGGGTTATTTCCTCCAGACACTTGAGTGGATGGATCAGTTGCCAAGCAACTTGAATTCTTACGGGGCCGGGCTGGGGAACAAAAGGGCGCCAGGTGGTAATACATAGTAGGAAAATGACAAAGACATGTGGAAAAATAAAGCCTCTGTCTGGGAACTGCAGGGCATAACTGTTTAGAAATTTGGACTATGCCCCTCCTTAATTCATTTCAACAGCTATCAGTCAGTGATTATGTCTTCAGTATCTATGACTCTCTCCATTCATTCTCCACCCCATCCATTCATCCACCCTGGATAGCTGATTTTGCTATCAGAAATGACAAGTAGTTTTATCCTCTTTCCAATAATTATTCACTACTTTCTCACCCATTCACATAATTTCCTCTCTCTCTTCCCCCTCCCCCACCACCCGTGTCTTATATACTTGGACTTTTCATCTCCTGGTCACAGACTTCTTCTCTAAGGCTGATTTTATAGATGAGACCATTGCTTCACTGATAGTTGATGCTTAGATACTCAACTTAGGTGGAAATACAGATTCCTATAGAAGACGGTCAGAGCAGGCCTCATGTGCCCACACTGTATGAGACCTCTCCCCTGGACACCTATGTGCTGAGACTTAACATCCTGATGTCCAAGTGGAAATAATGGTGACAGCCCAAAAAACCAGGCACCATGGTCAGCAATCTGACATGAAATGAGCTTCATATATTTGAAAACACAAGTTAAGTTCTATTTGTTCAAATACCCTATAAAAATACACCTTCTCTCCCTGTGGAAACGAGAACTAAAGAAAACCACGAGGTCCTTTTTAAGAGTTTACTCCCCAGGTTTTGGGTTTTCATTAGGCTGCCCCAATCCCTTAACAACCTGTAACAACCTAGGACCATGTAGCAGCAGAAATCCAGTTGCTCTGGAGAATTTCAGGAACATAAAAGTACACTGAAATTTTGGGACATGTCTGAAGGAACTATTATTTATTTAGTGCCTACTCTACGCTTGGCATTGTGCTAGTCATTTCTTAATAGGTTTTAAAACTTAATCTTCAAAAATCCTTGTATTGTGGGTATTATCCACATTTACAAATATGAAACGAAGGCTTGAAGAGGTTAAGTAACTTACACAAAGCCACTCAGCTCCTGAAAACCTGGGCTTCTGTCCCCAGTGTACTTAATTCTTCTAAGCTACATTGTTGAGGAAGTATTTCCTCTTGAGATGCAAGTAAACCGGTAGAGCAAGTTTAATGGGAGGCTGCAGTGTGGGTGCTATGTGATTGGTAATTCTTCCCAGGGTGTGTGTGGGGGATGGGGAGGGGGACGGGCATGTCAGTAGCTGTTGGAGAAATGGGAGGAAAGATGTGAATGTTTGCACATTTGGGGTCCTTCCTCACTTCTTGGTCATCCATTTACACTGAGCTCAGCTTTCCCTATTTAACTTTTCTTCTTCTCCAAGTTCTGGTTCTTTTTTTTCCTACTTTTATTGCCCTTCTGCCTTTGTTTGCCCATTCAACTGCTGTGTTAGATATAGTGATACTCCACCAGGACACCTTGGATTCCTTTTACCTTCATTGTGTACCTCTCTCCCTGACCTCCATGTGTTTTTGCTGCTAAGCCATATCTGCAACTTCTTTAGAAGACTGCAGCCCCCATTCAGGAGAGCCAGAAGTGCCTAAAGTTTACACTGACCCTCGTACTCCTGCCCCTGGGGCACTTAGTGACAGGAATGTTGTAAACGACCAGTTCCCTTGCCTCTCATCTGGATCATTCACTCTTAGTTATAACTTTCCACTTGGAAGCTTACCTACTAGATTAGTCCACTAGGACTATGCCTGAAATTGCACCTTTCCTTGGCTTTGACCTTGTTTTTTATTCTGTTTCTTTCAGTCTCTTTGCAGTCTTTCTGAGGGCACTTTCTTAATAGATCATTTGCTCATGCATGTTTGTTCCACGTTCCGGGAAATATTCAGATTTTAAAGGGCTGTTGGATAGAGGATCTGAGATGACACTGTCAGTGGGAATCCAAAACACTTTCATGGCTTTGTGTTAGATTGAGGGAGAATGGAGGTTGGGTGATAAATGAAGGTCGGGTCTGGTCCCGGGACCATCTTCAAGTGGGCCCAATGGGCCTCTGGACTCATCTGGTAGTCATTTTCCAATTTCTTGACCAAATAACCAGGGTGGACATTTTAGCATCTGGCTGAGCACGCACATTGGTTCTCTAACTGTGGGGTAAGAACTGTTGTAGTAGGAAAGACCAAAGTGGATGTCACCCAGGTTTAGGTGGTAAATCAACTCCTAAGGTGTGAGTGGCAGAGAGGCACCACCCTTAAAACCAACACAGATGGTCGACCCCATTATATCCCTGTTTTATGCTTCATTCTACCTCCTGAAGAAATCCGATGAGTCACGGCAGGTGACAGTGGACTCCTAGACACTCAGCCAAGAGATAGTCTCAACATAGCTGCTGTGCTGCACATGGTGTCTTTGCTAGAACAGATTAGCACTGCTTCTCATTTGTGGTGTATGGCTACTGAGCTGGCAGATGTGTTCTTTTCAATACCTATTGTGAATAAGGATCAGAAGCATTTCCCCAGGAGGGACAGCAGTACACAGTCACAGACTTCCCCTGGGGCCAGGGTAACTCCCCTGCTCTTCGTCCCAGTATAGTCTGAAGGGACCTTGACTATCTGGACATTTGGTCCTCTAGATTGGTGACACCATGTTAATGATATATGAACAGAAATGGCAAACGCTATAACTGCTGTGGATACCCCAGTAAGACCTTGTACTGCAGAGATTGAGAGAAACTGCAGAGATTTAGGATCCTGCCACCTCAGTAAAGTTTGTAGGGTCCCAGTGGTCTGGAACTTGCTAGGACTTCACAGCAAAAGTAGTGCAGCAGTGGGCCCATGCTCATGGAATTCACTGATTTTACCATATCCCCCCACCATCCTGAAGCTGCTGGTTTGATAGGATGGTGGGATGGCCCCACGTAGGTGGCATTGCCTTTTAGCCTGGGGCATGCTTCTCCAGAAGGCTGTATACACTCTGAATCAGTGTCCAGTATACGGTGCTGTTTCTCCAACAACTAGGATCCAAGGGTCCAGGAATCCAGGGGTGGAAATGGGGGTAGCAGTTATACCCAGTGACCCATTAGCAAAACCTTTGCTTCCGGTTTTGGTGGCTTTATGCTCTGGTGGCCTGGAGTCCTTAGTTCCAGAGGGAGCAATGCTTTCACCAGGAGACACAACAATGATTGCACTGAACTGGAAGTTCAGACTGTTGCCCAGACACTTTAGGCTCCTGATGTTTCTGAGTCAACAGGCAAAGAAGAGAGTTACTGTGCGGCTGGGGTGACTGATCCAGATTGCCCACGGGCAGTGGGACTGCTGTGCCACAGTGGAGATGCGAAGACTACATCTGGGATACAGGAGGTCCCTAAGGGTGTCGCTTAGTATTAGCAGGCCTGTGAGTAAGGTCAGTGGAAAACTGTAACCCAATCCAAGACTACTAGAGGCTCAGGTGTTGCAGGAATGAAGGTGTGGGTCACTCCACCAGGTAAAGAACCATGCCAGGTGTGGTGCTTGCTGAAGGCCAAGGGAACACAGAATGGGCATTGGAAAAAGACAGTTATAAATATCAGCTACAAAAGTTTTCTTCCTTCCTTATTCTTTTATTACAGCAATTTTCAACCTTTGCATTCCATGGCACACATAAGCTAATTACTAGAATTCTGTGGCACACCAAAAATACATACTTTTTGCCAATCTGACAAAAACAATAGTATAGTTTTTATTTACACACACAAAAATAGTAATTACCTACCCTTTTTGCTCCAAAGTGACTTTTTAAAACCAATGCTTGTACTTGTATATAAGGATTTCCGGTACCAAGAATTAACCAGTCAGATGCAACCTTATTGTGCCACACGAGACCAATAAGATGCAACATTGCTAGATTATGACATATATTAATGGTTCACAGTGGACAGCTATTGTTGTGTATTTTGTTGTCATTTAAAAATTTTTTTTGATAATCTAAGGGAAAAGAGGTCAGTGTCCCTGACTAAACTAGTCAGGTATTGCATATGTTCAAAATTCTTGCTGCATGCCAGTTGAAAATCACTGTCTTATCATGTAATATAGGATGTATTGATTTTATACCATAGTGTGTAAGTGTTTTGATTTTATATCACAGTTTAAGTTATAGAACATCAAGGAGAAGCGTCAACCTCACTCAAGGACTTTGCCTCCTCTTGTGCGGAAGGGGTTAGTGAGTCTGTTTTTGGTTGTGGACAGGATAGTTTTATCACGTTAGGCATAACTGTGTGCCTGTGGACTTGTGATGGTTCATTTTCATTGGCCACAGGTGCTCAGACTAAACATTATTTCTGGGTGTGTGTGTGAGGGTGTTTCCTGATGAACTCAATAAAGTAGATTGCCCTCCCCAATAAAGGTGGACAGTATCCAGTCTTTTGAGGGCCAGAATAGAGCAAAAGGTGGAAGACTAAGGAATCCATCTGTGTATGTCCTACCTCAGTCGCTTGAACTGAGGCATCTCACCTCAGCTTACCCAGTCCTGGGGCTGCCTAGTTCTCAGGCCTTTAGACCAGGGCTGAATTATGCTGCAGGCTTTCCTGGGTCTCCAGCTCGCTGACAGCAGAGTGTGAGAT
>NW_006290031.1:5392230-5398441 GCF_000327345.1 Myotis davidii | reverse complement strand
GAGAGAGAGAGAGAGAGAGAGAGACATCAAATGTGAAAGAGATACCAATTGGTTGCTTCTTTCACATGCCCTGACCTGGGCCAGGAATTAACCTGCAACTCAGGTATATGCCCTTGACCAATAATTGAACCCTCGACCCTTCAGTGCTTTGGCGACACATTATCCACTGAGCCACACCAACCAGGGCAAGTATATTTAAAATAAGCGTAGTTTTTATATATTTTACTGGTTCTGTTTCTCTGGAGAACCCTATTACACCCTCTAATTTAAAGAATACGTTTTGGCACCTTTAAGTTCCTACCTCTTAAAAAAGAAGGACATTTGTTAGACCTTTTTGTGTTTTGGAAGCAGCATGCACCGCACTTGGAAATATTGCTCTGATCCACTTACTGGATGATGTGGAAGGCTGCCAGTGTTGAGTGGGGCACAGGAAAAGGAAGGCTATATGGCAGGTCCAGGCTATAGTACAAGCAGCCCTGCCTCTTGGGATTTCTCACTGAGTAGATCCCATGATTCCAGAGGAATAGGTCCTGAAGACATCACATGGGTCTCTGGCAAGATCTAACAGGTGAATCACAGAGCAAAACCCAGGTTTGTTGAGAGCCATCTGCAAGCAAGAGCTATTTGCCATTCACAAAGCAGTTCCTGGTCTGCTGTTGGCCAACTGACCACGGGACATCAGATGATTACTGACCAGAGCAGCCCATCAGACGTTGGGTGTTTTTAGACCCTCTAGGTCATAGAGTATTGGGCCCAGCAGCCATCTATCATACAATGGAAGTGGCATATCCAGAATCAGGCACCTGCAAATGTCTGAGGGCACCAGGGGGCACATGTCATTCTGACAAAAAGGTGGCTCAACTTTCCATGTCACCTACCCCTAAGCAGCGTTAGTAGGGTTGCCCTCAATGGAATGTTTCCAGTTTGTTTAGTCGCAGAACTGTTTTCTTATCTAAGAAGTCTCTTCTTCGGTGTCTTCTGGGGAAGAAGTTCTTAAGCACCCAATGTCTGAAGATACTCTTTATTCTCCATCACACATCCCTTAATTTGCATTTTATCATAGTTGACACTAGCAGCCGTATTATTGGTTGATACCTCTGTGCGTGTGTGACTGTCTCCTCCTAGAACTGAAGCTCCGTCAAGGCAAAGACCTTGCTTACCTTGCCCATCGCTGCCTCCCTCTTGCACTGTGCAGAGCCATTTCTAAGTTAAGGGCTAAGAAATATTTGCTAAATGAATGAATAATACATTTGCAGAGCTCATGGTAAGACTCAAGCTTATGTAATTTTCTTGAAAGAGTCCTTAGAAAAGAGACCTGGGTCACTAATTGTGTTTGTAATAAGTGCCTTTCTTGGCGATGACGAAGCCTGTGGTGATGGGGAAGGTGAGATAACATCGGCTGCCTCTGCAGCTGCCGTGCGGAAAGCTGAAGTGGGTTGACCAGAAGAAATAAAAAGACATGCTGAAGCACAGCTTCGGAGAAGATCCTTTAATCTCTGACTGCTGGGAAGACGGGCCGCAGATTGTCTGCTCTGTGTGCCAGGATCCCCAGGGAGCTGGCAAAGGACGAGCAAAGTCAGCTCTTGAGGAAAGAAAGGCGAAGTCACTGGTAGCAACAGGTATTGCAAACAGTGTCACAGTTGCTAACGAGACGATGGGCCCGACCTGTGAACTTCTCAAGGGGAAGATCATGACGTCACGCTGACGCATTTCTAGCTGTTTTCTTACCCAGCTCCAGTTTATCTGGAGAGACACATAGAGGTATTTATTGCAGTTCTTATCATCCCTTTCTCCCCATATTTTACAACTTATTTTACATAAGTTGAAAGTCCATATGATGGAAACAAAACGTATTTCTTTATTTATTTATTGTTAATCCTCAATTGAGGATATATTTTCCTTTGCTTTTTAGAAAGGGTGTAAGGGGATGGGATGAGAGAGAGAGAAACATCAATGTGAGAGAGACATATTGATTGGTTGCCTCCTACATGTGCTCTGACCTGGGACAGGGGTCAAATCTGCAACCCAAGCAGGTGCCCTTGACCTGGAATCAAACCTGGGACCCTTGGATGGGTGGGCCGACATTCTAACCACTGAGCAACACAGACCAGAGTGGAAACAAACTGTTTTTTCACATGTTCAGTATTACGTGGTAAGGCACAGTTTATTATTCGTTGGAATGTTCAAGTATTAGGAAATATGCATATTTCTTGCGATTTCCAACTTTAAGCAGAACAAAACCTCAAATGAAAAAATGGCACATGTTTGTAAAGTGCATCTCACACTCTTGTAATCAAATAAACATCAAAACCTTTGGGAACACACGTACACAAAGAAAAGAAGAAGAAGAAAGAAAGAAACTTGGCCTAGAACTTGCTGCGGTTTATTCTGACTTGATTGTTGCCCTGGCCACATGCAGAACCTGCAAGTGGTGGCTTACAGTCTCCAAGGCTCCAATTTCCCGCTTCCACCAGAACCAAGGTTTCCACAGACAATGCCTGGAAGGACTGGTTCTTTCATTTCTAGTTCTGTGTATCAATCACAGAGTATGGAGATATTTGCACTTGATCTTAGCCCAAAGGCCGAGGAGTGGAGTAGGGAGAAGTTTGGGCAAACTCCAGAAAACCACTTCAATGCAGAGAACCTCACAGTGTGAGATCCAATTTATACATAATTGTTGTCATGGAGAGGTGGCATGTTCTGAAAATAATATTGTTTGTGAGATGTGACTATTTTGAGAATATATTCCTAACCAGCTCCATACAGCCACTGGCCTAGTTGGAGCACGCTGGAAACAGAGGCCTGGGCAGTGATCACATTAGGTGTGAAGGCAAGAGGTGGGCACTGAGAGAGCCCTTGGTCTGCCCTCTCCTCTCCAGAGCATTTTCATTCCACTCCCACTGCTCCCCCCGCCCCCTCCCCGTAGGCAACAGACCTTTAAAAACCCACACCTAGCACAGAAGTCCAGGAGGAACTTGGGGTTTGCTTTTCTTTAAGGTTTACAACAGCTGACGACTTACTGGGTTCAAACTGCTTTGTAATATATCCCTCCACCACAGGATGAGGACGGCAAGCTCCCCGAGGAGGGTTACCCCATTTGCTTGCTGCCTGCTCTTTTCTGCTCCGGTATTAGCTGTTCCGATGGCAGAGCTGTGCCGCCTCCCCAGGCCCCTCGCTCCATTTTAATGTGAACCAGGGATGCACCGTCCCCAGCGTGGCCTGTCAGAACTTGATAGCTCTGTAAACACTGAAATCTTTGTTGCCATAACACCAGGAAAAATAATACAGGATCCTGCATATAAATACAGCGGAGGCCTTGGGGAATGGGAGCATTTCTAAATGACTTGAGCTCTGTCGTGGCCTAATCTCCTATAAATAAATGTCAGCGCAGTCACCGAATGCAGACTGGATTTTCGCCTGCCTGTGGCGCTCGGCCTTCCAGACAGTACTTATGCTGAGGGAGTATCTCTTGCCAGTGCAGTTATCTCCTTTGTTTTCTTTTGTCATTATTCGCGTAAGCCAAGGGAAATGAAAAGCATCTTATTTCAAGCAAAAGGGCCTGTGAATGATTAACTCTGGTTCCAGGCATTGGGCCTTTGCATAGCAACCCTCGGTTTCCAACCGGGAAAGTCTGAAGGCAGCAGCAGCAGCCCAGGAACCTGAGACCAACATCCTCAACTGGGGGTGGGAGGAAGGGATCGCGTCTAACCCTCGTGTTCATGAGGAGAGTTCTCTGTAGTTGGCTCATTTCATTTTGCGCTGGTTTTATTGCACTTTTCTTGGGGGTGATGTGTTTTCCTGATTTTTACTTTCATGAGCACTCTTGCTCCTGGAGTATACTTGAGGATCCAAGTGAAGCTTGGCCATGATCATGGCTTAATCGGGTGCATGCCACTCTATTTTACATGTTTTCTCCTTAATATTATCCCAAACTGGGCTTACACTGCCTACATTTTACATTAAAAAAAAAGAAGGAATCAACGGAGAGCTTCATTTTTTATTTTAATTCAACAAAAGTTTTGTTTGGCACTCTTGGGATTATATATAGCACAAAGCATTAAATGAAAGAAAGAGAAGCAAATGGTGTGAATACATGGTTCCAACGAACAGGACCCACACTGGACAAATAGGGAAGAAATCAAGACCAAGCCCATATCTCTGTGGACATTTGGTGCTTCGGCACTGATACAACAAGGCCCATTTTCATGGAAAACAAGACCCGACTTAAGAGTCAAAGGAAATGAAGTGGAAGCTGAGGACGGAAGAAACACTGAGTGGAGAATTTAGGAAAAAGCAGTATAGTTATAATAGAGCCAAAATATTTAGGACACTTAAATTTAGACTGCAAGTCACTCCAGATGTTTATTTATTAACGTTAATAATGTTTCCAGTCTTGTTATAGAATACCAAGTCCCAGGGGCTCCGCTTCGGAGTTTAAAGACGAATGCGTGGTCTTTATTCTCTTCCAGCTCTGTTTTAATTTTAGGGGTTTTCTATAGCCACGATTTTCCCGTAAAAGTGTTTGCACAGTCGTGAGCACCTCCTGATGCTTCGCAGAAGGTCTGCGTGAGACAGTGGTCTCGCACAACCTTCCCCTTTCTGCGTTTCTCTTCTTGCTTCCATGACAATAAAGAAAGAAACTTGGCACAAGAGTATAATCCGTTCCTGCCTGTTTCTCATCTGAAGTCATAAACCTCTGCCATCCCACCCAAGACTAGGATTTCGGCTGGCATGAAACAGCTGTCTGCTGAAAGGTTTATTCTGGTACTAGCCGAAGGCAAAACTATTTTAATTGAAGGCCCGAGGCTGCTCTCCAAACCTCCCCATCTCTGGGCCATTCTCAAGAGGAAACCATTGAGGAAGAGGTAGAAGTTACATCCTTTCTTATAATTCTGGACACACTGCATGTCTGTGAGGTTGACAGCATTTTACTCTTCTAATCTCTCTAGATTGTGGAGTCCAGGAGGCTGAGTCACGCAAGCCAGGTCAGCAGAGAGCAGGGTGCAGTGTCTGGGGGCGGGTCTCCCGACCAAGGGTCATCAGCTGCCCTGGGAATGCGAAGCCAGGCTTGGCGGTTATTCTGGTTTGTCCATAGGAATTCCCAAATCCTGACTTTTTATGCGAATTCTGCATCGTTTTAAATGTGCGCAATTCATTTGAACTGAAGTCAACCATCGTTCAAGTCAATCAAAACCAGGCTCTGAGTGTTTGGGGCGGCTGGTACCCAAGCCCCAGGCTGTGCCCCTGGGTTTCTGGGGGTGGCCATTGTATGTCTCAGCTTCTTGGGCTCTCACTCTGTCAGGCAGCATCCTGTACGTACTTTTCCACTTAGGTGGCATGGTGGAAAGCGAAGAACAGAAGCTTTGGAGTCAGGGGATGGAGGTTTTACTGGTTCTAGGTTCTACCAAATGGTGAGCGCAGCAGCATAGCCTCCGAAGCCTCCCTTAGGCGTATGGAAATGAAAACTGACTGACAGCACGTTCGGAGGATGAAACAAACTGCTGTGTATAAAACGCGTAGCCTGGCTCATCGGTGCTCTGTGCCGGGTGCTGCCATTCTGGTCATTGCCAAGGGGTGGCCCACTTTGGACGACACAGGCCTGCACCCAAATAAGAAGGACCTCGCTGACGACCTCATATGCTTTGCAATGCGAAGAAATTGAATCAAGAGTCAGTCTCCGTGGAGAATTTTGGAATCAGAAGAGGCTAGAAATGAATAGAAACCAATTTTGTCTTAGACATTAATATTATCTTAGACAATTGATATTTGAATGCTTTCATTGAAATGCAGGATGACACATTAAGAATATGACTTGCTATGAAAGTAGATCAAAGACTATCTCATGGTTGCTGACACTATTATCATTATTCATTACAATTCTTAAATGTCACCAAGAGTCACTGAGACTCACATATGGCATCACTGTGAGTTTTTGGGGAAAGGGTTCTCCAGGGAGGATGGAAGCCTAACTTGTTGATGCAACGTTTATTGGACGACCACTTCTTGTCTATGGAATGTCAACCACCATTAGTCGTTGACTACAGTCAAATTTACTAGCTCTTTATTCATTGTAGGGGACCAAGCTTATGAGGAAAAAAGGGGGGTAGCTAGTTTCTTTATATTTTTGTAAGACCCAGTATCTCAATATGCTACTCCTTATTACTCTCATTTTTTCAATTATTTCCCCTTTTTCTTCTATGCTGTATATGGA
>NW_006290031.1:5385600-5391787 GCF_000327345.1 Myotis davidii | reverse complement strand
AATGATAATATTGTCATCAACCATGAGATAGGAACTATGCTAGGTGCTTGGTGGATATTGCTTAAAATCCTCATCACCCTTTACTCAGGTCTTCATCCCCATTTCATTGAGGGATAAACTGAATCGCAGGCATAAAGGGCTTCTCTTGGGTCATATAGATCGTTAAATTAGACTAGGATTAAACCAGATTTGTTGCTCTAGGCCTTTCTACCCCATATATACTTAAGTATTTTAAGGCATACCTTGTCCCACTTGTGGGGAATGGAAATTACCTAGAAATCATCAGGGATGCTAGAACCCCAGCAATTCAACAGCAACACCAGAAATAGAACAACATCGCTTGATACAGGTCAGAGGCATCATTACTTATGATCTCTGCTATTTCTTAGAAAAGAAAGAAGTCTCCCTCTTATGCTTACTGCATATACAGCATAGAAGAAAAAGGGGAAATAATTGAAAAAAAAGGGAGTAATAAGGAGTAGCATATTGAGATATTGGGTCTTACAAAAATATAAAGAAACTAGCTACCCCCCTTTTTTCCTCATAAGCTTGGTCCCCTAAAATGAATAAAGGGCTAGTAAATTTGACTGTAGTCAACGACTAATGGTGGTTGACATTCCATAGACAAGAAGTGGTCGTCCAATAAACGTTTCATCAACAAGTTAAGCTTCCATTCTCCCTGGAGAACCCTTTCCCCCAAAACCCTTTTCTATCCTAGTGCAGCCATCTCTACCTTAAGAAGACTAGTAGATGATGGATAAATGAAGGACTGTCCTGGGTACAGAGAGATTTATCCTCCCAGAAGATAAGTCAGCATGACAAAACACAATGTAAAATCTGAGTGTGGTGATCCCCTCCACCCTTTCTTTTCCTTTGGTAAAGAGTTTTAGGTTATTTACTCTCATGCCCATCTAAAAATTAGTTTACTTCAAAACATCAGGATGGGGTTCTGCAGGAATGGGAAAACACATGTAGAGTGCACTCTATGAAGAAAAGCAACATACAGAGGGCAAAGCCAAACCACGGAGGCCAATCTCACAGAGATTGAAATCCTCCCAGGCTCCTCACCTTCACTGTGGCTACTGATGTCACCACCGCATGAAGCATCTTGATCAGTGTTTCTGAGTTCCCCATGGTGACCCTCAATCCCAATCTCAGTGGGAGGGAGAGTCAGTTTTTTTCACAGCTGGCTCTGATGTTCAGCTCAGGTTGAAGAGCAGATTTAGACCTTTTAGGTAATTTACCCCTGGGTTCCAGGGTTTGTTTTTTCTTTATCTATTCCAAATTAATATGCATGCCTACACCGTATTAATGGGATGTACCCACATCATCATCATGAGAGTACAGCAAATAGACTCTAAAAATTGTATCAAAATATACTTCCCTTCAAAATGCTGTGATGTATTAACTAGATGTGACAACATAGAAATAGAATATTTTAAGGACAAAGTTAATTAAGGTCAAAACAATATTACTGCAGTCAGATCCCTGGTCAGAATTCAGGAGTGGGGTTCAAAGTTCATGAATGGGTCATGTTTTACCCTGGGGATTTTTCACGGGTGTGTCAGCAGAGTTGCAAATACAGTTGGAGCTTTTAGATAAAATAAAAATGAGAGAGAGAGAGAGAGAGAGAGAGAGAGAGAGAGAGATGTGAACAGATGGGAAATGAATAGTGAATATACCAGAGAGTAAAGCAAAGATTTTATTGAAAAGAACAGAGGAGTTCAGAAGGATCTAGAAATGAACCAGTGAATGTGGGATGCTCTTAGCTGCTGTGGGCATGTGATCTGAGAAGGATGATTATGACCTAAAGTTGAGCAAGTGACCTTATGGTCAAGGCAGAAACAGACGCACCATTTCCAGGGAATGGCACAGCCTGTCGCCCAAAGTGAAAATAGAAGAAACCAGTGAGGACAGTGACCCCCCAGAGGCAGGGTTAGGAGAGTCACCTATGTCAAGAAATGGTGTAAACACAGGGTTTGGAAGGCACTGATGCTTAAGTCTCTGCCAAGCCAAGTCACAAGGAATGACAGACTTGTAACTTCACGCATCTGGATATAGTTTGTATCCTCACAGGCTTAATATTGTAGTAAAAATAGTTGTGCACTTTGAAGGACTGTGCGTGCTAGATTCTAGTAGACGAATAGCCAGAGTGAAGGGAAAGGAAAAGTTCAAAGGCATGGTCTTTGCTAGAAAATCGTTGTCTGGTGGCTGCTAGAAGTTTCCCAAAAGAAGGGGTACGTGATAACCTAACTAAGAGAACTGTCTTTGAGAGGAGGCAACTGTAGACTAGACCAGCAGGTTCAAGAGCTCCGAGGACAGAACTGTAAGAAGATGAAAGGACATGTTTGTAAAATTTTGAGAGGAGGAAGCTTGAGAGAGCTGGATGGGGACAATTCATCATAGAAGGGCTGAAGTAACAAGGGCACGGGCAGATCAAAAACACAAGAGGAACAGGAGGAAAACAATTCAGAAAGCACTTTGGAGAAAGGAAAACTGAGTGTGGAGCTTAATGCCTAGAGGCAAATGAAAGGCTACGCAGGCTCTTGGAAAGGACAATCAGGGCGATGCTGGCTGGGGTAGGTGGTGGTGCTGAGCTGCTCAGACACCATTAAACTGATGGGAAATGGAAGTTCTGGGCCATGTGGGTAAAGATACCTGCTCACTCCCTCTGAAATACCAGCTTAGACCTTGGGAAGAAAGGAGGTGAGGGTAGGCTGGAAGTCCACAAAGAGGAGACTTTTGGGGACATTAAAAAATAGTACAAGGGAGCCCTTGGTGAAACTTTTGAATACCCAAGACTATTGCCAAGTAGGGACTTTTTTAATAACTCAGATTTCCCCACAAAATAGATTACTAGTATACATATGTTTAGTTATCTGCCGGTGTTAGACTGTGGCTGGGATGGAAGAGGGCATAATACTTGGGAATACCAGAGGTGGTAAAAGGCCACTACCCAAGGGATGTCATTTCTGGAAGAGAAAATCTCCCCTTATTGACCATGAGATGACTATGTACATTAATTCATGTTGAGTAAAGAGGGGGGACCCCAATGGAGAAGTCTTTTTTTGTGGAACTACGTTCTTGACAAAAAGACAATTTTAAAGGAAGTGGGTAGAGACTAAAAGAAATTGTGTAGTCATTAAAGAAAGAGAATGTGTAACTAGTGCCTGTTTAATTTCATGTAAGGATGTAACATAAAATATTTTTAAATTACTACAAAAATACCCAGAAGTAGTATTTAAATACCACTGAAGTCTTCCAGTGGGAGGAGGAATTTATAATGAATATGCCAGTTTCACTGGCAAAATGAAGAAAAATTGTCTAGAACTGTTCTTGTTAAAGGCAGGCCACTCTGTCAAAGATGGTCTATCGGGAATCAGAATAATTATGGTGAATTGAATCAAGAGGACACTATATCTCATTCATAAGAGATGCTCAGTATGTATTTGCTAAGTGGATAAGATAAGTATATGTTGAGTAACCAAGCAAATTAATGAATAAATAAAAGGAGTAATTGTATATTCCTTTGGGAAGTCTTTCTTTTAGATGATTAGCTGCCCTTCCATGGGCTCCCGTGCTATCACGTACATCTCTTCTCTTATCCTACTGTGTGCCATGCTCTCCTACTAAATGCTAAGCTACTTGAGGGGAGGAACAGATCCTTAGTCTTCATAACTCCAGCACTGATCACTGTGACTTGCACATGGAAGACATTCAAGAAATAGTTGTATAGATGAATGTCATTATTTACAAGAGTACTTGTTGAACCCAAATGTTAGATGAGAATTATACATGGAAGAGAAAAATAGTTTGTGTTAAATACTAACATAATATCTAGAAAGTCCATTAAGGAGCAGGATGGACAGGGTCATTTCTATAATTGAACATATATTAAGGCAGAAACAGACGGGGTTCAATATATAAATTGAACATATATTAAGAACATATATAAGAAAATGGATTATAATGGTGCAGTGTGAACAATCCCTTTCTTTGGTATTAAAGAAATGATCTATATACAAAGATCCATGATTTTTACCAAAAAACAAAGTAAGGGGATGTCCTCCCCACACATCCCCCCAAATATCCAGACTTCAGATCATACATGGATTACTTCTTGAAAAAAATTGTCCCAGAGGAAATTCAGCATCTATCTCCCCCTACTGGTGTCATATTAAGAGTGATGTCCGATTTATTTTTTTCTCCTTTTGACTGAGAAATGTTATAATTAAGATGAATATTTAAATTTGTTATTTGGGGGGAAAATCTTATTCTTAATTAAAAGTTTAAGCACCCTACAATAGAGATTTGTGCTGAAATCAGTTTACCAAGATGCAGAGTCTAAGTTGTTTCACCACAGAGAAGGAATGGTTAAACATTGTTTCTAGTTCATCTGTAACAGATTTATATGACAGTTGATTATAGAGGGTTCACACGAGAAAAATTTTAATAAACTTTTTACTATAGAAAATTTCAAACACACTCAAAAGCAGAGAGAAAAATACAGTGAGTTTCCACGTACCCATTATCCAGCTCCCACAAACAAGCCATAACCACTCTTGTGCTATTGCTTCCCTAAGGTCCCGCACTTGGATCATCCTGAAGCGAAGTCCAGGCATTGCATCACGTCATCTGCAAATATTTCAGCACAAACCTGAAAGGTAAGGACGATTACAATATCCCCATAGTATAATTATCGTGCCTAACCGAAATTAGCAATATTTCCTTAATATCAGCAAATATTCAGTGTTCACATTTTCACAATTATTTTAAAATTTGTAATTATTGCCTGGGCCGCAGTGGCTCAGTTGGTTGAGCCTCATCCTATGCACCGAAAGGCTGCTGGTTATATTACCAGTCAGGGCACATACCTGGGTTTCTGGTTTGATCCCTGGTAGGGCAGCATATGGAAGGCAACGATCTCTCTCTCTCTCTCTCCTTCCTCTCTCTTAGCATGTCCTTGGTTGCTGATTAAATAAGTAAATAAATAAATAACAAACAAATAAAATTTTAATTATTTACTTTACAGTTTGCTTGAAACAGGTTTTTCATGAGGGCTATATTGGTAACTGTGTGACACATTTCCTAAAAATCATGAAATTTACAAGATTTGTTTCCTTCTGCATTAAATTTGTATTTTGGCGATATTTTTGTTTACAAGGCTGAATCATTTGTTCTGAATGTGTTCTACAATTTGGAATTTGCTGACAGGATCCCCCTGGTGTTGTAGAATACACTCCTCTGTCCCTTGTATTTCCTGAAAATTGGTGTCTAGCTCCAGAGGCTTAACATTATTCAGGTTTGATATTTTTATTTTTTTAGCAAGATGCCATTGTGTACGTCTATCACTCAATACTTGGCCCCAATTGAAGTTCATTGTTTAGGCCAGTGGTCAGCAAACTCATTAGTCAACAGAGCCAAATATCAACAGTACAACGATTGAAATTTCTTTTGAGAGCTAAATTTTTTAAACTTAAACTATATAGGTAGGTACTTTGCTATTAACTTAATTAGGGTACTCCTAAGGCCTAGGAAGAGGCACACTCAAGGGGCCAAAGAACCATATGTGGCTCACGAGCCCCAGTTTGCCGACCACGGGTCTAGGGTAAACTTTCTAGAGTAGCACTTTGCAGTAGAACTTTTGGTGGTAATGGAAATGTCTGTCTGTACTATTCTGTCTCTGTTCTTTACCTACTATGGTAGCCACTAGCCACATGTGGCTCTTTAAGTATGGCTAGTGTGACTGAGAAACTAAATTTTTTAAAAAATTTAAAAAATACCTACAATAATCTATAATGATAAAAGCATAATATGCTAATTAGACCAGACAGCTGAACGTCCTTCTGGACAAAGCCACAGTGGCTCTGAGGCACGGCGGCTATGAGGGCTGAGGACAGGCAGCTGCCTATGGTCGGCAGTGGCAGCAGTGGCGGGGTGATGGGGGTGGCGCCTTTCCCTGATTGGCCTGGTTGCCTCCTGGGAGTGGGCCTAAGCTGTCAGTAGGAAATCCCCTGAGGGCTCCCAGACTGTGTGAGAGGGGAAAAGGCTGGGCTGAGGGAACCCCCACCCCATGCACAAATTTTCATGCACCGGGCCTCTAATACACACACACACACACACACACACACACACACACACACACACTGGGTGGTCAGATTATTATGACCACCTGACGTTTGTACGC
>NW_006290031.1:5383045-5385055 GCF_000327345.1 Myotis davidii | reverse complement strand
AAAAGCCAGTTTATGGTGTTCAGCGTGTGGCCGCGGAGCATCTCTGGGCGCCAGCTTGGTCAGAATGCAGAGAAGACGAGGTCCCTGCTCTTGAGGTTCATATCCTCTATTTGGTGAAAAAGTCGAAAACATGGCATAATTAGACAATGACAAAGGGCTAAGAGACATTGCTATTCAGCTAAAGGACGGAAGTGTGAACCAGTGCAGTAGGGAAGAGTTCGTGAAGAAATAGAATGCAAACTGGGCTACAGCTGGGAGAGGGATGTGGAGAGACTGTTCCCCCCACCCCCCACCACCCTCCCAAACACAGGCGGCAGCAGGGGAGAGAAGCAGGGGTGAGCGTGAATGGCAGTACCAAGGGGAATGGAAGTAGTATGAGGACATAGTAGGAAATGAGTTTGGAGAAATTTGGAGCGAGGAGTAGGCTTAAGTTCAAACAGAAGGCCAAAGGGGGAGAGAATGCCAGCTTTAATATAATATTATATTGATTTCAGAAAGGAAGGGAGAGGGAGAGAGAGAGATAGAAACATCAATGAGGAGAGAGAATCATTGATCAGCTGCCTCCTCTATGCCCCACACTGGGGATTAAGCCTGCAACCCAGGAATATGTCCTGACCAGGAATGGAACTGTGAACTCCTGGCACATAGGTCAATGCTCAATCCACTGAGCCATGCCGGCCAGCAAGAAACTAAAATTGTAATTTAAAAATTTTAAATTAATTTAAATTTAAATAGCCATGTGTTGCTAATGGTTGTCATATTAAGGAGTATACTAGCTCTAGACCTAGTCATTTGTTAAAGGTTACAAAATAATAATACTATTATTCTATTACTAGAGGCCCAGTGAGTGAAATTTGTACATGGGTAGGGTTCCTAGAGGTTGCCAGCTGCCGGCCAGGGCCTCCCTTCCCCTGGCCACCTGCCACCAATGGCCAGGGCAGGGCCAGCTGGGGGGAGGAGCCACAGGGGGTTGGCCCTGCCCCTGGTCCAATTCCCAGTTGAGGGGACAATTTTCATATTAGGCTTTTATTATATAAGATTTTTGCTTTATTTATTAGTTGGATATTTTTATAAGGAGAAACTTCCTCTTTTCAGCTATGTTGCTACCATGAGGTTCAATTCATAAAGAAAAAGCAGAAACATTGCTTAATTCTTTCCCTGTATTTATTGGCTGTCAGAACAGTGAGTTGGTCCCCTGCATTCTCCAGAGGTGAGGCATGAGGCCTTTTGTTCTTGTTGTTGTTATGTGGTTGTATTTTTTGTTTCAGTTTATTGCAGTTATTCTTGTTGATGCTCAGAGTGGTCTATCCTTGGCCAGAGGGGTGTCTATTCAAACTATCTCCTGTGTGCTCTTGATATGATCCTGCAAGTCTCTGATAGTGTCCTGGCTTCTTGGTGTGTGTTAAAGTGTCCCAGAATCATCTGATACTTTTCCTGCCTCTTGTCTGAAATAGCTATCTTTCCAAGAAACCCTGGTGCTTAATGGCCAGTGTCATTTCAGGAGCATACAATGTGGGCTCAGGAGTGATCATTGATATTGGTCATTTCTTCTTGCTTTTACAAAAACAGAGTTAGAAATACAGATTAAAAAAAAAAACACTGAAAGGTTGCTCTGATATTAAGGCTTATTTTAATGCTGAAAATCTAGTTTCCTTTCTTTTTTTTTTCTTTCCCTTTATTGATTAAGGTACTACAAATGTGTCCTTATCCCCCCATTGTCCCCTCATCCCCCCACTCATCTCTTCACCGCCCCCCCCGTATCTGTATCCATTGTAGTTTCTTTTCAATGACACCAATATAAATACCTATTTCCTTTATGCCATAATCTACACTAATAAAAGAGAAACATGGTAATTGGCGTACGACCGCTACCCTTCCCATTGGCTAATCAGCAAGATATGCAAATTCACTGCCAACCAAGATGGCGGCCGGCAGTCAGGCAGCTGAAGCGAACAGGAGGCTTGCTTGCTCCAGTGGTGGAGGAAGCCAAAGTTCCCCACCTCCCTCTGC
>NW_006290031.1:5379617-5381737 GCF_000327345.1 Myotis davidii | reverse complement strand
CACTTTTTAAAATTATGATTTAATCTTTCATTTATTATTATTAATAATTAATAATATACATTTATATGTACTTTTTCTCAGATGAATCAGAATATACTCTACACACTTTTCTCCCTTTTTTGTTTTACTTAATAATTTATTCTGGAGGCCACTGAGTAGAGATAGACCTCATTCCTTTTCATAGCTGCATAGTATTCCATTGTATGGATGTTCAAAGTTTATTCAATACATCCTCCATTGATGGATGTTTATTTTTAATTTAAAATGATAGCAGCAGAATAAACAAATGCATTACCTTTCTCCATACTTTCTGTATTTCACTACGTTCATATAGATATTCATAAGGATTAAAAACATGAATGACTTAAAACAAATATTGGTGAGAAGTTAAGGTCAATTAACTGAAAATTATAGGTCTGTATACCTTAGAACTCAAAATATTTTCATTAATCATCCCTTTAGAAGATTGATGACTCTTTTTCTGACCTTCAGACTTCCTAGGTTAGCACTTAGTAAGGTTGGAAAAGTAAGAATAACTGACTTTGAGAGCTGTGAGTGATAGAAGAATTTTTTTATGATGTGAAATGGTAACTATTTTCAAAGAAAATTCTATTTCACTACCATTATTTGCCTATAAGCTTTGCAGGAAATTTGAATACTGATAAAATACTGGCCAATTACTGTTCCATTATGTGGACACATGGTTGAAGTTTTCAGATAACGATGGGCAATAACTATATTTGCTTTAGACACTTCTTTAGCCACTCTATTTTTTTCATTATCGACTTTTCAGATATGTAGAAGGCAAAAAGTGGCAACTAAATAAATATCAGTAAATCAACAAGTAAAGATATGCTCTGTTTTATTTAGGACATTTTCTCTTTTGCTCAGACAAGATGTGAGTATTTTAATCTGATTTGCTTTAACATAATTTTCATTAATTTTCCCTCAACTTTATTTAGAGATGAGTGTTTCAGTAGGTTCTCACACATGAACATTTTTTCATTAGAAGCTGCTATAATTTCGATGGAAATGCCCTGGTGCTAATGATTCCATCATGAGTCAATTTTGTTTGTGCAATAAATAACTACTATTCCAATTACTCTCTGTAACTTTAAATTGTGCATTAGGGGAGTTACACCTAAGGTGGTGACCTGAAAGAGACAGCCATCAGTTGGAGCGATGCATATATACAGGGGAAATTAGAAGAGTGTTCTCAAGAGCTCTAAATCCCAAATCTTGCAAACGTCCAAACTTTCCCAGACCTCCAGTTTGAACAGGACATCACTGAGTCACAGTTCCTGCCTTCTGTGTGGACCAGCTTCCCAGGGATTCCCTTGCCGTGCCTGTATAAGGTAGGAAAGTAGCTCTGGACAGAAGCAAAACCAGGGAAACCAGCCATCTCCAAGGAGTCAAGAAAGGATTGTCTTTTAAGAAAGGCCAGTAATTCAACTTAAATATATATTTGAAACATTTGTCCCTTTCTAAGCAAGCTGCCCTTCTCAGCATACTCAGAGGTAGGTGGAGACTGAGGAGTCTTCATTTTATAACACTCAGTGATTCGGGTGGAAGGGAAAGGCCAGACTAAATGCAATTCAGTCCTAGTGAGAAGGTAAGAAAACCAAGAACTGGCTGCTGGATTTGTCAGGCTTTTTTTTAATAAAAGGTTTTTTAAATACACTACCACCTTGCCTATAGTAATAATTTTCCTACTTTGAGCTTCGATAGTACTAGGCTACTTATGAGATTTGTATGTTTAAAATAAAATTTAATGTCTACTAGATATTGAAGCTACTTTTGGCCAATAATTTCAATAATGCATGCATTGCACCTTTTTCTAGTGTTTTATGTTTAGTTTTTCTTAGCCTCTTGTAGGGTGGGGTTTAAGGTGATATAAGACACTCCTCTGAGGCACAAAATTTAAGGGAGTTTCAAAAACCTCAGTAATGATAAATGCTATTTTAATACATTTAAACACACACATACGCGTGCACACACACACGCACACACACACACGATTAAATGCAAAACAAAAGCCCATGATGGTAAAGGGGATCAAATATATGGTGACAGGAGATGATTTGACTTTGGGTGGTGGGCACACAGTACACTATACAGAT
>NW_006290031.1:5370377-5370830 GCF_000327345.1 Myotis davidii | reverse complement strand
AGGGGCTGCACCTAGCGATTGGTCCTGCCCTCTGCCACCCGGGAGCAGGCCTATGCCAGCAGGTCGTTATCTCCCGAGGGGTCCCAGACTGCGAGAGGGCACAGGCCAGGCTGAGGGACCCCCCCTCCCCCCAAGTGCACAAATTTTTGTGCACCGGGCCTCTAGTACATATATAATAATTGCAGGATAACAATGAAATAATCATTGGAAAAGTGCACAGATCTTTGGTTTTGTTTTTGCATATTTTTCAGTCCATAGATTCTACCTCACTGGTGACATACTATTGTGTTTCAGAGTTATTTGAAATAGTTCCTCCCCGTGTGGTTCTTGCCACAGACTGGATACACATTTCTATTTATTTGCTTCCTTTTATTTAAGTGTTTATGTGGCCCCAGAGTCAAATCTACGAAATAAGGTAGATTTGAAAATATTAAAAGGAGTCTCTTCTTTCCC
>NW_006290031.1:5350003-5368627 GCF_000327345.1 Myotis davidii | reverse complement strand
GCGTGCACCCACACACGTACACACACACACGATTAAATGCAAAACAAAAGCCCATGATGGTAAAGGGGATCAAATATATGGTGACAGGAGATGATTTGACTTTGGGTGGTGGTCACACAATGCAATATACAGATCATATAATTGTACACTTGAAACCTATATGATCTTATTAACCAATGTCATCCCAATAAATTAAAACAAAAGTCCCTGATGAACACTATAGAAATTTTAATTGCCTCACTTGCCTCACCCTTATTCTGGCCTTTGTTCTAATAAAATTTTATTTAAAAAATAGGCAGCTAGCCCATGAGGCATAGTTTGCTCATTTTATAAAACATTGCCTTAAATATTATATATCTAGCTTACTGCATTTTTTTTTTGTTGTTGTTCTCCCTCCCCCGCCACCCTTTATATTTTGTAACCCAGTGTTGGCCCTGTTTTTGAACTCAACTTAGAGTTGATGAAATCTTATTATGTCACTTTTGCCTGTAAGGCTTGTATGAAGACCCATAGAGGTGACACTAGAGCCCCAGGTGGAACAGACAAGAAACAGTAGGGTTGAGACTCATCGTGGTTTTGTGTTCACTATGTCTCCAGTCAGATTCCTGGAGGATAAGATTCTTGACTGTTACTTCTTTTTTTCATAGAATGCTGTGTGCAGAGCAGCCTCTAGACTTGCTATTGTCCTGCTCTGACTTCCAGCAGTAATTTGTGTGACCTAAAGAAGATACTTACTTTTTATTGTTTTAATTTGTGTTTACATGACACCCAATTCTGGGACAATTCAATGAAAAGAAACAGAAAGAAGATAAAAGAAAACAAACCTTCCACTGAACCCCCCAAACCATTTCTGTGTTACTCCATGGACAAAATAGCTGATTTAGTGTTCCAAAAAATTTTTTTATTGACTGATTAGTGGTGGTGTGTAGATACAGGCAAGGTATGCTAATGTCCAAGAAAAACTAATCTCCTTAGTAGGAGTTTGTAGAATTAATCACAAATAACTGAATGCTGTCTGCAAAGAATATTATGCTTTGGAATTGGTGATAACTAGACCAGGTAGTAGTATTTCCTCATTTTCTCAAGAGGTGAGAAAATAAGGATTTTCAGTCCATTCAGAAAAACCAGAAGAAAGTATTGGAAAGGATGTGTGTGTTGGTAGTGGGTAGGGAAGGAGGAGTTGGAGGAGAGAAAAGCACAATCATATGGTTTTTTGGTTAAAACTAGGAGAGATTTGTGGGTTTCACATCAGTCAACTTTCATTATTTTGTTCCCATCTTCTTTGACTCACATGGTTTCAGTTTCTTTCCAAACATCTTTGGTGTAAAACTTTACTATCATGAAACAGAGCAATTGAAAAATGTTGACCAAAAGTTTTGGAAGCAATCACTGAAATTTGCACAACTTTACTAGCAGTTATGTTTAGTGTGAAAAATGGTGCCACTCTATAATAAATGCGGGTTCGGGATGTTTATGTCATTATAAGGCAGCCACTGAAACAGAGAATAAGACCACAAAGTTATATCTGTTTGCAGAAAATGGAACTTGTCAGAAAGCTAGAAAGTAGAGATTTTATATGGATTTCTTAAGGTACAAGAGGCATATTTGTGTGGAAAATAGGATTTGCCTAAACTGGAGGAGAAGTAATCATTTTGCATACCACTAACTTGTATATAATATTGGATTTAAAAAATATGAACTTTAAAAAGTTTAGGATATCTTTTGAAGCACAGACATAATTTTCTTAGTGACATGAGACAGGATGAAACAGGAAAGTTATTGGGAGAGAGCACTGATTTTAAAAAATAATTAAAAAGTGTATATTTTTTGTGGAATCATATTTATATAGACAGCACCGGTGTAAACCTTTGACCTACTTGTCTGCTAATCCTATGATAGGCAATAAACTTATGATTCAATTAATTGGATGCATTGTATATACTAACTCATTTAAGGAAAATGAACTATCGTATCAGTCAGAAGTATTTATGGGGTGACTACAACTTCAAGGTGCTGGCTTTACAACATCAGCAAACAGACTTTCTATTTCTAGAAAATTTGAACTAAAATTAAAAAAAGTGACATCTGAAAAAGGATAAGCAGACAAAAGTAATCATGCAGGACCCATGCAGTATATAATAGGAACTAGATAGTCATTCACAGTTCGTTAATAATTGCCTACTAATTGCCTACTAAGGGCCTTTTTTTTTTTTAAATATACTGAGAACCTACTATTGCCAGATACCATAATAAACACTTTATAATCTCATAGTCAAATGGAGGGCGTAAGGCAGAGGCAGCCCATAGAAATATGTACCTTAAGGGAGGAGCGTGGCTTTCATTCAGTGGCAATGGAACAAGAAAGAGGGTGCAGGGCAACTGGACAGAAGTAGAGTTTTAGAAGGTAATTTTGGAAAGTTGGCTAAGCTGGGGTTAATACTGTGGAGGACCCTAGGACAAGCTAAGGCACGCTTGCTTTTTCATGTAGAGAAAAGGAAACCTGAAATGTTTTTGAGCAGAGACCTTGACCTGGCCAAGAGCTGTGAGTGGCAGCGCACAAGGCCTCGGGGGCACAGGTGGGGCCACTTGGCTGTCCAGTGAGCGGCAGAGCTGGCCCAGCTTTGGAGGTGACCTTCTTTTGAGGTGCTCACTGTACCAGTAAGATTTCCTAGAACCATCTCCAATAGTAGTGGTTTATTGATTTGATCATCAATAATTCAGAACCACAAATATTTTCTCTGATTCGCTGTCCATCTAAAAGATCTGACTTTGTGAAGGTAATGTTGAGTAAATAAGATGTTAGCCCTAATCGGGTTGGCTCAGTGGATAGAGCATTGGCCTGCGGACTCAAGGGTCCCAGGTTCGATTCTGGTCAAGGGCATGTACGTTGGTTGTGGGCACATCCCCAGTGGGGAATGTGCAGGAAGCAGCTGATCGATGTTTCTCTCTCATCGATGTTTCTAACTCTCTATCCCTCTCCCTTCCTCTCTGTAAAAAATCAATAAAATATATTTTAAAAAAGATGTTAAAGTCTCTAGAATATGCTAATGTTCAGTGACACTTTGCGGTGATGTTGGAGGAAAAGCAAATGAGAGTGCTCCTCTTCTCTTCTTCCTATTAAAAGCAATTTCCGGAAAGACGTGGGATTCAGGGGGTCCTTGAAGAAGGAAGGGTGCACACGTGGGACAACCGGGGAAGGCCCGCACTTGGTCCCTCCATTCCAGTCCCCATGAGCACTTCTCAAACCCTCACAGGCGCATCACCCCTCCATGCCACTCAAACCGCTGTCTCTCACAAAACCCTCTTTTCTTCTTCTTTTTTAAAAATTATTGAATTTTGAGAATTTTTTATTTTATTTTAGATTTTTTATTTTCCATTACAGTTTACGTTCAATATTATTTTGTATTGGCTTCAGGCGTACCGCATAGCGCTTGGACCATTGTAGTGTTCCCCTCGATATTTCTAGTGCCCACCTGGCACCACATAGTGATTGCAGTGTTATCAACTATAGTTTCTATGCTGCACTTCACATCCCTGTAACTACTTGGTGACTACCAGTTTGTACTTCTTAATCCCATCACTTTTTTCTCCCAGTCTCCCAAACCCCTTCCCCTCTGGCAACCACCAGCCCAATCTCTGTCTATGAATCTCTTTTAATTTTTTTTTTATTTTGCTCTTTAGATTCCACATTTAAGTGAAATTATATTATGTAGTATTGGTCTCTCTCTAGTGACTTATTTCACTTAGCAGAATACCCGCTAGGTCCATCCGTGCTGTCACAAATGGTAAGATGTCATTCTTTTTTATGGCCAAGCAATATTCCATTGTGTGTATGTACGCAGACATTTATCCACTAGTCACTGATGGGCACTTGGGCCGCTTCCATATCTTGGCTATTGTAAATAATGCTGCAGTGAACATAGGGGTGCAGATATTCTTTTAAATTAGTATTTTGGGTTTCTTGGGTCTTCCAAGAAGTGGAAATGTTGGATTATAAGGCAGTTCAACCTCTTGAAGCAGTTTGTACTATTTTTACCTCTTCTCATTGCTCTGTTACTGAACTCAAGGGTTTCACTGCTTGGGGTGTTCCATTCAAGGTGGTTTTATTTACTTGCATCAAGAAAGGAGACAAGGGATTCACATTCAAGGCTCTGTCTCCTGGAAGTAAGGCTTACCTATTTCTTATGTACACGATTTGGTTAATGACACATTGATTTCCTCACTTAATTGATTGCTACACATATTGGCTTGGGTTCCTGTCCAGCTCATCATGTTAACAGTTCCGTCTGCAAAATGCTGTGCTAGATTTTAGCACTTAGCAAACATAGCATTTTGTAAGAACTGCTCTGACCTTGAGACCCTTATCCTATCTAAACATTACTCTGGCTCTAGCCCGTTAGGCTTAATGGATAGAGCATTGGCCTGTGGACCAGAGGGTCCCGGGTTCAATTCCAGTTAAGGGCACGTAGTTTGGTTGCAGGCTCCTCCCCGCCTGGACCCTGGGTGGGGCTCATGCAGGAGGCAACCAGTCAATGTGTTTCTCTCACATCAGTGTTTCTCTGTCTTACCCTCTCTCTAAAAATCAATGGAAAAATATCCTCAGGTGAGGATTAACAACAACAACAAAATGGTAAACAGTCTTCTGTTTGATGTCTGGATCTTCCTTCTCATTTTCCCTCCTAACAGGGGCTCAGTCATTGGCTCACATCATGAACACTCTGAAGGGATGCGTAGTTCTAGAATGGTGAGATCCTCAGATCTGCAAAGACTTCTTCCAAAACGTGGCTTGAACGTCCTTAAGTGAATCTTTAGGAACAGCACACCCAGGCGAGTATTAAACACACAGGCCACACTGGCACCGCACTGGGCGGCCGAGCACTGTTTTCTTGGGGAAGTCACAGAGCGGGAGGGGATTTATGCTCGTGCCAGGTTTCTTCCCTCCTCCGAGCTCCGAGGAAAGATCAATATTCTGTATCCATGGTCTCTGACGGAACAGTGTGCGAAGATGGTCAAAAGAGACTGTAACAATCCGTTGCAAACTATCACGGTGTTATTTTCATAAGGACAAGGCAGAGTGGAGATGGGATTCCCGGGGCCGCCGGGCTTTCACACGTTGGGTAAAGTGACATGTAAGTGCGTTTTTAAAAGCGGGAATATATCCTGCTGCTGGGAACGCAGCGCCGAGGGTCTCCGCACGCCTCCCCTGGGTTTTTCCCGTGAGCTTTCAGTGAGAATGTGCTGGCGGCAGCAGGGACACAGCAGGTCTGCTGGCGGTTTTGATTACGGATCGTCTATATGACATCAATAAAAGTAACGAGATCTAGGTCTGATGGGCACCCAACTTGCTTAAAATGCTAATAAAAAATCACAAGACTGGGAAATAAATCTTAAATTTTAAATATTTTTTTTCTTATAAACCATATGGAAAGGCTATTTCTCAGTATTTTAGTGTTAAAAGTATAATAACTGGAGAATACGTTCTCTTCAAAGTGCCAATAAAATGTCATTTTCCAGGGCAATTCGGCCTGAAATCAACCTGTTTTATGGTAATTATGGGCTCTGGCACCAGAACACAGGAGAGCTTTAGAAAGATTGAATGAGTGATGGAGCCCAACCTCCTTAAATGTGAAACATATGACATGGTTTGTGTCAAGTAACAACCAGGGAGCACTGTCACCTCCCCACCCCGAACTCCGCATAAAGCTCCACTCTGCACAAAGCGTGGTCCTGTTGGGTGAGGGTGTGGGTGAGAAGAGTACTTTCAGGACAAGAGAAATAGGAGGAACAGCCTCTGGGTGGGAGAAAGTGTCGTGTGAAGGTATAAACTGTGAGGAAAAGCTGATGGTGCGCATGGTGGGTGCAAAGTGCCTTTCAATGGCAAGTTCTGGTTCACCACCAGGAAAGAAAAGTCATATCTGTTTCTTATGCCCCCGGTGGCGTCTGACAGAAGGACCCAGTAATGCACCCTCATATGCCACCTGGCAGCGAATCTGGAGGTGGTACTCGGGCCAAGAGAAACGTGGCGAGACTTCTCACTTTCCGCCCTTCCCAGCGTAACCTGAGCGCCTATGGACAGGTGTCCTGGCATGGGGGTTCTTCTAGACTGAGTTTAGTTTGTAAAATAGGAGAAAAATCAAAGTGTGTCCCATATTATAGACCTAAATAGAATAGTGGCTGAATCTTCTTAAGTTTTATTTATTTCTTAATCAAACCGATATGTGTACAGAGTCCATTTCCTATAAATATTGTCACACAACATCAACAGAGCCCTAAAATCTCCCCCTGATTTTTCTCTTTTCAGAGGCCATTGTTTTCAGCAAAGTGAGCTGGTTCTTTGCATTTATTTGCACATCTTTAAATGGCATGTTTCTACTGCTGCTTCTTAATATTTCAGATCTGAGCATTTGACTCCACTCTGAGAGTAAGGAACATTTAGCTCTGTCTTATGAACCCCCATCACACACACAGACATACAGAGACAGACAGACACACAGACAGGCACACACATTGACAGACATACACACAGATGCACATAGACACAGACAGACACACACACACACATTGCCAGACACACAGACACACACACAGACATACACACATACACACAGACACACACAATCCTACACAGACAAATATACAGACACGCAGACACATACAGACAGACATATACACATACTGCCAGACACACAGTCACACACACAGACACACAAAGATAGACACACAGAGACACTGACAGACACACAGAGGCACACACACATACACAGGTCCTACATTTTTTTCCATACATTTATCTAGACCTTTGCTTAGGTTGGTACCGTGGATTTCTGTTCTTATGATTATGCAAATGCTGTTTATGACGGAGCCATGCCTTTTTATCACGAGTACTCTTTCTTTACTGCACAACTTTCTGTTTTTCCGGGCGTTGACCATCGTCTTGGTTTTCGGATTGTGTATTTGGTTGGTTTTGTTCCCATCCACTACAAGCTCTGGGCATTCCCTGCTCTCCTCTCAGCGTGTCCCCACTCAGAAAGTGTCCGAGGAATCCATCTCCGTGGAGAGTGTCCCTGGGCCCTGGCACTTACTGCAGTCACTCCCCACCGCCCTGTGAACTCTCTTTGGTTCTCTGATGGGAGGCCTGTCATTTCCTGGAAGCCACACGTCCTTCGTTCTTGGTGTGCTCTCTTGTTTTGGTTAGCACAGTTCTCAGTGCCTCTTTAAAAAGGGTGCACAGAAGGTACATGTTTTGAGACCTCCTATGTTTGAAAATATTTCCATTTTTATTTTAGCCCCTTCTGGGAGTTTGGCATAGATGTCCAGGTTGAAAATAATTGTCTTTCAGAAATGTGATTCCATTGTTTCATCTTCCTCTTGCTTCTCCTATTGTAAAAGAGAAATCTGAAGCTATTATATCTCCTGCCTCTTTGTCCCTGGTATGCTAAAATTTGTGACGTGTGTGTTTTTTTCTCTGTGTCAAATCATTAGGGATAGGTTACCTGTTGACATGATCTGAATGCACACATACTTCAGAAAGGAGGTACATTCAAGGGATAGGCCTGTGGAGTACAGGCTTAAAAGGCCATCAAAGAAATCCATGCCCATGTGACAACATGTTTTAATGTATATCTGTTTTGTATGTTTTGCTGGGCACTCACCAAAGAAGGCAAAATGTGTTACGTGTCAAAGTGGAGGTTCAGAACAAAGCAGGGAATAGGGGAGGGTGCAGTGAATAACTGGCTGGGAGCGGTCTCCACATATGGTAGATGTTCAAGAGACACTTAATGGGTCTAGAAGATTCATCTTCCATCAAAAGAGCAGAACGCTGTAATAATCCTGCTCTTGGTGCAGTTTTAGGAGGAAGCTGTACATACAGTTTTAAGAAATTCTGGTTCATGTAATTATTGAATGATAGAGGAATTTTGTTTCAAATAGGATCAAAGAGAACTTGATGAAGTTCCCATAAATTTCCCCACTTTCTACATCTATCTCAAAAGATAACAAGACATGAGTTATATCGATCTAGTCCTCAAAAAACTGCCAACGCTGGGTTTTGTTTTATAAAGTGCTAACTTTCTAATTGATAGAAGTAGAAGATTTGTCATTAATTGTTGGTAATCAGTGTCATTTATCCTTTTATTCTTTCAGTTTTCTTGATTAACTAGCATTGATTGAAAATATTATTTGACTTATATATTATGATAATAAGCTTCAGTGCCCCTTTTCCTTCCTTTCCTTTGCTCATGTCCCTGTGTAACCCCTCTTTCCTCCTCTATACCTCCTTTCTGCCCTCTTTTCTTCTCTCTGCTCAATCGATTGTCAATCAATCATTTATAAGGGCATAGACTAGATGCAACATAGCAATGGTTTCTTTTTTTAAAAAATGAGGTGCCAGGCACAACGCTGTATTTTTCATACCATATGGTCTTTGAAATGTTTATAATACTTCCTTTTGGTAAAAAGGCTATGTTTATAGATGTCATAAAACCAAGCATTATTCCAAGCTCACATAATCATAATCACCACCGGTACCACCATAATAACAGTAACCTTTGGGCTGAATAGACCAATTAATTTTATAATGTTGTACTTGTCTTGTGATCTTCACTATCATGGCTTCTATGCATTCATGGAAATAAAAAGCAGAGAATGAAAGCTTAGTAGTTTACATGATGCAAAAATTAAGAGGACATGACTTAGGATTAAAGGAGGCAATGATTTAATTTTGGAGTTGCTGGCTGAGCTCTGGAGGTCTGGGACGCTCTGGGGAAAACCTCGATGTTGCAGTGACAGATCTGAGGAGGGATTATTTGTGGCGGCCATGGCAGCTGCACTTGGGGAAGGCTTTTCAAGCCAGGATGTTGCCTTACGCGACCTTAGGACACCATGGTTCTCCCAGGGCTCTCCATTAGCTGAGAAGTTTCTGTTTAGCCCAAACTGGAACATTATTCCCCTTGACACATTATTTAAGAATTATTTAAAATTACCTGGTTTGCCAAAACTATTAACAGGATATAAATATACAGTCTTTAAGCCAGTAAAATCTAGTTATAGTCTTTACACAGCTTGAACGAAAGTAACTATTCTTTGTGGTAATTTTCCTGGGGCTGCAGATATGGCTTCCGTGTCTCTATATCTTTGCTTCCACTGATGAAATGTAGGGCATTTTTGAGACTCCCTGAGACTTCTGCGTCCTCCACCAGGTTGTTCAAAGTGTACACCTAGAGATTTTCAAGGATTCACGCAGGCATTAATAGTCAGAGTTTATACATTCAGAAAGTTTGAAAATTTGTACCTTTGATTTCTTGAATCCTTGATACCAAGGCACCACTGATTATTTTTGTACATTTGCTCATAATTATTTTTTTTACTTTCAAGCACTGCTAATACACAATGTACAGCATATGCATGATCATTCGTTAGTTGGCCCAAATCAGAATGAACCTACAGGAACTTTACTGTCTGATAAATATAATCCAACACCACAAAAATATCTTATTAACCTCCATAATCTTTAAAGGGATGCAATAAATCTTATTAACTTGTAAAGATTTTTACATTTCATCTTACAATGTCACTTACGCCCCTATTCAAGAATGGATTTGAAAACATGACAATTCCAAGAATTATAAGGTGAAGTAGAAATTCTGATTTTCTTTTTGTTCCACATTGACAATAACTATCCATATTCTGTACCAAGATCTTGACTTGACATAATGGTATGTTTTAGCTTTGTTTGGACTTCCTGTCAAACCCTAAAAACATTAGTAAATGGGACCTGCACTTTTAAGTCATGAAAAGAATCCTGTATTTGTTTGCAGATTTTTTAATCTGTTGTTAATAAACTTGAAAGCACACAGTCCTGTCTAATAAACACATCAAACTAATGGGGACCAGAGCAGCTCAGAGGAGTGTTTGTTGTTTGGTGTTTAGATTTCAGTCAGAATTAATCAACAATGGATGGAGCCTGCTGTATTTATTAGCAGCTAAAATCCCTGTGATTAACGCCAGGCCCCTTCGACTCTCCCAGTGAAGGCTGGCAAGGCTAGAGGACGGATGCCTACTTACCTCTGCGGGTCTTAAAAAAGAAAGGACAAAACAGAGCCTGAAATCAGACCACAGGATTGGCAAGAATTCCCCGAGAGCCATCTTGAATCTGGCCCTACGGAGCCAGCCTGTGAATGGGAAGCAATTGATTCTGGAACAGTGAAGCCTTTTCTTTTTTTTTTCTTTCTGCTTCAGGGAGCCTTCAGCTGTGCAGATGGCTGGCTGGCACTACCCAGTCTGCTTTTGTCTTTCATTTTATATATTAGGCTACTTCCTGGTCCCACTCTATTTTGCTTTTATTTTCTCCCTTTACCACAAGCCTCCAAATTTCAGGGGTCAGGGGAGGTTGCAGGGTTTAGAGAGGGGCTGCATCGCATGCACACTCTCCCCCTAGCACATCCAGTGTGAGTCCCCCGTACATGGCTGGCCACGCCGCTGCTTGTCACAGCCAGCCTTGGGGTGGCCTTTGTGCACAAGTGTCAGCTTGCGCACGAAGCCTCTGGAAACAGATGTGAAGGTTGACCTGGAGAATGCATTTGCCTGAGGCCCCGGGACCATGTCTCCTGTGCACTAGCCCGGGTGCTAGACATCCCCCTCCCCCCCAAAGCGTTCTCAGTTCTCAATGACAAAGATTTACTTTGCTCTTCGTGTTCAGAGAATTCCACAGCCCTTAGCCATCCCTCCTGTTTCCCGTGTCTGGGGGCTGCCTTTCCAGAGCAAATTATTTGTGGACAGACATGACTTATCTGGAAACCCTTCAGTGAGAAGTTGATGGAGTCGCTGTTCCTCTGGGGACCATCTATCTCCCTCAGAAGATAAGATTGCCAGGGCTCCCTCCTCCGACTTCGGAGGGGAAGGTAGCCTCCCTCTGGCCCGAGAAGTGAAGTGGTTCGCAGCCCGGGAGCCCTGCCGTCCCACCGTCCTTTCCTGTCCTTCCCAGCGTCGGTTTCTCTCTCTCATGCTAGGGCTTCCTGTCTTTTTTCCCTCTTACTTGGATACAAATTTCGAAGAACCAATATACATCCAAAGGGGCATTTGTTCAAGTGTTTTCATGTTAAATATTAGGACAGATCTCAGGGTTCTGAAATGCATCTTTTTTTCCTTTCTTCTTTTTTAAAGGAAACACTGAGACTGCTAATCGCATAGCTCTATTTTTCCTCTTCTGCCTCATGGTGTTTCCTTGCAGCTAATGGAAGACTTTGTGGGAATGCTGTGGGCTTTTATTTATTTTTTCATGGTAAATGTTCCACACACAGAGAATAAAGGCCATAGAATTCACCACTTTGGAATGACTTGCTGGTGAGTCAATGTCCTTGTTTTCCCTCCTTAAAAACTGTCTCTTCCATTTATATGGGAAACACATGCGGACGGTCCCTTCTTTCTTATCATTAAACAACGTGTGTAATGTGTTTCAGCTGAGGATTCAAAAGGGGTCTGGTTCTTTCAACAATTGTATACGATCGGCAAGTGTCCTAACAGAGAGCCGCCTTTTTCACTGTTGTAATCGTTCTCTATATAGTCAGCACTTGCTTTTGTGAGGGACATTTATTTGGGTCCTGCCATACTTCATTTTCTTATGGTACCTCTTTTAGATTATGCATCTCAAGGGCATTGCTTGTGAAGAGGAACTTGGCTTGTGAGTGAAGAATGTTTATATCTATGACCAAATGCCGAATTTGACTAAAGAGGACAGAGGAAATGCATGTGTATCCCTGCTTGTTCTTTGTAATAATAAAAAACTACGATAGCAGCAAACAAATAAGGAAGGCCATCTTCAGTGAAACCGGGCAGGCCCATTCCTGGTTCTGATATGTCAGAATCACCAAGTATAGGTGCCAAAAAAAGTGAAATTAGACCAAACCGAGACCGCCTCAGTCTGTGGGCACACACACCTCTGATCTCTGGCAGCAAGTTGAGAGCTTTCCAAGTTGGGTGAAAGGCCCGACCAAATATTTCTCCCTGGAATGTCAGTCCTGGGGGTCGGATTGGCTGCAGGAAGGTCATTGAATTCAGGCTTACCAGGGTCATGTGTAAACACGAAATTACTCACAGCACTTTGTGACAGCAGGCTGACCACTCTGAAGAGGGAAGCTATTAGGAGGCAGGCAGATTTGCAGGGAATCCCAAGCAGCTGTGACGACAGTACGTTGAAGCCAGCTCTTGGCTCTCTCAAGCCAATTAGTAAATTTTTGAAATCTTACAAGTCAGTTGTTAAACAGTCACTATGTAAAATTATATTACAAACACAATAAATTGTTAAAAACAAAAATAATAAGTACTCAAAATTTGTCACACCCGAATGAGCATGTTTTACTATTATTGATGTTCTGGAGGTATTTACATCAGCTGCATCTGATTAGTGAAAATATCAGCTAAAAGTGCCCTGCAGTGCTTTCTTCCCAACGCATGCTCAGTGATATCATGTGGGTAGGTTGAAATCAGCCACGGTGAGAGTATTGCACCAGGAACTTCTGCAAATGCTGCATATCAGCACTTCATTGTTTTGCTTGTTATTTAGACTTAAAATGATGAAGAAAAATGTTTAAAATGCTGATGAAAATGAACAGTGTCATGTCTGTAGCACAAAACATTAAGGAAGTATTCTCCTAGTGTTTGAATCTATTATCTGATTCATCAAATAAGTTGTTCACGTCATTGATGGAGGAGGGAAGTTCCCTGATGTGTGTCTTTGCTGTCCCACTTTCATCTTATTAACATGAAATGGAAATATTATCCAACATTCATTTCGGAACCATGCTTGGTTGTCACTCACAACCATAGGTTGGATATGAGTTTAGCAAAACTCAATGAAAGGGTTCTAGGAGAATCAATTGGCCACATGGACCTTACAAGGATTATTTTATTACTATCTAGTAAATTGTGTGCTATACATCTTTGATATTAGTAAAACTCACGATAAGCTTATGTATGTGTACTAAAATGGAAGTATGTAATAAAATGGGAGTATGTATAAAAAGGCACACATGATGTTTAGAGCAGTCAATTGCGTGGTAATCCGCACTCACAGGTGCTACTTGGTGTTCCAGCAAGACACCCTCCTCTCTGCGCTGGGATATGGGACAGAAGGGCGGGAGGCTCAGCAACCTGATCGCAGGGAGCGTAACTGAGACACAGCCAGGCTGCAGGATCAGTGGGAAAGTGCTTTGAGATGATAAATTTGAACTCAGAATACTTGCAGCCCCGGTGTTCCTTCCTGGTTCCTCCCACGCCCATCTCAGCTGGTCCTGAAAGATGTTCCTCAAAGATACCATTTTCTAAAAAGAATATGCACGGGACCTGTACACCAATATTAAAGACAAAAGAAAGGATAGGAGCTGCCCCAGGCAAAGGGGCATATAGACAGTGCCCAGCAAGTAGTTACTTTTATTACTTAAGGCAGGTGATGGATTCACAGTGGAATGAGGATTATGCCCACCAGGAGAAAAACCATTTCAAACATACAACTCTCTGCACTGTCAAATAGATTAAAGACAACATTACTTTTGTGAAATGAGGGGTCATAGAAGAAAAACAATGAATCAAAGCAGAGAAAGTTGTGAAGAAAGGAGACTGTTTACAGAGAACTTGAGAATTTTGGACCAAGCCATGCTGTTTGAGTATAAAGGACACAGACAGACCATCTAAGGCAGTGGTTCTCAACCTTGGCTGCACATTAGAATCACCTGGGAATCTTTAAATCCTGATTTCTGGAGGATGAGACCTAGAAGTTAAGATTTTAAAAAGATTCCCAGGCGATTCTAATGTGCAGTCAAGGTTGAGAACCACTGCTCTAAGGCATGAAAAAATGCAAGGGGAAAAAAAACCTATGCATCTTTCTTTTAAAATGTACGGGATGATGAATTACATGTATACAACTTTTTTGACTTGAAATCAAAGAAGATGATTTCATTTCTAATGCTTTTGGAATATTAAACATACACAGACAAACATCTATCTGGGCACAAAGAAAGCCTCACTAAGCCCCATAAACTATAAAGAGTGTGTAATATAGTAATAGATCACTCTACACCAAAACTAGACATTTATTACAAAAACAAACTCCCAATCATCTAGATGGAATTAAAAGCAATAATAACAACAAAAACTCTCACACAATTTTTAAGTCAAAGAGAAAGATCAGAAGTGAAGTCACAGAGTATATAGAAAATCACAATAATAAAATAATGCGCGTGAGAATTTCCATTATAAATCCATGCTCAGGAGAAAGTTCACGGCCTTGAGCACAAACGAAATAACATTTTAACAGAATAAGTTAGGAAAAGACAAGCAAAACTATCTTTAGGGAAACAGAAGTAAATGTTTAATAAAAAGAATAGCAAAAATTAATGTTAGAATATAGAAAAAAATAGAATATGTAAGTGAGTTTCCCAATAATACAGATAAATCATTAGTTAATTAAAAGGAAAAAGGAGGTAGTGCAAATATATCACATTAGAAACCAAAGGAAAAAATAACTAGATCCAGAGGAAATTATAAGAAACATTTAAGGTTTATTTTTTTCCATGAATACATTTGAAAACCTGGCTACGTGTGGATGATTTTCTGGGAACGTGCACATGCACACGAGCAAAAATGATACCAGATGAGAGGGAAGATGCAAACAGAGCAATTATGAGGAAGACAATGAAAGCAATTATGAAAGTGCTATCTCTTTAAAAAGGTCAAGGCTAATGATGTTTTCAATGTGAATCTTTCAAATCGTGAGAAAATATCGAAGCTCTATCTATATACACTGTCCCGGAACTGGGTAGAGAAAGGCTTCCATTTTATTTTTACAAAACTTCTGCACCATTGACACCAGGTCCCTCCAAAAGGAAATTTCACACCTAGCTTACTAAATTGGAAATAACCCAAAGTGAAATTAAATGAAGGTAGAGCATTAAGTAGGAAAATGTATAGCTATCTTTATATAGCTATGGCAAGATCTTCAAGCATGTTATTAAATAGAAAAGATTCAGAACAATGTACATTTGAGTAAAAATATGCATAGATTTATGAATGGAGCATTTGATGAAGAAAGTGTTGATGGTGGTGACATTAGGGCTAGGAGAGACTTGGATTTCATTGGATTCCCTCTTTTGTATACGTTTAAAAAGAACTTTCTTTATTGGATTTGTATTATTTTCGTTAAACATTAATCAGATCCTGAGCAACAGAATAAAAATTTTATAGTCAGTAAATTGTCCAGCTCCTACTCTCAGATTATACAACTGGCCCAGAACTGCAGACAAGACATTTGCCTTACCAATGTGTTTTCACAAGATAGCATATCAAAAAAGACTTTTTTCTTTCATTCTTTATTAGTTGGAATTTCCAAGTGAAATCAGTACTCAATGTTCCATGGAAAACTTGGCTGACCCAGTATTATCAGAAATGTCCAATACTTTCAAGGGGATACTAGTCATTTCATTTTCATCACTTTTCTTTTTAGCTACTTAAAGAGAGTAACGACTATACTATACTCCAGAACCAAATAGCATCAAGAAATCTTACTCTTTTTCCCCCTTACTTTAACATTCAAATAATACACAATTTCTGAATGTTAGGTATCTGGCCAGCATATGCCCTGGCTGCGAGTAGAACTGTGACCTCCTGGTTCATGGGTCTGATGCTCAACCACTGAGCCACACTGACCAGGCTATGTTAACTTTTTAATGTAACATGAATCAATTGACTGTTCAGTCTGATGGGCAGTATGAGAAATGCACCTGGGAAAATATATAGAGGGGGTCCAATTCTTTTTCAGGAGGCCACGGAAGCAGATTCCATGTGCTAATAATGGAATCTTCAAGGAGAATATTTTGCTTTTTATGATGAAAGGATGTTTGGGACTGTTGGATGAGAATTTCAGTGCCTGCAATGTCTCAGGTGTTGTACATGAAATTTTGGATTAAATGGCGTGTAAGCAACAGAAATGCGACCATACAGAATGCTGAAAAGACCAAGAAGTTATTGTAAGAGTACGAGGTTGAGAGCAAAATTTCATTATCAGTGAAAGATTTTGGAGACACATGTTGCCAAGTGCTCCCAGACCTACCTAATGCCTATTTTGTTGTATCTTTAAAGGAAGATTTGGATATATGACACCTGAATATATCAGATGCTGAATTTTCCCCGGCCTTGTTGTATTTGTTGAGCTGACACCAACTCTAGAACTCAGACATATATTATCTGGGAGCGTGTCTGACCATTTACGAATGTGGGGAGGAAAATAGAGGGACCCTTTTTGTTTCAGCCTGGGGATGCTTCCTAGGTCTCTCTCCAGCATTCTGGAGCCTGTGCTAATGAGGTGCTAATGGGGTGTTAGTACAGGCTACTGGTCCAAGGCATCCAAGAGGCAGGAGGCTAAACACTCTTTGAAGTGTGTGCCTAACCCTTTGAAGTGAGCTTCAGTTGGGAAGATAAGCACTTTTCCTGTCTTCAGTTTGATGTCCACCCCACAGAATGGATTCTAGGCCAACACTTTTTGCTCTTTTCAGCTAGTACTTAGGGAAGAAACTGCCTCAGAGGGGGTGGTTCCCCGGAGGACTCAAGTTTGATCTAACAGTGCCTCATATAAGAAACCTCTAAATATTTGTAAACCAGCTTAAGTGACTTGTCTTATACCCCACCTCCAAGAGGCAAATAAAAATATAAAGTAGTTCAAACGAGGGGAATATAAGGCCAAAAGCCACCCTAAACTTTTCCCCTCTTTGACTTCCCTTCACTCTCCCTTTTCCTCTCCCAATACTCTAATTAAATAAGGTCAGAACTTCCTCTTACTGGTTCTTTTATTCCAAGTTACCAGCACAGTTGTTTGTAGGTCACGAGTTAATATGCAAGAAAGAACTGGCTTATTACATGGGCTAAAATCCTGAAAAGATGCTCTATTACATGATTATCAACACTAAAAAGTTTCTCAGCTTAGCAGAAGCCATATATAGGAAAACACAATACTTTCTAACCTGTAGGTGTTTAGATCCTGTACATATTTTGTTAGGTTACACCTAAATATTTAATTTTGGGGGAGTAAATGGTATTTTGTTTGTTAGTGTCAAATTCCATTGTTAACTGGTAGTATATAAGGAAGTTATTGCCTTTAGTATAGTATATTGACCTTGTATCCTGCAACCTTGCTAGAATTGCTTATTAGTTCCAAGAGGATTTTGTTTTTTCTTTGGTTGATTCTTTCAGACGTTTTACATAAACAATCATGTAACCTGAGAACAAAGACAGTTTACTTGTTCCTTCCTAATCAGTCTACCTTTTATTTCTTCTTCCTGTCTTATTGCATTGACTAAGACTTCCAGTATGGTGAGGAAAAAGAGTGAGTGGTAAGAGTGAATATCCTTGCCTTGCTCCTGAACATAGTGGAAAAGCTTCTTGTTTTTTTACTGTTAAATATGATGTTATCTGTAGGTTTTTGTGGATGTTCTTTATACTAAGTTGAGGACATTCCCCTCTAGTCATAGTTTATTTAGAGCTTTTATCATGAATGGGTATTGCATTTGGCCAAATGCTTTTCCTGCATCTATTGATATGATTGTGTGATTTTTCTGTTTTAGCCTGTTGATGTGATGGATTACATTAATTTTTTAAAAATATGTTTTATTAATTGATTTTAGAGAGAGAGAAAGGGAGAAAAAGAGAGAGATAGAAATATTGATCAGCTGCCTCCTGCATGCCCCCTACTGGGGATCAAGCCGGAAACCTGAGCATGTGCCCTGACCAGGAAATCAAACCATGACCTGCTGGTTCATGGGTTGATTGATGCTCAACCACTGAGCCAAACTGGCTGAGCTATTGGTTTCCTGTTTTTAATTTGATTGATTTCTGCTCTAATTTTTATTATTTCACTTCTTCTGCTTACTTTGGATTTTCGTTTCCTAGTTTCCTAAAATGGAAGCTTAGTTTATTGATTTTAGACCTTTTTTTTTTTCCAGTTCTCCTGTAAGCATTGTTTTCATTCAATCCCACACATTTCGATGAGTTGTATTTTCATTTAGTTCAAATATTTTTCAATTTCTCTTAAGGTTTCTTTTTTGATCCACATGTTATTTAGAAGTGTGCTGTCTAATTTCCAACTATTTTGGGATTTTCTATCTACCTTTCCATTGAATTCAATTTGCTAATATTTTTGGGATACTTCCTCGTTAATAAGTTCTAATCATCTTTTTTCTTCTATCTCAAACAGTTCTACCTCTATTATGCTCAATGCATATGGTTTAAAACTTGATTCATATGAATCTTTATTCTATTTCTCAGGGATTTCCCCCTAAGTTATAAACACACTTAGCTATTGTTAGACTGACCCCTTCCCCACCCCAAAGAATGTCAATTTGTATTGTTTGTTTGGGGCCATGGTCCCTCTTTATTTTAGTATGTTTGTGTTTTTGATCTCTCAGCTGAATCTCAAAATATCAGTGAAATCTTTCCTTGCCAATGTCAACAACGCCTTCTCTCTTCCTGACCCTCCCATTCCCTCTGCCTTTCCCCCTCTGTTCTCGCACTTCAGTGTGAGATCTATGTAGGCTTAGATTGACCTCTTATAAACTATCAGTTCCCAGAGGGCAATGTTTGTTT